>NW_028281014.1:77500-677500 GCF_059751285.1 Brachycentrus maculatus
TATTAATAATAATATACCCTCACTGAGTTTTCCCATGCTAATGGCATATTTTTTATTGCTTTCTGATATCTACTTATGCAATTAACTGTTTTGTTACGAAAATCAAATCAATATTAAAAATATGTTTGCAATCTATATATTTTTTAATAACGCCAATGATTCACTTTATATTAAATACGCAATTAAATGTTTTAAAAACATTACAATCTTTTTCATCCACAAATTATCCAAAGTATTAAATATTAAGACATGACTCACTTTGAAGGAAAAAAAATAATACGCTATGCTTAATTTCATTTTTTTATCCGATCCGACTCGTCAAAACTGTGATGTTTCTCCGTTGAAGTTTTATTCTGTTTTCTGATTTAATATTTATCATTTTCTTACTCATGAATCCAATTTTATTACACATAAAGTAATACCCACCCCTTCAGCTCCGTATAAAAGGTTATAAAATATTTGCAATTTCATCACATTTGGTAAACATTATATTTTTTTAAATAAAAATAGGATTCAGTTATTTTATGGTTTTTTATTGAGAGCGCCTTTCTTTTATTTTTTGAAATTCAACGTGACAGTAAGCGTAAAAAGAATGTATCACAAAAAAAAAACAATGTTTTGGTGAGGGACTGGAAGTATGTGAGATTTGGAAAAAATATTAAATTTCATATCAAATGTGAATTGAAAGCGAAAGTGTTATAACAAGGAACAATTTGAGGTAGTTTTTTTTTCAAAAATGGTGCTTTATAATTATTTTCTTTAATGTTTTTTTAGAGGATATTGTGGTACATTTTTTTTAAACTTAATAAAATAAAACTAGAACTTTGTTTTTAACCACATTATATTTGGTACTTTTCTCCTAAAGGAGAAAAATATTTTATAATTCTCTTAATTATAATTATTAACTTATAGTTAATTTAAAACCCAAGTTTCACCTGCATAACGGTTTAAAAACAAAACATTCAATTACTTGGTTTCGAAGTATTTATTGCATTTGCATAGGTACTAACCTTGTTAGATGAAATTTAACTAACAATATTTTCTTACATTATATTCACTTTTTTCACTTAGAATTCTCATAAAAAATACCTACCTACTTGTTAATATCAGGTAGTATTTTCTTTAATTAGTTGCCGACGGAGGATAGACGTCAAAATAAAATATGGAACAAAGGCAAAATAAAGAAATGGGTAAATGGTCAAGAGTTAATTCTATGAAAATTGTTAAATAGTTTATATTTTTAATTCTTATCTCCCTTTTTTGTGTGAAAATTAGATTAAAATGGATAAAAACAAAAAAAATTATGTAAAAAGAACTCTACCGACAAGACACACAAAGTGGCCGCTTGGTAGGTTTCTGCAAAAAAATATTTTAAATATGATTAAAATTGTTCTTTAACTTCGTAAACGAACACAATTTATGTAAATAAAAATAACAAATATTTTTTTTAAATATACTTTTCGTTGTTTGTTGCCAAAATTGTGAATATTTGATACTTATTATCCCATTTAAATCGAAGTAACGTCATAATTCACAATTGTAGTATATTATCATTAATCCAATCAAATATTATGTACTTAATATAAATCAGTTATAACATACAGATGTAACTAAAGTAAATTCAAATAAGCATCATGAAAAACAATATTCATTATTTCAGAATTAAAATTATGAATATCAAAGAAATAAATAATATTGCATGTCTAAAATCAGCATGTAGTGACTTCAACGTTAACTCTTTAAACCATTTGTTATTCACGCTTGTATAAAAAGTTTTCTAGTATTTTTTCAGGTTTTCTCTCACGCCCCAGACGATTATTGCAAAGGTTTTGTCATCTTTAGATACCGTCTCCCTTGCGTATCATATGTCTTTTACTAAACTTTACAGCACATAACCATCCCTAGTGAGCTCTCGACATTCGAACTGTCAGGTTGAACTGCGTTTAGGTACATTTTTCCTGAAAAAGCTTATTCAACACCTAAAAACATCAAAACCGAAAATCTTGAAATAAACAAAAGTAACTTTTTACAACAACCCTACTCCTTCTAACAATCTTTCAAGTGTGATATTCAAGTTGAAATGTATCGGGTTTACGTGATATTGAAATTTATATATCAATAAAGATGTATGTACACATGTAAGCACGTGTGAATGTAAAAGAAAACTTTTCACTCAAGAAAAGTTTCCTTGCCCGTTTGATGCTTTAAAATCTTTATTTGTTCGTAGAAAGACATCAAGATTGAAGTAGTGTTGAAGTATGTTTTTGGGGGTAGTAAAATCTGCCTCCGCAGTGTAATAGTTAGTACACTCTGCTACCGTACTGGAGGTCCTATGCTTAATTTTCGGGGGCGGGGATGAATAAATAAAAGTGATTTTTCACTGTATTATAAAAATAATAAAAGTATACCATGTGTTGAATATTTTAATTTGAAATCACTTTTATAATTGTTGCGCATATAATGCAGTGTTACCTTAAAAATGCACATACTCGTATAATTGATTCGTTACTCTTTTTTCATTTGAATAAATAAATATACATATCTTGTACGAGAACCACGATAAAGGCCGAGATATTAAACGTTCAAATTTGAACGCATTCAAGTGCACTGAGGGGTAAACGTCTCTCTGCGCTCAATTTCTTTAAAAAATAAATTGGAAGTGGACATTTTTTAGAACATGTTTTGAAAAAAAATAAATACTTACATTTAAATAATTCTTTTGTTTTCAAAACCATACATTATTTCGAAGAAATACTTTTTTTTCAATACAAAAACTGTGTTTTAAGAAAAAATCAATTACGTCAAATATTACCTAGGTTAAGAGAAAATTGAGTTGCGATTTATTGTAAATTGGACCTTAATCTTTCATGATCTGCTGAACCCTATAATATCATTACTCATGCAACGCATGACACCAATACTGCTATAAATGTCAAACGAAAGATAAAAAAATATTCAAAGCTTTTGGAAAAGTAAAAAATTGAAATACAAATGAACTTGGAGAACCTGTCACAGGGCTACAGTGCTTGCTAGTACTAGGATCAGGTGTATTTAAAAATATTCTGGACCTGCTTGTTTCCGAACTATGACAAGCTTGACTGAGGTAACCATTAAATATTATATGCTACTGCTGTGCAGAAATGAAAATAAAAACCACACTTTTATTTTTCTTCAGTAATGGGTAATGACACCTAATCGACGTCAATAAGGAAACCTGACTTGACTCGAAAGAAAACTGTATAGACAATAAATTTTGTTAATACTTTACATATAAAATTTATTTAAACAAATTTTCAGATTATTTGAGATTTCGTCATAGATGAATAAAAATGAAAAAGTCTGGATATTTGCAGGGCTTATATCCTCGCATAGGCTAGTTAAGTGGTATGCAACGATTAACAAATATGCAACGTTCACTAGTCTAAAAATGATTGATAATCACACTTCTCAACTTTCTTCTTAACACACATTTCTCTTCTTTGCACTTTTGATAAAGTGACAGCAATGTAAAAAAATATGCTGTCCGCCATGAGCAATGTTCAGTTTTTCATATTATCCTGTTACGTTTAGCAGATAGCACAGCCGTTGCGGTTAAAATTAAAAATTAAAATACAAATTCTACCTGTTATCTGTGATATTTTTATGTATGTAAATATATTAAAACACACTTGTATTTGAATGCAAACCCGTGACAAAATTTCAAATCAATCGCCTTATAGCTCTAGGAGATTTATGATCTTCAATAAACGAACATTTACCTTTGATTTTCACAGATATTGACTTAAAAACAGAAATTTTAAATTAATTGACACATGATTTTATTTATTTGCACATACTTGTACATATGTACATAATATTGACTAAATCCAAAGATATATTCGTTATTGTACATATTATACCTGATATTACTAATTATTAAAATTGCTTAGCTCCAAATAAGGTCCTTAAGTCCATTGAATCTTTACAGTAGTTTGAACAAGCACTAAGTAGGCGAAATAATTGACACGACGAATTTTAGTTTGCTTTTTTTTATTTTATTTTACGTTTTAAAGAATAAAATATACAACTTACAGGCCCTTAAAATCAGTGTTTCACTTTAATAATTAAATGATATATCAATCCAAAGATCTTAATAAAATATACTTCATTTCATCTGTTGTTGTAACTTTTAAGTATACAAGTATGAACATTATAATTAGTATTGCCACGGTCAAAATATAAATTAAAAATAAAATAATAACCGATTTCTGTCCTCACCCTTACATTTCGTCACTCGTATTATATTCGGTAATAAAGGTAAACCGATGTTGAACGGTTAACAAGCATCCCTCCATTATGACACTTAGGACTTAAATTTGTGTCCACCTACGGATGTTGTCCGTTGCTTCTTTGGCGAGCATGCGCCCTAGTCTTTTTGCTATAGCTGTAAGTCTGGCTTTCAGTTCTACGCGATACTCCGTCGGTGAAGCCTCAAAAGAGGCGTCGCGGCGACTTTGCCCCGTGTAACCCAGGAATCCAGCTCGAACGCTCTCATTAATACAATATTCGAAAACAAACTTTTCCCGCTTTTCCGGAGTGACGTATCGGCAGGTAAAGTCAATAAAACATTTTTTCCGCTTTGAAACTTGAATGTGGAGTTGTGTTGCGATACTTTGAAAGTTTGAAGTTCGTGAATATTATAACTGCGAAAGTGTTATTGTTTTGAGTGACTAGTGACTAAATTGTGACAAGAAACCTTCTGGAAAATTTCACATTCTGTAAGAAAAATATATATATTTAATTTATGATCAATATTTCATAAAATCTATAAGTTAAACATTATTGTAAATCATTATTATTATTTTGAGAGTATTAAGACGAAAGGAAATCTCAAATACGTTGATATTTTTTGTAATGTCTTATTTCTGTGAGAATTCGGTAGTATGATTATAATATGTTTAAGGTTAAAGTATTAATTTTTTTCTCTTTTTTTGTGTGTATATGAGGTAAAAATGGATAAAAACAATAAAAATATATGATAAAAGAACTCCACCGATAAGACACAAAACGTGGCTTGGTGGGGTCTATGCAAAAATATTTTAACTATGTTTAAAATTGTTCTTTTAAATAAATAAGTACAATTTATGTAATTTTTATAAACGGTTCATTAACGTCAGCTAAATAAATAACAATATAAAAAAATATACTTATTTATATATTGTGTAATTACAATGCATATGTTTTACATGTATTGTAATTTGTTTGGTTTCAACTTGATTTTATTTAAATAAATAAGTCCTTCAGCCAAAATTACTTAATAATTTACTCAATTCACTTTTCTACTTTCAGACAAAATGATTCAAGACGGATTTGATTGTTTGCCTTTAGTAATTTTACTTTGCAAATAATTTTAATTCAGCTAATTGTTTATTCCGAGGCACCCACCCACGCAATGTTTATTTTACATTTTGCTTGTCACTCAACGTGCTTTTTAGACAGGTTCATGTTTCCAGTATTGTTAGCAAGCCAGATATATATTTAATAAGTTTTTTTTCTATCGATTTTTTTGCCGATATCTTCGGTTTTAATAATAATTGCGGTAAAAACCGTTTTTAAACAGAATTTTAAATCAAACGAATATCTGTTAAACTGAATATTCTAGAATATAAATTAAAAACTTTGAATTATTTTTTGGCAACTAATCAAAGATGAAGAAGAATATGGAAGTCTGGGAAGAAGAATATGACGTCTGTCATAGGCTGGTTTAAGTGGTCACTTTATACATGTGTAACATTCACCAATTGTACCCATTTTTGACAACCACACTACTTAAATTCTTGGAAGTTCTATTTAAATGAACCAATTTTTGAAACATTGTACTTGAATCACTAGAACTTCACTAGAGACATCTATTGGTGAGATGAAAAGAAGTTTTTTATTGAGCATAAACTCTTTTATTAGTATGTAAGGTCCGAATCCTGGATTATATTAATTTAATCCAGATTTTGTAAACCAGTATTTGGACACACTCAAAATGTTGTAAAAACTTTAAAGTTTTCTTATCTCAACATTGATGTAAAAAGATATGAGATCAGAACATGAAAATCTGTGTTTTTACAAGGAAAATGGTGTGTTTTTGGCTGGTTTAAGTGATCCTTCTATGGCGTCTTCCTTATCATTCGTTCACTTCATGTTATACCATTTGAAAACACTAAATCGTATTTATCGGAAAAACCATTCCATCATCAGGTGAAATGTAGACTTAATTTGACATGATAATGGAAAGGTAATTCCGAAACTTGTAGTCATGAAGTAGTGTTGTACACAAAGTGAACGATGAATGATGAGGAGGGTGTTCTTTTACCAAACTACAGAGTTAACAATACTTATAATATATAAAGGTCTTTTAATAGCTTTGTAATATCCATTATTTAACCCATGATTGACACCATATACTCAAATTTATATTTGTTATACTCATATAATTTTTGGAATAAAGATGTATGATAAAATCAGTAAAAAAAATGACTTGTGAATTTTTCTTCCGCACTATTAGACATACAGGGAAACGCATAGAAATATCATTTTCGTTTATAATATCGTATTTCCTTATCTTCTGCTCTGCCTTATATTTTTCTTATCGCAGATTACCAACATCCTGGAACATCTCAAGTGTCCTCAGGCTGGGAGGAACTGCTACCCTTTAAGTCGATTCCCAGTCCACTCGTTTTCATTTCGAAGCCAAGATTTCATGATTTATAGCGACACTAAACAGCATCTGCAAAAACATAATTAGTTGTTTGTTGGCCTTGTCAACCCAACGCAGAAGTGACCTTACCGATTTAAATTTATTTGTAACAACTCATCGGCAAGCTTTGAGATTCACCTCTTAAACACAAATATATATATTTATAAATATATATATGTCCGCCTCCGTAGTGTAATGGTCAGCACGCTCGGCTACCGCTCTGGAGGTCCGGGGTTCGATTCCCAGGTGGGGTCAAATAAATATAAGTGATTTTTTCACTGTAATATTTATTCAATACTACCCTGGACTGGTACCTAAAGCGGAGGGCTGATTACCTTTCCTTCATGTGTAAACGATCAAGATGACATTGCGTTTATATGAAGCAGTGCTCTATGCACCATTTGGGTGCGGATAAGGGTTTTATATTATATATATTTATATATATATATATATAAATATATATATTTTTATATTAATATATATATATATATATATATATATATATATATATATATATATATATATATATATGTATATATATATATATATTTATATATATATATATATACATATATATATATATATATATATATATATATATATATATATATTAGTACGTATTTTATTATGTACGTATTTTGTACAGCCTTGTAAAGAAGCATATCTTTCTTGTACAGATATGTATACAAGAAAGAGACAAAGGTATACAACCTCTCCCCTCAAAAAAGATTTACATGATGCGTTACATAAATCGTTTATTTCGGACTATTTTTGATTTATTAATGATTCTTGATTTTCATTTTTTTTATTTCTTTATTTTTCATTAGATATATTTAAATAAAAGGAAATTTATATGATTTTTATATTTATTGACCTTGCAGGGCTACGAAAAAACTACATAATATTTACTCTGAATTATTTGATATTGTCACTAAATTGTTAAGAGCATTTACCTCCCCTACACAATGAGGTCATGGGTTCAATTATCGCGAAGATCAGTAATTATATGTGAAAAATAAGTTAACTCATTTTTTTTGGTAACTGAAGCAATAATGAAAAATATTGAAGAAATATAACCACAATTTGATAGCACATTTGTAAGCTACAATTTAGAAAATTAATTACAGTGTTTGACAAAAATGGAACCATATAAATTATTCAAAACATTTTTTTTTATTTTCGTTAAGATGGTGTTACAGTCACTCCAGCATAATCAGGTTGACGCTCAACTACGAAACTTGCGTTGCGAGTTCGTTTCCTTCCAATTGCAAAATATTTTTTTTAAATATTTATTTTTAAATGACCTAAGTATATGTAATGTATTTTTTCATCTACTTTCACTTTCTATACTATCTTACTTGCAGACAAGTCTCTAAAATAGAGGCTTTGGGGTCTTTCATTTGTTTAAATAGTCATAGACCCTAGTTACATAAAATGTTTATAAAAAATTAAGTTGTACTTGGTAAATACCACTATTACTTAAAATCTTTTGTGACACGTGTTTTGATGCATTCCGTGTCATTTCCAAAATACGCCGTACGAAAATTATGCATAATGCATCGAAATACGTGTCACTGTAGATCAAAATAAATAGTGGTGCTTTCCAATTAAAAATGGATAGATTTATTAGTACACTGACTGTAGAATTAACAAATGAAATTATTAAAATTATCAAAGAAAATAAATCATTTAATATCATTATATTTAAGTAGCCTTGAAATAAATTGTCTAAAGCGAGTGTTATTCGAACTATCTTGCGAGTAAATAAGTTGCGGTGACGTTAATTTATTCTATTTTGTAACATATTCAATTTCGCTTAATTCCGCAGTAAGTTTGTATATATTCAGTGATTAAGAGGCTTTCATCGAATTTAAGTCCCCCTAAGTCGAGCCCCTTATAAACTCTACGGGGATTATTTCATTACGCCATCTGCGTGCCAGTGGCGGGGTTACCATACAAATAATAGCGGAATGAAATTCCCGAAACGAAGAACTCAAATTCAATTTTCGATAGCGTGATCCTTGCAAGTGTGGCGGACTCTCAGAATCCTGTTCGTGCCACATCCCGGTGAAATTCGATTGCATAATAATAAATGTTTTATGCATTTATTCCTCCTTTTTTACACCTTTTCTCTTCTGTTTTAGAATTCCCCGAGGATTAATGGCTTTTAAGATTAGGTACGTGAATGTGACGTGTTAGATGTGTAAGGAAAGAGATATGTTAGCAAATAGAAACAAGAATATCAGAACTTCATTTTTTTAAGATTTTTTTTAAAATTTGCTTTATACCAGTACTTTGTATAATATTTTTTAACTAAAATTGATAAAATTCAACCTTTTTTATTATTATTTATTATAAGTGCTATTATTCTAACCTGTTTCGATAATTACCTTGAAAGGTATTCATCACTGAAGAAGGTAAGGTGTTTTTTGAAACTGGGTTAAATAATACTATCGAAAATAAAAGTGGTAAAAATGAAAGTGTTGTCTTTATTTTACAGAGAAAGAGTTTTCGGTATGTACATAAACATTTTTATTTTACACTTTTTTTGGAATCCCAAGTGGATCATTTTTAAAAATAGGTATCAAATTGTTGTTGAGTGGGTTCGAACCTAGAAATTCTGGCTCAGAGTTCCCAACTCTTAATATTGGACTACAAATCTAACACGAATACCTACCCCTCAGTGTATCCTCATAGTTACAAAATTATATTATGTAATATGTAAGTGTGTTTATCAGTTTTGGTGCCAAATTCGTTACCATTATTTGCACTTAAAACACAGTCACCAATATTGGATATTTAATATTTATTTATTTTCCAATAATACATGTTTCTTGTGCCATCTAGTATAAAACCTTCTGATTAAAACATTAATACTGAGTTACTTAAACTAACCGCTCTATATAAGTGAGTTGAAAATTTTTAGCAGCATTCAGATTTACAAAAATACTTCTTGCTTTTGTAACGTGTTTATCCATCAAATAATACTCGTATATTACATTCAAGTAAATATATAATATTATGGAGTTATAAAATAATATTTAAATCTTAAAATGATTTTCAAAACATCAAAGTATATTTCTTACAATCGTTACGTTTTTACTCATCAAAAAAATATATTTTAATCAAGAAAATGTTATGAAACTCTAGCAATATTTCAAATCATTGTATAGTTGAGATGTTCTTCGGATTAAATGAAAAATAAACCTTTTTACAACAAATAAAGCATGTAAACAAGCCTCTATACAACGGAAGTAAGTAAGCTTAAGTTAATGTAAATATTTATATGCCCTTTTTGTATTTTTAGTATGTTACTTATGTAAACAGTAGTACTTTGTAAAATAAAAAGGAGCACGTACAAGTAGTATTTACATATATGAATTAATATGTGTCTTTTCTATATTATTTATTATATCAGGCGCCGTGGCGTAGTTGGGTAAATGCTCGAATGCGAAACTGGCATCGCGGGTTCAATTCACGCAAAAAATAATTCAATAAGTACTTATTTTCAATTGGTCTGTGCGTTTGTGATGTATTTTTCACACTTACCTTCCTATCCTTACTATCCTACCTGCTGACAACCCTTTAAAAGTAGGGCTTTGCGGGTTATTCCTTTTAAAAATACACATATATACATATATATACATATATATATATATATATATATATATATATATATATATATATATATATATATATATATATATATATATATATATATATATATATATATATATATATATATATATATATATATATATATATATATATATATATATATATATATATATATATATATATATATATATATATATATATATATATATATATATATATATATATATATATATATATATATATATATGTATATATATTTATAAAAAATAAAATCCACATAATTTTCTACAAATAAAACATTAATATAACGGTTCCTTGGCCATCTCTACCTCAACATAACAAATCACTCCAGGTACCGTTTTTGCCATAACATTAAGATTCGTTATATCGCGATTCCATTTTAATAGCAAAGTGGGGTAAGAGTTCATTATTCCAGGTCGTTTCATATTGCCTTATTTATTATTATTTAGTAGACGATTCGTTCAATTCCCTTAAGTTTTCCTTGTGATCTTGGAACAATAGAATAATCTTAAAAGATGTTAAGTAATGTTAATCTCAAACGATGTTACGATGTTAACTAAGGGTGTTTAATTGTTGCGGATATATCAATGTACAAGTATAACTACTGTAAAAAACGCTGTTGATTTATCAGTTTATTTTATTTCTTTCCCTACTTTAATTATTCCTTAGAAAAGTAATTATTTTAATCGTGATGAAAATGGAGATAATATGAGATAACAGTGATGTAGCTCAGTGTTCCGCAAACTTTTTATATTCAAGGTACACCTTCCAAATTAAGAAATATAAGACGTGCATATTTACCGTATTATAGATACATATTTAACACATTTTTTTAATGCGAAATGTGAGCCTACTTAACTGAGCACAGGCAATCAAAATTTGAAACAATTGTGTTATTTTCACAAAATTAGACTTTTTCCGCGGCACACTAACTAATCACCACGGTACACCAGTGTACCGCGGCACACACTTTGCGGAATAATGATTAAGATAACATCTCAACATAGATGAAGACGAATATAGAAGTCTAGGCATCAACGGAGCTTACAATCGTCATGGGCTAGTTTAAGTGATCTCTTTACACACGTGTAACATCCATCAATTTCACCCATGATTGACAACCTTGTGGTTGTCAATCATGAAAAATTTTGAAAAATTTTACTCAAATTTTGAAAGTGTTGAGAGAGTCGTAAGCCCTGTAAATGCTCAGACTTCCATATTATTCTTTATCTATGTGAGAATGTCAAAAAAGGAGATAATAATTAATCGATAATCATCAAGTATGTTTTCAGTTAATACCAACAACATTAGTGAGAAAAATATCGATTTCATCTCCGTATGCTTAGGTACGTCATAATCTATTTAATATACTATAGCAACTGTGCTATTGGAAGACAAAAAATCAATATTGTATTGATAATATGTATGGGAAATGGGATTAATTTTCCTTACTTGGTTATGAAAACCTTTTTTTATATTCTAATCAGGCCTTCATTTCAATCTCGAAGAATATGGCATTTCGGAGTGGAAAATTGAAGCCGAGACATAATCCGGCGAAGAAAGTTGGTCGGAATGTTTTAAAAGAAAATGCAAATTTTCCATCCATTCCTTTGGGGCTGGTTTATTAATAACCCGGCGTCAGGGATTGTGTGGTATTATGGTATTAAAACAGGTAGGTATGACGTTTCAGTACCTAGTATCACGGAATATCTTCTTGCTAGGGTAATTTAGCCAACGATTTTTTAACCATAATTTAAATATTTTGTTAATTAAAAAAATGTTGTTAGAGCGATTCTTAAGTTTTTGTTCAAATAAATAAAAAAAATATTCATTGAAATTGTTATTATTTATGGTATTATTTATTTTCAATGAATTAAAGATATACTTTTAAAAAACCACTATTTTTTATAAATTATTGTAAATTATTTATTATGTTAGGATGCATTTTGCATCATTTTCAAGCACCATGTTTGAAAATGATGCAGAACACATCAAAACACTTATCACAATACATTTGAAGGAAAAGTGGTATTTACCAAGCATAAATTTAATTAAAAATCAATTAAAGGTACTATTAGCTTCAGTTTCATATTTTTTCTTCAAAATTCTATGAAAAATTTACTGTTTAACCGATCTACAATTTTTGTCTACTCCATTACTTAGTTTAAACCTTTTGATAATTCTGTAGTTTACATAAAAAAATATGTCAACAAATTGAAAGATACCAACTCATTAGTTTTTATTGATTTTTCAGCATAGATAAAGAAGAACTTAGAAGTCTAAAAAATATGCAAACCAGTCTATGACATGTCGTTAGCACTGTTCATGTCCAGACTTATTTAAAATATCAATAAAATAATTGACATAAATAACTCTTCGTAAATTGGAGAAAAAAAATGGATACACTCAACATATTGTGAATAATATAACTCTCTCATAGTGTAACATACATACGAGTATATTATCTTTCATTTGTCTCAGTAGTCTAGTGGTAAGAGTGATTGGCTACTCTATGTGTGGTTTTAAATTCGAATCCCAGGGACCAAAGTATGCATAAATGATTTTTCCACTATAAATCATTATTATTTTGAAGGATTCTTTAAGCATTTATTTTTATCCTTAATTTGTATGGTTTTACATAATGCAAACTATGCCATGTTCTCTCCGATTCCGCGGCTTCACATGTTAGCCAATGATTTTGAATGTTTAGATTTATTTAATATATTGTTATCCACCTTGAAGTCTGTACTTTCTCAGAATTTTTTCTCCATGTTATAATGGATAAATTTAAACGTTGTGTTTCACTCTCTCTCGCTGCTCGCTGATAGCGTGTGAAGGAGACGTGTATTTACCAGTGCTTACTATTTGTTATTTTATTATTATTTTATATTTAAGACTTTTTGATTCTCTATTAGTGTATTCATGAGTGTATTTTTATATAAGATACTGTTTATATGTATTGTGTTAACGGCATTAGCAGTTTAAAAAATAAATAAATATTACCATACCATAAAGTTAACAATGCGTTTAACATACAAAATACTATACAATTGACATTACTTAAGTATTTTTCACACACCATAATTCACTTTGGAATAATAAATGTTTTTAATTTGCGCTACATGTTAGGAGGCACTATTTGAACTCCAATCTGTCAAAATATCAATGAAATCATGGGGCGTTATCATAATTGGCTTTCACAAAAACCACGTAAAAAAACGGTAGGCCGATCCTCCTCCCTCGTCCGTATCCTACCCTCGTCCGGTTAAAACCATAATTTCTAGTAAATTACCGACGCACTAGATCCATGTGCCAAAAACTAATATCAAAAGCAGATTTTAATTTGATAAGGGTAGAATACAGGTGGTGAGAACTGAAATAACCTGTTATTACAGCATAGAGTTTTCGTAATGAAGTCAAATTTTAACGAGATTTGTGAATATTAATAATAAATGTTAAAAATAACATTTTGACATCTCAACATGCAGAAAGAATTATGTGAAAGTCTGGGTATTTATACAGCCTATGACCTGTCATAGGCTGGTATAATAGAACGCCACACCACTCTATCTTGGAAAACACTCCTCGTTTGTGAGACGTTCGTGCATCTCCTCATACATGCCCGCCGATTATTTCGACTCTTGACCTGACCGCTTTCAAGTATTTGACACACCTGATTGTGCCAAGTTTTTCTCGATCTTCTTCTGCTTCTTTTTCCAACTACATTCACCTCATAAATTTGTTTTACCATTCTTACCTCACTAATTCGTTCCACAAACTAAAACGTCTAAACCATCTCAACACACCTTTCTTAATTTTATCGATAATGCTTATCTCAGCTTTGCATTCCTACCTTATTTCGCCATTCGAATACCTTGTTCCGCACATTTGTCTGAGAGGTCGCATTTCGACTGCATTCAGTCTACTTTCATCCTTATTTTGCCAACTCCATGCTTCAACTCCATACATTAGTGTTGTAACCAGGACTCCGTTGTGTACTACTGTTAAAATCACCACATTCACCGCGTTTTTAATTACTCTTTATAATTCAACTGTCAATCGATAAAAAGTGAATACTAGTGTGTACAATTTTACTGTTACCTTTTACTTGTATTAAGACTTCAGAAATTGATTTGATTGTACTGAAGGTGTATAATTAGCAGTGGGAGGGGGAGTTCTGATAATTACTAGACACGGTGTTGCGTGTATTGTGAACGAATATATCTTACGCAACACTTAAATGTTCTGTTGTATATCGCTCACTCCTTTCAAAAACGTCATGTATCAAAAGTCGTCAATTTTCAGTTATGCATGTTTTCGGAATGCCTAAAAAATGTACGATATCCCAGCAAAAGAGGCATATTTTTAACTTAATATTTACCCGCAACAGGGCAGAAAGTGTTTTTTTTTTGCATTTTGAAGAAAAGGTATTGTTAAAATATTTTTTAAATATACTAAATATTTATCAAATGGAGAAAAAACATTTAGATTTTACCTAAAAAGATCTGTTGCCCAGTAAAAAGTTCAATAAGTGGCTTGATATTTATTTTTAAAACTTTTTTTTTAAAACTTTAAAAACGATCTCCTGAAAAATCAAGTTTTTTGATATATGACGTTGTTTAAAGGAGTGACCGATATGGTAAAACAATGCTAACTGCAAGATCCAAAATACAGAAACACATCAAACAAAAGCTAATATATGCTTTTTTGGTCAAAAGATCATTGACAACATTTTGATGTGTCCAAACTCCACTTAAGAGTCGAAAATGCCGAGTTTCTCCAGGGTATGGTTGGCTACAATAGTTTAGAGACTTGAAGGAATATGTATTTGATTACGCATTTTTATCGATTGTTGCGCGGTATGGTCGATAATCCTAAAATTATCCGGAAAATTTGTCTGTATGTTCCCGATAGTTACCTAAGACAGCGTCGGCATAGATTGTTTCACATTCCTATGCACAGGACCAATCTGCCGATTATTATAAACATACTACCTATGCACAACGCAGTAATCGTTAAATTTAAAAAAAAATTGATAGCGCAAAATTATAATTTTTAGTGTGAAGTTTCGTTTGCATGATCAAAGAATAACGAAATAATGCTTCATTGGCATATTTATCAAAACTTAATCACTGATGCTTTAAATCGATAAAATGTGAATAATTTATGAGTCAGGCTAACGTTTGTTAACGAAAAAATTATATTTTTTCATAACTGTGTTTCAACTTATGTAGAAGAAAGGCTTTTCCATCAAAAGCTTTTTTAGAATAATCTGCAAAATTTCAAATATTTCAATGAAAAGATTCTGATTCACAAGATTTCAGGATGTCATTCTAAATAAAGATTCTGATAAATAAATGTATTTCATATTTTAATTCTGAAAAATAAAAAAAATGTTATATATATATATATATATATATATATATATATATATATATATATATATATATATATAATATATATATATATATATATATATATATATATATATATATATATATATATATATATATATATATATATATATATATATATATATATATATATATATATTATATATATATATATATATAAATATATATATATATATATATATATATATATATATATATATATATATATATATATATATATATATATATATATATATATATATATATATATATATATATATATATATATATATATATATATATATATATATATATATATATGTATATATATATATATATATAAATAAACATATATATATTTATATATATATACATATATGCAACATTTAAATATTCTTTAATTTTTTATCCTTAAAAGCCAATGGTGCAAAGGCACTGAATCTTTTTGACATAGTCTTGTCTTAATCTCTTTTTAAATGAAGGCAAGGTGATCAATGGTACATTTAGGTACCAGTCCAGGGTAAAATTTAATAAGTATTTAATAAATATACAATTCACCAATTAATATAAACCCTCATCTAATTAATATATATTCAATGTGTGAAATGTAATATGCACAATAAATTTTAATACATAATATAAAACAATGTTTGAATGTCAAATTTATACTACAGGCATTGTGAATTTAAATAACAGAATTGTATATAAATAAATTGCATGAAAATAAATTTATAAAATAGGAGGTTGTTCATAAACATAATCATTAATTCCAATAATGTACCCTCACTGAGGTTTCTCGTGCTAAGGGGATATTTTACAACAATGAATTATAAAATTGTAATTAAAGAAAACATTTTTTTAATATTTCATCCCCAATTAAATTGTAACTTCATTTATATTTTTAGTACCTAACTAACTAACTAACCATCACGCCGCTTCCCCGCAGGGGTAGGCAGAGAGAATCGAACGCCACACCACTCTGTCTTGGCAAACATTCTTTGCCTCTTCTACATTCATGCATCTCCTCATACATACCCGACGATTATTACGACTCCTGACCCGGCCGCTTTCAAGTATTTGACATACCTGATTGTGCCAAGTTTTCCTCGGTCGTCCTCTGCTTCTTTTTCCAACTACATTCGCTCCATAAATTTGTTTAACCGTTCTTTCTTCACTCATACGCTCCACATGTCCAAACCATCTCAACACACCTTTCTTAATTTTATCGATAATGCTTATCTCAGCCTTACATTTTTTCCTTATTTCATCATTCGAACATCTATCAAACATCGTTTAGCCACACATTCGTCTGAGGGATCGCATTTCGACTGCATTCAGTCTACTTTAATCCTTCTTTTGCCAACTCCATGTTTCACTTCCATACATAATAAAACCATGGAGATATTCATTGTTACCCTCCCGATATCAATTTAAAATATTTTTTTTTGTAAATTGTTGTTCCTTTGCATGCCAAGCATTAAAAACATTGTAGCCAAAGTTGTTTTTAAAAAATTATTCAAAGACAATTTATATGAATTTTCATCTTGAGAGAAATGGTTACTTTCTTAATGTAAATGTCGGTTTTCTATTGATTGGTTCAATATTATACTTTACTTACGACCAAACCTTGAGGTTTGAGCAGTTTGTCAAATATAACACGTGTATTGTAAACAAACGTTTTAACTCTATTTATTGTTTCAACAGAAGAATGACATGCTTTTTTCACATTTTTTTACCAAATCTCTACCGCTATTTGTTTTTAAAACATTTGTTTTACAGAACATTAGACAAATAGTGATTTGAAAGTTGATGTAGAATGAGAGTAAAAGATACTTTTAGAGTACAAGGATCAAATCAAAAAAAGGTCAAATTAAGGAAGTAATTCTTTCAAAATTATTATTTGAGTTCAATTCAATCATACGTCCATCTCTTTATATACATATTTTTTTACTCGCTAGTTTTTGTAATTACCTGTTAACGAAAACAACTGTAGTTTTACAAACTAGTCATGTGTAATGAAAAAAAATAATAAATGGTATTACACATGTTTTTTTTCAAAATAATCAACATGTCATTCCACAAAGTCAAAACCAAATCAATAAATAATATAATTTGCACTTTATAGCATGTCAGTAAACAACGATTTTAAAATAATAAAGAACAGACTTTTTCAATTTTTTGTTACAAAGGACTAAAAAAATTCATGATTCTTCGTTAATTGCGTATAATTGAATAAAACACAATTGTTTTTACATTTGAAATTTCCATGGAGTATTTCAAAATGATTTTTATTTAAAACAGTGGAGGAGGTTCTCCATTAGAGAGATTGTTTTCATTTTAAACAAAATGATACGTGTTTAACTACCCACTCCCATGTATGGATTAAAATAAAACAAATATCTCTGTGATATCGTGAGTTATACATATTGCCACACAATATAAGCGGATACAAAACTCACAGCTAGTAAAAACGAAATTCACGATTTTTGGTGATGTTTTGCGAACGTCCATGCGCCGAAATAATGCTACCCGAATCACATTCTAAAAGTATTCCGTTTCACTATGAGATTGTGAAAGATAATATCAGGATTTTAAATTTAAACTAGCTGTACTCGGCCATACGTTGATGTAGTATAGTCTGGTTAAATTTAAATGAAAGAAAGACAAAAAAAAACTAAATAATTTTACAATATATTTATTATTGATTTGGCGTTTAATTTATAGAATTTAATTTTAATTTAAGTATTGCTTGTTAAATCAAACACAGATTTTTTGAGTCTACTAAGTTGTATTTTATTGTTAAAAAAACACAAAAAATTCTATTGTAACAATTGTTTTGTGTCAAAATGCATATAAGAAATCTTTCTCAATATGAGTAAATATTTATTTTAATATCACCCTCTACTAAAACCCGAAGCGCAAGTGAGCTTGTTTTCTTTTTCAACATTCTGAGAATAGAACCCGTGATCTTATAGTGGTTAAATTTGATGTCCACTTATTTAGTGAGACAAATATACTACTGGGTATTAGTCGTTCAAAAAATAGATTAATATTATTATTTGGGATATCACTACTAAAGGCAAAGCCCAAAAATGTCAAAAGGAAATTTACATCATTTTTACGGCTTCATTTACCATTGATTTTATTTCGTATATGTACGTGATGAAAAACCTTACAAAGCGTTATTTTATATCATTCCGGTATTAAGTTGATACTGTGCTTTATTATTTTGTTCAATATCAATGAAAACATTTAAATATTCTCTTGTATAAAGTATTACAAGAGTACTTGTATCGAACAATTTCATTGTTTGTTAATCGTATTTTTTCGTTTGTTTTAATTTGTATCAAATAACTCAGATACAATTATCATTTTTTCTCATAGATTTATATTATCCACTGACACTTCGTGATGGAATTGCATTTTTAATTTATTATTAGATTAAAACCAATATTTTTAGCTTTTCCACTTTTTTATTTGACCAGCGACCGGGTTTCGTCGTTACCGACATCATCAGACTGGTGATGATGTCGGTAACGACGAAACCCGGTCGCTGGTCAAATAAAAAAGTGGAAAAGCTAAAAATATTGGTTTTAATCTAATAATAAATTAATTTTTTCTCAGTTAAACCTTCCCGCCCCTAATTTTATTTTTATAGATTCGTACACAAAAAACAATAAAAAAAATAATAGAAAATTATATGAACACATAGCATTTGTAAATTTTTATTACTTTTGAAATAATAACAGTTCTTTAATAAAAACAAAAAGTTAATACGCTATTACATTCTATATTTAATTTAACATTTCAACAAAGATGAAGAAGAATAGGGAATTTTGAGTATTTACAGGGCTTTTGACCTGTCATCTGGTTTAGTGATCGTTAATTCAAAATGTACAGACTGTTGTAACTCATTCGTGAGATTGATGACATATTTATGAGTTCTAAAATATTAAGTTGTATGGTTGTCAATCATAGGTGGAATGGTGAATAGTGTAAATTTATCATTTGACCAGTCTATGACTGGTCATAAGCCCTGTAAATCCAGGATTCTCATTTTGTTCTTCATCTAAGTTGAGATGTAAAAAAGTAAAATTTTCCCAAAAATTACCCATCGTGTACGTTTTATATTTTCTATGGGAAATATTAAAATAATCTTGTTTTAATGATTGGCAATATAGAATTTCTTTTTAACGGACACAAAGTTTCTATTTTGATCGTGTTCTGTAATTGATTGTTGTATTTTGTCCATTTTCTATCATACACTAATGAATGTGAAAATAAGCTCTTTCAATGTTATTTCTTTCGAAGGAATAAATACTTTCGGCCTTTGATAAAAACCTTTGACAATACGTTACTAAATAAAGCAATTTTTGTTCTTTAAATATACGAGTATCAAAAAAGACATGATCTGAAATAATGATGTTGTACAGGGTGGCCCAAAATTAATCACCCTATTGGAAGATGCTATAATTTTTGCACATGGCGTTGTACGGCTATCAAATTTGATATTTGTGAACAAGAACAGCTGCCGTATACAAATTTGAAGTGGTGCAAAATTATACATCCAATTTTGTTTTTAAATAATAAAAACAAACTAATAGAAAAAAATATTTAAGTTATACAAATATTTATTTGGACACAACATTTTGAGCGTGTCCAAATACTTGTTCACAAAATCTGGATTATCTCCAATTACAGGAGTTATTTTCATATTATTTTTTTCAATTCACCAATTCTACCCATTATTGACAACCACATTTGTGGTTGTCAATAATGGGTAGAATTGGTGAATTTTACACGTGTGAAAAGTGATCACTTAAACCAGCCTATGACGGTCGTCAGCCCCGTAAATGCCCAGACTTCCATATTCTTCTTCATCTTTGATGAGATATCAAAAAATTATATTTATTTGGACCTTTGTATTTTTTTGTTAATTTAAAAAGATGATATCCAACAAGTAGCTGACGCCAGTGTTGATACACATTTTTGCCCGTTTTATCAATAGGTTTGTATTATGCAGTTGTCTAGTATACAAATATCAGATATGATTGACGTACAACGCCATTGGCAAAAATTCTAGAAACTTCCGACAGGGTGCTTATTTTTGTTCAACCCTGTAGATAAAATTAAAAATCCTTTATACTATTTTTTTTAAAGAAAAAATATCAGCAAATGTATTTTATTTAAGCATCTATTTTAATGAAAAGACGGTGATATTACTCCTTCAAGAGTGTGTTTATTTTTTTACATACACTAAATATGAACTCATTGTACCAACACATATAAAAAATAAGTTAACTCTAGCACCGTTTACATTTTCACGAGCCTGTTATGTAATAAATAAAATTAAACAGTCATAAAGAGTTAATTAGAATAGAAGTTTAACATGCTTCACGTTAAACTTAATAAATGACTAAAATTGAAAGTCTAGAAAGTGTTTGTAATTTAAAAGCGTATCCACTAAGACAAGTCAGTCAAGATGACATTACAATAGAGAAATATCCCAAATTTATTAATTGTTAACCCTTTAACGGCAA
Organism: Brachycentrus maculatus; assembly: GCF_059751285.1. NCBI lineage: Eukaryota > Metazoa > Arthropoda > Insecta > Trichoptera > Brachycentridae > Brachycentrus > Brachycentrus maculatus. The sequence continues at coordinate 98,800 of NW_028281014.1, forward strand.
ACTTAAGGCCATACTCGCAATCACAGATCTCATTCAGCGTTCGGCAACGCTAAGAGCCGTACGTCAATTCACGCGCTGTTTTTTTATAAAATATTTAATAAGAATATACATTTTAAACTTCTCAAAAAACTTAAGAACGAATGTTTGTAAAGTGCTCTGAAAACATCCTATAGGAGTTTAAGAACATTGTGACAACAAATGTGACACAAGGTACATATGTGTTTTATTTTTTTAATAACAAAATGATCAAAACAGCTGAAATACTTGATAAAATATATAAATGAATTATAATACTGGAGAGATAAAGTAACTCTTATTTGAAGATTACAGCGCACTTTATAAACGTCCGCCTCTGTAGTGTAATGGTCAGCACGCTCGGCTACCGTTCTGGAGGTCCCGGGTTCGATTCCCAAGGGAGGTAAAATAAATATTAGTGATTTTTTCACTGTCATATTTATTCAATATTACCCTGGACTGGTACCTGAAGCGGAGGACTGATCACCTTTCCTTCATGTGTAAACGATCAAGATAACACTGCGTTTATATGACGCAGTGCCCTATGCACCATTGGGGTGCGGATAAGCGTTTTATTATTATTATTATAAACGTACGTTCTGAACATTTTTTTTCACCCTTAAAAATATGTAACAAGATCAACTCGCCGCTAATCGCAACACTAAACTCTAGTGCTGCCACAATTCCAACCCCCATATGTGCTCCACAAGCAGTTTTATGTAGAAAAAATATCTTACCTCTCCAAATACAAAAAGTGAACCTGAAACACACTCACACACTCCTAAGACGCGCAGAATACAATTCAATCATACATTTTAATGAAAGTTTAATACCGTAAAAAATAAACTTACTTTGAAATATATTATTCCCTCAGAATATTCACCGAAGTGAGTAATTTTAATGAAACGCTACCAACTTCTTTTCTTAACTTAACATCTAAGAGATCTTTAGTTATCTGTACTCTTACATTCTTTCCTATTTCTATTGAAAGCAATTTCTTAGATTATTAAGACCTCTTTTTATATTGAACTGTTTTTTTAAGCCCTTAAAAGGTAATACGAGGAAACTACTATTAACTTAAAAGGTAATTTAAAAATGGCTTTTGAACCTACTAAGTTGACAACATGAATCATTATCCTAACTCATTTGAAAATTATTGAATATATTTTTTTTTCTTTATTTAAGCTTGAATATTATCATACATGGTTTCACACAATCGATTCTCATTAGGTCAAAATAATTTTGTAACCAGATTTGCTACTTTTTTTATTTATTTCATGTGTATATGACTGGTATTTGAAGCGTAGGACTAATCGTCGTGTCCTCATTTGATTAACAATACAATTTAAAAATGCATTGCCTTTTTAATACTGCTAGAAGTTTTATCGAGTTGAAAGCTGTGGAAATTTAATTTTGTTTGTTTTATAGTTATACTGAATATTACATTAATATTTTAACTACTATATGTGTGTATATATTTTTAACTTTTATATGTGTTTATCGATATAATTAAGAAAGGAGTGTTGAGATGGTTTGGACATGTAGAACGAATGAGCGAGGAATGAACAGTAAAAAAAAATTATGAGGCGAATGTAATTTAAAAAAGGAGCAGTGGAAGACCGAGAAAAACTTGACACGATCAAGTATGCCAATTACTTGAAAATGGTCATGCTAGGAGTCGAAACAATTGGCGGGACAGAGTGGTGTGGCATTCTATTCTCTCTGCCTAGTTAGTTAGTTAGTACATATATAAATCTCACTTTCAATGTTTTTATTTAATATATTATTTAAGTCATGAAGCTTGAATCTTTTTCATGATGACGATGATTGATCGTAAAAATTTTAAGAGGCTGCATTTTCCTTCTAAAGTTCAAGCGAACAGATAACCGAGAAAAATGGCTCACCAAAATGCGAATAATGAAGTATGTTTTCCTCAATGGTCTTATGCCGAGGCTTAATATAAAAAGCCGGCTTACCACATATTGTGTTATTTATTTTAACGGTCGCATATGCTAGCGGTAGACGAAAGCACACATGTACGAACGTATCATCCCCCAATGAGAAACTAATTCAAACATACTTAACGCTATTGTGTTCGCTTCTCCGTCTTTTGGAGATTAATTATTATTTTACTGTCATTAGCAACGCTCTTAAATGGATTAAATGCTCTATCGATTGAAATATGTGTTAAATACCTTAATTTAGAATACGTACTCAGTCTAAACGTTATATTCTACCTGGATATAATTATATATAAAGGCTGACATGTTCTTCCTTAAGATGACATTTTGCAGTTTTGAATAAAAATGTATTTTTAAAAATGCACACGTTTTTTGCAACAAATATTTTTGATAACAGATAACAATTATACTCACTTTTTATCTTAATCTCTGATATTTTCACCGATTGTCCAAAATTCATATTAAAATGTTATATTTAATATATATGTAAGATACATATATCGTAAGTACACATGTGGATAAAATGAAAGAAGAAAAATAGACTGAAAGTAACAATGATTTTAATAAATGATAAACTCGTACTTAATTATGCGCATATTAACAAATGTGTTATAATGATTAAAGAAACACTTGTTTTTATACTACTTGAGTTCATTAATGACTACTAGTTTCGGAAGCTAAACTTCCATTGTCAGGTCAGAATAATAATGACGGTATAAAAACAAAGGTTTCCTTAATCATTGTAACATGTCTTATCACAAAGTAAATGCCGAAACAATAAATAAAATAACATATGTGTATATTTTTATGAATATATTCGTCTAAATATCAATCAATTACCACTTTAAATCAAATTTTTTAAACTCTAAACATTTCACATCAATTTATTTATAATTGATGTGCATTTTTAGGAATCAAGCTGCATCTTGATGAGTGAATGAGATATTTTACTTTTGATGAATTTACATGAAAAATATAACTAAAAATGTTATATTTTTTATTTGTTCGGCATTAACTTTGTGGAATGTTTTCAGTTTTTTTATTAAATTAAGACTTGTACAATACCACTAAACGAGAATTATTTCATTACACAACTAGTTTCGGAAACCAGCAGATGTTTTCATCTACAGGTAAAAAGTAAAACTCTAAAACTAGTAAAACTAGTCGTGTGTAATGAAATAAAACTCATTGAGTGGTATTATACAAGTGTTTAATTTTTTTAATGTTCTTTCTCTAAGACCATTGGACTGAGTTTATTTCACAAAGGAATTAAACTTAGTGAACCTTTTTCGTAATTTATTTCTACTTATCTCAATATATTTGCCATCTGTATCGTATTGAGTATAATCGATTCCGATTCAAAGCTGAAAAGGTATTTTTTCAATATGTATTCAAGGTTTTAAAGAAGGCGTATCACAAAAGAATTATGTTAATAACAATTAACTCACAACCTGGATGTTTGCTACGTTTGAAAAAAATAATCGATAAGGGATCCAGTACTTACTAAAACACACTTTAAAATGATTCCAAACCTGACAAACGGAAAAATTCCTTTGTTGTGAACAAAAGACCCGATTAATTTCTTAACAACATCTTTGAAATGTTTCAATTAAATAAAAGCCCATTTTAGCTTGCGAACTTTTAAACTGAGTTTCGAATATTTTTCTTATCCCGAAATACACATCCAGCTTTTATAACGTAATTATAAAAAAATATCTAACTGAAGCAATGTTCTTATAATGTAAATCCCCTAATCAACTTTGATTATAATTTACAACATTTTGAGTGAGTCCAAATACTTTTTGAATTATTTTTAGGAGTTATTATTCACATTATTTTTTTATCACGATATGACAAAAAATAATATGAAAGTTTTTTTTCATTCAAATTATTTCCTATAATTGGAAATAATCCAGATTTGTTAACAAGTATTTAGACACTCAAAATGTTGTAAATAAATTAACTGGACAAATTTTAAGCTAAAATAATATTTAAAATGAATATGATATTTTCTGGTGTTTCTCAGGTACGTGATTATAATCCAGGATTCGGACCTCACATACTAATATAGAGTTTCTGCTTAGTAAAAAGCTTCTTGTCATCTCACCAACAGATATCTCTGGAGAAATTCTAGCGATTCAAGAACAAGGTTTCTAAATTGGTTCATATATAATGGGTAGAATTAGTGAATGTTACACGAGTGTATAGTGATCACTTAAACCAGCCTATGACGGTTGTCATCCCTGTAAATGCCCAGACTTCCATATTCTTCTTCATCTTTGATGAGATGTCATAAAATAATATGATTATAATTTGTTTAAATACATAATTCAACCTAAATATCGTAACAAAAGTTTTCAAATTAATATACTCGTATTTAAGAATTTAAGATTCGGCTAAGTTATATAATGATAAAATATAAAATACACTTTTAATATATGCCAAAATTGATAAATCCAAGAAATTAGAAATTTATCTGATAGTATGGAGGCAAACCAACCAGGTACTTTTGCCTCTTTCTAGTACATTCAACATCTGCCTATTTTCGCACTATCTAGGTTGTATTAAAAAGTATTATTAGAAATACCATAAGTACCCACTCGCAGAATTCGAATTTTTTATTAAAACATAAAACTCTTGATTATAACATATAAGAACGGCATTCAAAGTTTTATAGTACAGCGAACATTGATACTTGGATCATTGACTCACGTCTCGAAATTTATTTGTTTAAGGTTATCTTTCCCATTTAATTCACGTTAACATTCTTTTGAAATAATTGCTGAGCAATCCAAATTTATAAATTTTCAGCAGTTATTGTTCAATTTATATTTAAATTTCTACAATCTAAATATATTATTATGCTCGTATATTTTACGAGATCCCTAGGGTAGAACTAAATGAAAATTCCGATTAGAGGTAGTTCTCACGTAGTTATTTCACAAATTTGTGATTTCAATTTACTTCGAGCAAATTTAAATTTTACATAGAGGAAATATTAATATATTCAAAGGTTTCCGGGAAAACATTGATATTATTTAGTAATTCAAATATGTATGTATCTTAGTAACTTCAAAATTTCAGAGTTGCCCTCTATAGTAGAAAGCTATAAAGTAATTTTAGATTAAACATTTACATACCTTATACATCGAGTGTGAGACTCTGTGGTCAAGTCCATCATTTGGGAACAAAAATTTGGAAACACTCAAAATATTGGTATGTTGAGTTAACATTAATTCACTCAATATAAATTTTATTACGATTTAACAATTTTTATACGAATTATTATTTTTTTTTATTGTGACAATAATTTTTGTTGTTGTTTTTTTTAAAGATTTCTTTGGTATTCTATCCGGGGTCGTCTACCTTTTGTTTTGGAAATGTAATGCGATCTGGGGGAGTTCATTGTCCTCATATGCGCAAACAATTGTCTTTTTCGTTATCTTCCATACCTAACGACGTATTGGATGTCGCATATTTCTCTTATCCTGGCGTTCCTTATTCTATCTCGTAGGCTCTTGCCAGATTTACTCCTTCATTTCTGACACTCTTAGCGCTTATGAAATTATAAAATTGCTACTCGTAATCATTTCATTCAAACCCTCATCTGCATCCGATGGTGCATAGGATACTGCATCGCATAAATGCAGTGTTATCTTGATCGTTTACATATCAAGGAAAGAATACCAGGCCTCCGCTTCAGGTACCAGGATAATATTTAATAAATATTGGAATGAAAGAAATCACTTACATCTATTTGAACCCCTACTGAGAATCAAACCTGAAGCCTCCAGTGCGGTAACTTAACACGTTAACCATTCCTTTACGGAGTAGGACAAAATGTAATAAAGCTGTTTAATAATGGGCAGAATGGTGAACATTACACAGGTGTACAAAGTGATCTCTTAAGCCAGCCAAATGCCAGGTCGTAAGGCGTAGAATCCTCAAATTTCCATTTTCTTTCACATAATGAGGCACGAAAGATGTTTCATATCAAGTTGAGACACCTATAAATTAAATAATATTTGAGCAAAGATTATCATAAGATTTTATTTCTGCTCGTTTATCGAATGTTATAGCAGTGCCATATCTAAGAATATGTATTAAATATTCGTAGAACATTTGAGATGTCTAAATACTTTTTCACAAATCTGAATCATCTCAAATTTATGCAAACAAATATATGAGTTTCTGCTTAGTAAAAAACAAATTTTATCTCACAAAAGACATCTCTAGTGAAGTTCTAGTAATTCAAGTAGGATGTTTTGAAATCGTATAATGAAACCAAGATTTTAAGTAGTGTGGTTGTCAATTATAGATAGAATTGGTGAATGTGAAAAGTGATCTCTTAAACTAGCCTATGACGGTTGTAAGCCTCGTAAATGCTGAAACATTGACAAACATTCTAATCAAATTCTTGGGTGTTATATATATATATATATATATATATATATATATATATATATATATATATATATATATATATATATATATATATATATATATATATATATATATATATATATATATATATATATATATATATATATATATATATATATATATCTTAACAAAGATGAAGAAATATATGGATGTCTGGGCATTCACAGAACAAGGTTTCTTAATTGGTTCATATATATATATATATATATATATATATATATATATATATATATATATATATATATATATATATATATATATATATGAACCAATTAAGAATCCTTGTTCTGTGAATGCCCAGACATCCATATATTTCTTCATCTTTGTTAAGAAAAAGAATTAATAAATAAAAATATTGTTATAGCAGTGGCATATAGAGGAATATATTAAATATTCGTAGGATGCACTTTTCAAAAATAACGTTCATTTTCTCGGTACTGAATTTCTTAATTTTTCTTGTAACGATCATGCGCATTTCCAGCCACCCTCTGGCCGAGCAACTGTAGGGTTGGTAGTGGAAGGGGAAACACCGCTTGGTAGTGCGATACAACCTTCGTTCCCGGCGCGTCCTGTTTTATCCTGGATCCGTCCGTACGGGTTGAATTCGCGTGTTCCGCGCGCGATACTCGTACTTATTTTCATATTATCATCGTGAGATAACATCCCACGTGATTCTGGGTCTTGCGGGCATATCAGTGATCATAAAAACGAAGGACGTGTGTCGAGGAAACTACATACATATATTATCTGTGCGTGTGTATTTTTGTCATATCAGGAATAAGGTAAAAAAAAGTAGTTAACTATTAATATAACCGTTCTAACCTAAATTTTTTTCTTCTAAAAAATAAATCATTCAAATTGCTTCATAATAATTATTGTAAGTTATTCATTTATTTTATAATTTATTAATCAAATCCTTCAAAATATTTTTTATCGAAACATAAATATAATTTCCAAAGTTTTAGTAGTGTGGTTGTTAATCATATGTAGAATGGTGAATGTGCGAGTAATACGTGTGTAAAGTAAGTTTAGTAAGTTTTTAAGCCAACAAAGTTATACAAATTAAAAAATTGGTAACTTTTTTTGCCTACTTTAAAACTTGCTTAACTCAATCATAGATGGTGCCGAGAGCAAGCAAGTAAAAAAATATGTCAATTGAAGCATACCGTATGTACTATGTATGTACTTTCAAAATTTGAGTATTGTTGTAATGTAGTATTGTTGTCAATTATGGGTAAAACGGTGAATGTTACAGGTGTGATAAACTACGACCATGTTACAACATGTTATAGACAATTTAAATTGATCACTTAATCCAGCCTAAGATTAAATTCAAGACTTCCATATTCTTTTTCATCTATGTTGGGATATAAATAATGAAAGCATACCTCCTAATCGTCACTACTATTGAATTAAAATACAATCTTTCATAGTTTGGTAATGTCGGTATTCAGATGAAATATGAAAATACATTATTTCATCAATAGATTTTTGTCACGAAATTGGTTTATTAGCTAATAAATTAATATGAAAAATCATAAGACTATCGATAACATTCTTATTTAAATCTGTAGAGAACTAAGGCAGATACATATAAAGGTTTAAACTTTAGACATTTGAATAAAACGAAAAACGTGCATTCGCATACGTTATAGAACGTTTTATGACGTCATATGGTTTATTGTCTATGGTTTATAGAGCTGCAATAGTAGTATTGTGGATTGTTTGTTTATCACTACACTACCATTTGTGTTATACATGTATGACATATAAAGTGGACCATAGACATCAACAAATAGAGCCGCCAATAATTTTTAGCAATGTTACCAATATTAAAATATGTCCATTGTTTCTGTGACGTCATTCATTTTACGAAAACAACGTATTTACGAAGGCAAATTTTCAACAAGAATTTAAATGAAAATATTGATTATATCGGCTGTTACAAACACAAAACGAGTATAATACAATCCTTTATAGGTTGAGTATGTAAAATTAGATATTCCTCCCATCTGATAATGATCCATTCTGTATATTTTATTCCGAACAAATAAATACCTTGGGTTTAATATTATAATATAATACCAACTGATGAGCTCAGAAGAGTATGGAAATATTTTTATAAATTTGAAATATGCAAATGAAGAGGCCTTTTATGCAAATTCCCTACGGATTTTCAAACGATGTTAAACCGTTTTTCGTATCTTGTTATTTATTATTTTTATACCCATCTTATATTCAGTTTGAATCTTGTATATCCAGAATACGGTTTACCTTGAATACTATTCGTGAATATCACGAATTTTGAAACTGATATGTTTAAGAAATACCTTATTTATTTATTTATTTATTTATTTTTCAACATATCGCTCACTTTCTGCACTGTAGCTGGTAAATATTAAGTTGAAAATATGCCGCTTTTGCTGGGATATAGTACATTTTCTGAGCATTCCGAAAACATGCATAACTGAAAATTGACGATTTTTGATTTATGACGTTCTTGAAAGGAGTGAGCGTTATACATATTTACAAATTACAATAATGTGCCCTTACGAGATTTTTCCGTACCGAGGCTTCATTATTTGTACCTATTTATAAAACAATTTTTTTATTTAATTAATAAACAACCAAAAAATATTATCATTTAATTTATTTGCTAGGCATTTCAACCTTAAATATATATTGATACTAGTTACGTTGTTCCTCTACAAAAAAATACTTTTAAAATATATTTTTTCATTAATTTATTCAAATCTTTATCCGCACCCGATGGTGCTTAGGGCACTGCATCCTATAAACGCAAGTTTATCTTAATCGTTATTAACACAAGGGAAGTTTATCAATCTTGCGCTTAAGGGACCAGTCCAGTGTAATATTAAATAAATATGATATTAGAGTGTAAAAATGACTTGATGAAAATGGATTGATCCCTGGACCTTCAGCATGGTAGCTAAACACGTGAACTATTACACCACGGAGGACAAAGAAATAACGAATTATGAATGATATAAATGTTTTTGTTTTATATATTTTGTGGGTATGCGCTATTTTTATTATTATTTTTGGTTAATATTTATAAAAGGCACTTTGTAAAAAAAACATTTTTGGGGACGTGAAACAAAATACGACATGGTCAAGTGATCTATTTCAGATGCACTCTCTTAATATTGGTCATGGCGGATAGGGTGCTTCTTGACACTACTGTCACTAAGCATTTTTATTTGTTAACGGTGGCATTGTCGTTTCATACATTCTAAATTTACAAAAATTATTTTATAATGAAAAATATTAGAAATGCGTGATTTCTATTTACTTTAATCAAGCTAAGCCACAGCAACGCATGGCAAGATACACCTAGTTTTTACAATAAAAAAAATGTTTTCAATATAACAGATAAGGGAACTTGTTAAAATTTTATGAAAACAATATTTTTATAAATAAAGCCTTCCGACTCATTCGTATAACTGTATTTTGACATTTGTTTAAGACACGAGAAAGATAAAGTATTGTGTGAATATCATATTTAGCTGAGTTGTCGATGCTATAACAATGGAACGAAAGTTTCGTCTACTCACAAAAACGTGAACAATAGACTACATGTCTAAACTCCTCAATCTATATGAAAAAATGACTCAAATAAAGAAAGGGATATGTTAAGAACTTTTTGTAGGGGTTGAAGTATTATGAAGATGGATGGGTGTAAGGGGTGAGAAAAACCGCGGACAGCTACCATGAACAAAAGTGTATCGAAGGGGTCAAATACGAGCGCGCTGTGGTGGAGACAAAGCGTTATTAATAACATAAACTATGTGTTTAACAAAAAATGTGAGGGTAAATTATAAAATCAATTTTTTTTAAAGTTACGATCTTTTACTGATCTTTTTTTGTAACTTTGTAATAAAAATATAACAAAAGTTTACAATAATATACAATCTCGTCATTCTTAATTTTCAGCAGAATGATCAAATAAATGTTATAAAAAGGGTTACTAAACCAATAAGACCTTTTAAATTCTATATTTAGTCTACCAACGACCCACCCCGACGATTACAGAAAATGAATATTTATATTTGTATATAGCAATTTTGAATACTTGAATATTGAATTTAAAGTAATTAACAAATATAATCCGCACCCCAATGGTGCATAGGGCACTGCTTCATAGAAACGCAGTGTCATCTTGGAAGGAAAGGTGATCAGCCCTCCGCTTCAGGTACCAGTCCAGGGTAATATTGAATAAATATTACAGTGAAAAAATCACTTATATTTATCTGACCCCCCCTGGGAATCGAACCCGGGACCTCCAGAACGGTAGCCAAGCGTGCTGACCATTACACAACGGAGGCGGACAAAAATTAATAAAATAATCAAATAATTTTAAGGATTGAGAAATTAAATTAAAGTGATTGTTCTACGCTCTTAGACTTGTAATACAACTTTTGAAATATCACAAAATCAAATCAAGTATTGATATACATATCAACAACCATGAAAAAGTTAAATTGGGTGGGAATATGAAAGTCTGGATATTTATAGAACTTGCGACCTTGTATTGGATTGTATTGTATTAAAAGTATTCGGTCATGCCAAGTTTTCCTCGGTCTTCCTCTGTTCTATTGCCAACAACATTCGCCGCATTTATTTGTTTTACTATTTTCTCTTAACTCATTCGATGCACATCCCCAAACTATCACCTTTTTTATAAAAACACACCTTTTTGATAATGCTTCTCAGCCTAAAAAAATACAAACATTCAAAATATTGTGAAATACTAATGGTTTGTGATTCTGTAGTTCCAATAATTTGGATGTCTAGATCAATTTCCTTCCGTTCCTTGTCTTGTCTTGTTCAGTTTACAGTATATACAGTATTGTGCACGGAGTGATGGCGGCGTATCTCTAGTAGCTTTGGCGCGCCGTTTTCTCTCGTTGCAAATTTATGCGGCGTGATCCATCCAAGAAAACGACTCAATATTTAGCTTGCGGTCAGAATTCGTAACATCGTCTAGGTGGCAAACAAAACATCGAGCTGGTGTTGATGCCCCGAGGACGTGCTTTTATTTGCTAGCAGATGTGGCCGACGTGTCCGGACGCCATTTGTAAGCCGGTGCCCTCTGCTCTCCGAATGACAATTACGAAAGAAAAAACACAATGGAGGAGACGCGAGCTTTCCATCTTGGAATAGTAAATCAAGCCACAGTGTGCCCAAGCATTTGGTGTCCGGCGGAAAACATATCAAATATTCTGGTATTTCAGCTGAATAAAAAAAAGAGCAATAATAATAATAAATCTTAAAATCTTTGAGTCAACTAGTATCCATTAACAATCCATTACTTTATGTCTTCCAATGTACGAGTCAATGAAATAGTGTATTTAAAAAAACTTGACTGAAAAATCATTTACTCTATTAAAAGCCCTTACTTTATTTCATCTACTGCGTGAGTCCACTAGCTCAGTGATAAAGTGTATTTAAAACCTTGACCAAGCATTTTTTTTACTCTATGAAAACCCCTTACTTTATGTCTTTTGAGTGAGTCAATTAGCCCATTGATCAAATTTATTTAAATAATTGAGTCAACTTTTTTTTACTTTAGCTATAGAGTTTTATAATAGAGTACATTTATTGTTTATTAATATTTAACCTGAAACATTGATTTTCCCGTTAGGCACTCCCCGTTCCCAATATATCACTGAATGCCAATTAATATACAATGACAAAATGGCTTTCAACGCTTTCATATTTCTAACGATTAAAAATTAAAATGTTAACTATCTTCATTAATATATATTTTAAGCTTTCTGATTCTGATGGACCCAGAGAATTTGACCAGGAATCTGACGCTATACCTAAAAGAAAGTTAACCTTCGACTTAACTTTTACCATGGTTTTGTCTAAGAATTAACAATGTATTGTAAAGTATCACAACAAAGCATCCTTTAGAAAGTATTTCACTTTATTATATTAAATTGTTATCATTATTTTAACAACTACGATTTCTTAAAAATACATATCGCTCACTCCTTTCAACGTCATATATCAAAGAACTTGATTTTTCAGGAGATCGTTTTTAAAGTTTAGGTATATAATAAAAGGTATTTGAAATAAATATCACGCCGCTTATTGAATTTTTTACCGTGGAAAATATATTTGAAGGTAAAACCTGAAGGTTTTTTCTCCATTTGAAAAATATTTAGCAAATTTAAAAAAAAATTAAGCAATACCTTTTCTTCAAAATGCAAAAACAACACTTCTGCCCTGTAGCGGGTATATATTATGTTAAAAATATGCCGCCTTTGCTGGGATATAGTACATTTTCTGGGCATTTCTAAAACATGCACAACTGAAAATTTTCGATTTTTGATATGTGACGTTGTTGAAAGGAGTGAGCGATATCTAGAACACTAAAATGAACTTTATTTCTCGATGTACCGCCAATTTAGCGTGGAGTAGAGAAAGCGTCCCGAAGGCAGTAAAAATAAGTGAATATTCAAGTTACTCAAAATTCTCAACATAAATGATAAGTCACAAACAGAAATTGCCAATTCCAACTGTATCAGTGACGTAATAATTGGAAGTTTCTTCAAATCTGTACTTTTATAAACCATTATTAAAATAATTTAATCAATATCTTTACTCAAGGTAAGGCTGATCAATACTTAAATGACGATCATAAAACAAAAGAAACAAGCACAGACCAGGTGCTTTTTATTGACATCGCGGGGGTTCCTTATCGGATATCATATTTTATGATTAAGTTATGGAAAAACTTTTTACGATTAAAAACTTTAAGCAATAGTTTTTTTTCGGAACATTTCATTATTGGGGATTCCGTGAATGTTTTTTTGTAGTATAATTAACAGAGGCAAAGAAGTGATTGAAATGGGAATATCAAAGTCTGTGTATTTAAACGGCTTTTAACCTGTCATTGGTTATAACCACTTCACACATTTCATATAATATCAGTAAACAATATAAAATAAGCTTATTGTATATACATTTTACTACATTCAACTTTAGAACTGTCATCTATCTGATGAATTGTTGTGTAAAAAAAACAGCTGAAAATTTTATTTAGGTCTGCATGTGAGATAATTTCACGACAAGGAAATACCTGTCTTCCTTGTCTTCCTCCATAGTGTAGTTAATTGTCTGCACATTTACATTTGGCTACCATGATCGAGATCCCAGTTTCGATTCCCAGGAGAGTTTAAATAAATATTAATGTTTTTTTCACTCTTAGATGTATTAATATTACCTGGCCTTCATATAATTCATGATAGAATTAATATTGTGGCAATTTGATGCAGTGCCGTATGCACCACAAGATAACACTGCGTTTATACGACACAGTGCCCTATGCATCATTGGGGTGCGGATAGTGGGTTTATTATTATTATTACATCATAAAGTCAAACACGCTCTCCGATTACGCAAACTTTTGACACCACCAGATTTTAGGTTCTGATTAATCTTTTCATACCAAGTCTTTTTCGGCCATCTTCATTATATTTTTTCTGCTCACATACGCCACAAATACTTTCTTAGTCATTCTCTCGTTATCCATTTGTATGATGTCTCTCAATATAAAAATTAAATACGTTGGTATTATCATTACAAGGATTTTTTGTTTTCGACGAATAGCTGTAAATTTTTACGAAAATATTTGTTTTTTTATTTTTTTATATCTTTATTTATAATATTGTAGTTATAGTTATAAAATAATCAAAATCAGTTTTTCAACATCAAACAACTTGAACGTGGAATTTAATATTAGCTCATAATAATATTAAAACATCGTTGAAAGCAAGTCCGCTTTGCCAAGTGAATAGCCGCCTATCTCTTCGCTGTTTAAAATTTTAAACAATTTGAAATTGCTTTCCACCCCACCGACCATGTTTGTCCGCTACTCTTCTGAGAATTTCAGATGCAAAGGGTCATCCGTGAAAGGCTCCTTTCACCTCCAACTGAGCAGCATTTCTCCGTACATTCTATACTTGAAACCGTTCAGGGTTGTCAGGATCTGCATTCCTATTAAATAAAATATGCCTTTCAAGACCCTGTTTCACACGCGCTTGAACTTATTAACGGACTTTGATATTAAAATTACTTTGAAGAATCAGTAAAATTGTTCAAGTAATTTAAAGTGTACCATAAACGTTATTATTTAAATGGCACACAATGGCAGAGGAAGACCGAGGAAGATGCATGAATGGAGAAGAGACGCAGAATGTTTGCAAAGACAGAGTGGTATGGCGTTTGATTCTCTCTGCCTACCCATGCGGAGAAGCTAATGAAATCCTTCATTTAAGGCATTTTTACATTGCAGAAATAAATAAAATGTGATTAAAATAAGTTTTATAATACTTTTATTATTTTTTGATTTGGCATTTACTATAAAGAAAGTTATGTAGATTATTCCAAATGAAACACTTATATGTATGTATGACCACGTATTGAGTTTTATTTCATTTCACATGACTAGTTCCGAAAACGTCTGTAGTTTTCGAATCTACTCGTGTGAAATCAAATAAAATTCCAAATATCGTCTAAAACAAGTATTTAATTTTGAATAAAGTGATAAAACTTTTCATTCTGGTTCTTAAATAAATCAGCTTATTCCTGTGTCAGGTTAAGATGAAATGTGATTTTACCTTTCAAATATTTTGCTATGGTAGAAAATATATGAAAAAAATTACCTACAATCCCTTAAGATTATCAATCATATTAAACCTGTGTAACAATATCAATTTAATAGATGGCACACAAACCTAAAATCAAATTTACTACGAGTAGACGTGAAAAAAATACCTAAAATTTTTATCCGACTAAATATTCCAGACCCGGACCTCTGAGTGTTAAGGGCTTTTTAACTACTCAATTGAACCCTTCTTCTCATGTAAAATTTGACTTTTAATTTTACCCTTCGTCAAAAAAATACTCACAAATTCTACATCCTAAAGTATTTTTAAAACGAACATATTAACAACATTTTGAGTGTGTCCAAATACTTTTTCGCAAAATCTGGATTATCTCCAATTACAGTTATTTTCATATATTATTTCTTGACATCTCATCAAAGATGAAGAAGAATATGGAATTCCGGGCATTTACGGGGCTGACGACCGCCATAGGCTGGTTTAAGTGATCACTTTACACACGTGTAACATTCACCAATTCTACCCATTATTGACAACCACACACTTAAATTATTGTAAGTTCTATATATATGAACCAATTTTGAAACATTGTTCTTGAATCGCTAGAACTTCGTTAGAGACATCTATTGGTAAGATGGAAAGAAGTTTTTTACTGAGCAGAAATTATTTTATTAGCATGTGAGGATTCGGACCTCACATACTAATAAAAGAGTTTCTGCTCAATAAAACATTTTTTACAGGGTGTTGAAAATACGAAATGTAAGTTTTGTTTCAATTAATCTGTTCGATACTGTAGTTTTATAAAAAAAATGTGTTTCACTAAAACGTTTTAATGCGTAAATCAGATTGGTCTATTTCTAATTTGAAAATTATAAAGACATTTTTTTTCCTTTAATCTCACTTTTGCTCCACGTAAAAAAAGTTTCTGAAAATAATTTAGACAAATATTGAGTTTTTCATTAATGTTTCCGGTGATATATTATATTTTATAAACCAAATTTAATTTTAAAAAAGATGTACGATCTATAAACATAGCATTAATTTTTTTCAGTGAATACAACTTTTTTACAACATACGAATAATGGTTTAAGAATGTATATTGTAAGAAGGATGTATTTTTCTTCTAGAAAATAAATCATTCATGGGATTTTGAGTAAGTTATGCTGATTCCTAAAAAGGTTTCAATAAAAAATGAGTTTTTCTTACTGATAGAATATCCGTGGAATCATAATTTTATTCTCTTCAGTACATTTAGTATATCATATTACTGTCGCAATAAATATCAGAGAATCGTTGTATGTAGTCTCATATTTATTTTCTTTTGAAAAAAATTAAGTATGTTTCATTTTAAATAAAAAAAAAATATTACAAAACGAAATACATTTATATTTCGTCAAGGTAAATATTGTCCGCCTCCAAAGTGTAGTGGAAAGAACGTTTGCCTACGATGCTGGAGGTCCTGAGTTTGATTCCAGGGAGGTTAAAATAAAAAAAATAGGTAATTTTTACTCTCATATTTATATTATATAATCCTGGATTAATACAAGACGCATGGTACTAATCACCTCGCCTTTATGCAATTAACGATTAAGTTAAAACTGCGTCAACATTATGCTGTGCCCTATGCACCAATAGAAACAGACAATAAATTTATTATGCAAATGTAGCGAAAGGCGTCGCGGGTTTGATTCCATGCAAAATGAATTCAAGAAAAAAATGTTTTCAATTGGTCTGGGTGATTGTGATGTATTTTTCACGTTTACTTTCCCTATCCTTAGTATCCTACCTGCAGATATGCATCTAAAATAGATGCTTTGTGGGTTTTTCCTGTAGAATAAAATAAAAATAAAAAACAGCAGCAAAAAATATCTAGCAAAAACTTTGCATGAATAATTATTTCAAATACTTGAGAGTGGTCAGGTTAGGTTAGGTTATACTAGTCGCAATAATCGGCGGGTATGCATAAAGAGTAAAATAAATGTGGAAGAGGCAAAAAATATGAGTAAAGACAAATTATTGGGCGCTCTATTCTCTCTGCCTACCGTTGCGGGGAAGCGGAGTTATGGTTAGTTAGTTAGTTATCGTGTGTTATTGTGATTCAAAATGGTTAACATACAAGTGTTATATTACAATGTTAGCTAGTTTTATTTTCATTTTTTCTTCAAACCCTTATCCACACTCCAATGGTGCATAGGGCACTGCATATAAACTCAGTGTTATCTTGATCGTTAACACATGAAGGAAAGGTGATCAGCCCTTCGCTTCAGGTACAAGTCCAGGGTGATATTGAATAAATATTAGAGTGAAAAAATCACCTGTATTTATTGACTCCCCCTAGGAATCAAACCCGGGACCTCCAGAATGGTAGCCGAGCGTGCTAACCATTACACTATGGTGGCGAATTTTTATTTTTTAAAGATCGGAATTTATAAATACAGACATGCACAGGGCCTGTAACGATTTAAATTTAAAGTTAATTTTATTTTGTTTTTTTTTTTATTTTTTTTTATTTAATACTCATTTTTTATGTGTGGGGCATCCCTGCTCGCTGATTGCAAGCTGCCGATAAGATCGCAGGGCCGGAGCAAACATTCAATTTATTTTCAAACAGATCCATATCTCAAGTTGCAGTATGAAGGTAAATATTTGCCTCCCGCGAGGGGCGGCTGCGGCTCATAATTTTCATTTTATCTTCCAGGGCAAAAACCCGCCCTGTAATTCCATAAGTCGGCGGTTCATTTGGCGGCGATCCTCGCACGCCTCGCCCCGGGGGAATCCCACAGAACGGCAACTGTATGGGCCTTACTGAGTGCTAAGGCTTCTGCACAGTGTGTTGCATTGTAACAGTTTGCAAATAGGTCTGCAGATAATCAGTTCCCCCTCTGCGCTGGATTTTGATATCTTTTCTATCTTAAACTCAACTAGACTTCGCGAATGTGCTTTCTTGCATTATGGTTCAGCCATTGTTATCCACTTTGTTTGTAATATACATACTAATGCAGTAAAAACATTCTACTAGTTTTCTCCGCCTCCATGATGTAACGGATAGCGTGTTTAACTAACGTGATGGACGTCCCGGATTCGATTCCTAGTGGGGGAGTGGAATTAAATATTAGTGATTTTACAAAATAATATTTATTTCATGACCCTTGGCTGGTCCCTGGAGCGCAGGAATGATCACCTTACCTTCATATTAGTAACGATCAAGATAACACTGCGTCAATACGATGCAACGCCTTATGCACAATTGGATGCGGATATGGGATAGAGAAAAACCTCGATATAACGGAGTAATTGTGTCCATGAAAGCTTAAAGTCCGTTATGTAAAAAAAAATAAAAAATTTCTTTTTGAAAATAGAAACACTGTATTTAGAAAAATACTCGTATAAACAATAAAAAAACACAAACAAAATTGTATTTATTCTCTTGGGCCACTCGTCGTGAAGTGACGTTGCTGTTTGATATCAACCCGCTTGTTTTCAGTTATCCTGTTTTGCAAAGGGAATCAAGATTTGTTTGCACTTTTGAAGACAACTTTTTATTTTAAAAAATCAACTCTCTGAAACTACGAAAGTGCGTATAATGTAATTGAATTTATAAATGGTATTAGATGTCACTAGATGTGATCTTACCACTGATAACTTTATTTTTGGCAGTGCTGTTTCTTCTTCTTTGCTTTTGAGGTTTATAACTTTGTTTGCTATTTAACAATCATTATTTTATACCCAGGGTCACTTCACCTACTCGGATTTTTGTCCGTTATATCCGAAGTTCGTTAAATAGAGATCCGTTTTATTGTAAATTTACTGTATTTACGAAAAGAGTTACAACCTCAAGAACTTTTTTTTTAATAACGCACGTTATACCGTCAGTTTAATTTGTAAAGTTTATTTGATCGAAATACCATGTATTATATGCTGCTTGAAATACAGCCGTTCTAATTCAGTGCGAAAAGGTTTTATCGTTTGTGTTTATTTACATGCAAACGTTGGGAAAATTTCAGTTATTTAATAAAAATCCTTTTTCAATTTTATATGCTTATTTTATCCCACAAATTATGGCTCATGGTAGCGTTTACCTAAATTCGATAACATGCTACGTGGAATTATTATTTCGCCTTCCGCTCGGCTAATATACAGCATGTTCTAGAAACTGGTCAGTATCATGTACTGTACGTAATGGCGTACGTAGTGGCGTTCTCGTGCTAGCGGAGCTTAAGGACTATAACTTTTAGTTTGATAATATGTGTAATATAAGCCAACTACAGTTCATGCAACTCAGCTGCCACTATAATGTCTGATTTGCATTTCCTTCAAGGCATCATACTTTAGCTGGACTCGCCTCATATGTTACAAACCAGTATAAAGTACACGCATCCGGGGGTTACGTATTAATTAAAAACTGTAATGATAAATTAACCCTTGCACAACAACACTTGAACCGCTCACTTTGAACCTATAAGGCCCAGAAAGGCTTTACATTAACAGATTTTAAAATATAAAAAATAAAAATATTACAGAAATCAATTTTGTTGTTAAGAGCATTGTTCTACATAAACGTTTTTGAATGTTGTTCTGTACTTGTTTTTATTATGGGTACTTTCTAATATCTTAATATTCATCACAAACGCTTTGAGCGCTGATAAAAAATAAATTATACTTAAAACAAAAATAATTTAGCAAATAGAAAGTGTTCATTATAGGATTGATTAAAGTACAAATGAATGAAATTGAAAAAAGAGAAATGTTCGATGAAAGTTATTTCATTTTCACATTAAATTGGTAGAAAAGTAGGAACACTTAAAAATGAATACAACAAGCGCGCAATAAAAGCGCTCTAGATTTTTAATAAAAATCTTATAGTAATCAAAAGGTATTTTCGACAAAGTGATTTTTTACTTTTAAATTTTGTTACGTTATCCTTGACTGCTTAAAATATGGTAAATATATTACATACTAAATATGAGGTACCAACGAACGATCTAATATTTCTCCTGTGAACTAATATTTTTTTGTAATAAACAATCAAATTAAAAGCGTATGCTTATAAAGTAAAGCCATTTGCACCATATGATGAGTAGATGTATATAAAGAGTAAAAAATATTATTTTGATGGATATATGTACTTTGTGTAACAATATAAATTTTTGTTCTAGTTTTATGCACTATGTCGTTATTTACATTGTGTTTGTTACCAATAAATATTAGATTTTATTTTAACAGCATTTTTAATGTTTTGTGTATACCGACAAAAAGGGTAATATTTATACACAAAATACAAACGTCTATATTATAAAAACAGATTTTTCCTCTTTATATACAAGGTATTACAAAATGGTGCGATTGGCTTAACACTGTACATACATATTATACTAGCAAAATAATTCAATCACTGGCAATTCAATCACTAATAACATCATTAATCGAACGTTAATCGAACTATTATACGAAAATAGCACTCTGTAAATTATCCAATATTATATCACTATTTATAAAAGCGTTTGTAATTATACGAATATTAATTTCTGTTACTAAATATGGAACCGAATGAACAAACTTATTTACTTCGGGGGTTTGATACAACAAAAAGCCCTTTAATTATTATCTAATTGTAATTAGATAATAATTAAGTTCTCAGGTGCTTAAGTACTTCATTGCATAATGTAATTCATTGTATGGAATTATAATACACGCTGATATTCAATATCATAATAATAGGATACTATACTAATAGATTTTAAAGTTAAATTTGTTTGTCTCTATTTTAATTTATAAATTCAATGTTAAAATCAAACACTGATTTTTAAGGTCTACTAAATTATATTTTTTTATTTAAAAACCATTAAAATAAGATTTGAAAAAAATTGTTCCTCCTTTTTAAATTTATCACATTTTTTTTTTTAAATACTTACATTATAAATACTGTACACATTAGTTTGAAAATGTCATAAAAAGGAGTAACAATTGTCACAAATTTTATTTTAATGAGCTTTTGTTATGGTAAAATACAATTTTGTATAATCGAAAAATCAATATTTGATTTTGAAATTTAACATATAAATATGACTCCAGTTAATATTTCCATTGTTTTACGTATTTCAACAATGTTTTTTTTGATAAATGATACCGATGACTCGTCGGCATCAACCCGATTACAGAGTAATAAAATCAGACGTCCAGTATAATAAATTATGGCCGCTATTTTGAATCAATTTTTAATTGTTTCAATACATGAACAGCAATTTTTTCTCAGTGCGAGAGTTTGACATTCGTGATTTATCCATGTATAACATGAGTGAAAATTATAATAACGCAAAGGGTACAATGAAAACATATTTTAATACACGTTCACAGGTTCCGACGCCATTTGTAAACGTTCAAAGTAATGCTTTATGGAATAACAAATTCTTTTGGGAAAAAAAATGTAAATTGCTTCGCGTTACAGAAAATTTCCCCATTACTTTTAATTAAAGCGAAGCTTTTTTTATTATATTTATAATAATCCGTACAGTAAAACATATTTGAAAAATATATAATCGTAATTAAGTATGTAATTGTACAATAATATAATTATATAAACATTTTGAGTGTGTCCAAATACTTGTTCACAAATTTGGAAAATCTCCAATTATTCCAACTCAACTTCCAATAATTTGAGTAGTTTGGTTACTGATAATGGTGAATTGGTGAATCTACACGTGGGTAAAGTGATCACTTAAACCAGCCTATGACGGTCGTCAGCCCCGTAAATGCCCAGACCTCCATATTTTCTTCATCTTTTATGAGATGTCAAAAATATTCTATTTTATTTTATTATTTAAATAAGTTAATGCTGCCTATATCACAACACGTATGAACTATACATAAAGAAGATAGATAGTGTCCAGTTTTGTTTTCTATTTTAATTGAGTTTATCACTTAATTATATAAGTTTCCTTTTTTCACTATAGCAAACAGAAAGTAATATAAAAGAACAAAAACTGTCAAACACTATCCTTATCAATCATTGTTCACATTGTGTAATACCACTTTAAAAAACTGGTATACAGACTTCATTTGACATAACCATGTAGACTACATTTGACCAGATGATGGAATGATTATTCCGAAACTAGTAGTCACGGTTGTGTTTTTTAAAGTGGTTTTAGACAAAGTGAACGATTTATGATACGGAAAGTCTTATGGGAAAAAACAGGTAAACAGGAAAAACAAAAGTGGTTTTACAAAGTGTTGTTTTTTGAAGTGGTTTTACACAAAGTGAACGATTAATGATACGGAAAGTCTTATGGGAAAAACAGGTAAACAGGAAAAACAGGCAGCTATGGCTAGAGACATGAGGTTGTATACTTACTTATACCATCGTACTTGTACTATCTTTTGTTAGTTATAAATAATAACTAATACAAAATAGTACGAGAATTATTAATAAACAATAACTATTTAAATACGATTCTTCTTACGAGTGTTTTTTTTTTTACTTTTCTTATTTAATGATACACAGAAATATACTATTTCACTATTAGTTTAAGTTAAGTTTGTACTAGTTTTAGTGGTTTTTGTTGAAAATAGGAATTGTGACAGAATGGCAGACTAACCACAAAACTCTGACTCTATGATGAAGTTCACGACACTAACCACAGAACCACAACTCAAAATAAATGTAGTATAAAAGATATTATCATATTATGTGAACGTACTATATTTTCTAGTTTAGTAAGTATTTCATAATATTTGACATTAGTAGTGACATAATACTGAATCTATTCACCATTATTGATTAAACGATATAAATTTTAAAATACAAATTTAAAAAAAAGGAAAATTACATTGGTTATTTAATAATATTACTTTTGTATTATTATTTTTAATTGATAAAAAAAACATTATTCGTAAAATTCCACATTAAAAAAACATCATTCGTAAAATTCCACAAGTAATAAAAATACAAAATTTAATTGAATTTTGTGAAGTTTTTTTTTGTGAAATTTTTGTTAATTTAAAACAAAATGAAAATTAAATAAAATGTAAAAATGTTTTAATAACATCAGATTTTTTTGTTGTAAAATTTGAAAAAAATTACCTAAAGAATTTAATGTTTTGACGAAACGCTGTATTTTGGCACTCGATTTGTACCAAATAACTAAATGAAATTTGATAGTAAATTTTCGATACGATTTTTTATACATACTCTCATATTATTATTTTATTATTTTTGCCTAATATAGAGCTTTAAAATCAAAGAATTTTCAAATTTTTATTAGAATTCATATTTTTTATTGCGTGCTATGGTCGTCATAGTAGGAAAACACGAAAATCTTGTTAATCATGTCGGTCTGATTTACAAAGTTAAGTTTATATATATATATATATACATATATATATATATATATATATATATATATATATATATATATATATATATATATATATATATATATATATATATATATATATATATATATATATATATATATATATATATATATATATATATATGTATATATATATATATATATATATATATATTATATATATATATATATATATATATATATATATGTATATTTATATGTATATATATATATATATATATATATATATATATATATATATATATATATATATATATATATATATATATATACATATATATATATAAATAAATTGTATATTTTTATATTGTGCATCGATGTGCCACGCAATAATAAAAATTAATACCTAAAATTACAGACAGTTTGAGTCGTTCGGCTCGTGAACAACCGAATCTTAATGATCCATTCATTTACAGTGAATAAGCAACCGGGTCTCGATATTCACAGATTCATTAATTCACTATTCTCAAATAATTTTCTCTTCCTGAAGAAATGATTTTCAGAATATCCGAATAGATCCATTGTTCCGTTGATCTGGTTTGAATAAACGAATCATTTAGGTGACACTGATCATCAGAACATGGATCTTCTGAATGATAGGATATATCATTCACAATTAAACACGGTTATTGGATTAAACTCTACTTTCATTGACATATATATGATAAAATGTGACGCGTTTCGTCTTATTAAGACATTATCAAATACTCAAATAAGACGAAACGTGTCACAAATTATCATATACATATACATATATGTGTAAATAAAAGTACATAAAAATGTCTTATTAAGACAAAACCCGTCACATATTATCATATATACGTAAATAAAAGTAAAATTCAATCCAATAACCGTGGTAAATTAAAGATATATTACCCAACAATTCAAAATTCTACCAACTGCAGACAGTTGGTAGAATTCAAAATTCATCACATTTGGATTACATTGTAAAGAGCCCAGTTGGTTTTTTACATCAAATTGCTGAAATTGAATTGCTTGAAAACAGTAGTTTAATAATTGTAATCATTTTTAAATACGTGTATTAAAATAATGCAATACAAAATGCATATAACTACTGGCCTTTGAGGTAAAGTCATATATGTTTATCAACAGAACATAATAAAACTTTTGTTTTTGTGCGTTATTTATTGATAGGTACTAAGGTGGTGGAAGATAATCAGTAATAACTCGTTAATACTTTGACTTGAGTTTATAATAAATAAGTATTACTAGGTGACTGTACTAATGACTGGTTTCTAGGAGACAAATCTAAAATCTGCTTACCAGACTATACTGATATGCACACGATTGCTTCTATTTTGTTGTGTCACCTATGTGTCCACAACATACCCACATTCCTCACACTTATGAAATACATATGTGCAAAATAATATGAAATATATTATGATACTTTTATATTTATACCTTTCCTTTTCGTGTAATGAATAAACTAAATCAATATTGTTTATATTAAATGTTTTTTATAAAGGCACTTAATATGTATCTAAAAACAATAGCACGCTTGGCTACCGTACTGGAGGCATCGAGTTCAAGTTCCAGGGGGGTGGGTAAAATAAATATAAGTGATTTTTCCACTCTAATATTTATTCAATATTACCCTGAACTGGTACTTGAAACGGAGGGTTAACGATCAAGATAACACTGCGTTTATATCATGCAGTGTCCTTTGCACCATCGGGTGAGGATAAGGGTTTGATGAAGTAGAAGATTCTTATTTACCAAAAAATGCCAGATTAATGATTTTGGAGACGTTTGGTAAATAACTACTAAATTGCGTATTGGTACTTCATTTTGATCACATTAATGATATGCACATAATGTTGAGGTATCATGTTCCGATGTATTCTTGAAAGCAAGGCTAAGGACGGTGTAAGCATCGAGTAAACGGGGATCACAAATGTCGAACTTTTTACATATAACGCCACCCTCCGTAACACTTGGGAAAAGTAAAGTTCAGTGATATTCATGTACACGTTATGTAAGCGAAAGAACATACATATTTATGATACCTTGTCACACTCAATGCATTTTTATGGAATGTATAAATAATGCTGCTCTATATTTTTTGTCGTTGGTGGTAATTGTTAAAGTTTAAAATAGTATAACCGCTTGGAGAATGTGTAGTGTCCATAAATATTTATAATAATAATAATTATAATAATAATAATAATAATAATAAAAATAATAATAATAAAAATAAAACCCTTATCCACACCCCAATGGTGCATAGGGCACTGCATCATATAAACGCCGTGTTTTCTTGATCGTTTACACATGAAGGAAAGGTGATCAGCCCTCCGCTTCAGGTCCAGGGTAATATTGAATAAATATGACAGTGAAAAAATCACTTACATATATTTTACCCCCCTTGGGAATCGAACCCGGGACCTCCAGAACGGTAGCCGAGTGTGCTGACCATTACACTACGGAGGCGGACAAAATTAAAAAGAATTAAATTGTGTTATTTACATAGCGCCATTTTCGTAAAATACTAGGCCTCAAGGGCGCTCCACGGTGATTGAATTGGGGAAAATGAGATAGTCGATATGATTTAGCAACAAGAGCGTTTTGTCCAACTTACATTTGAGTAAATAAATATTTACTTTTTTAAATCTCAACAAAGATGAAGAAAAATATTGATGTCTGGGTACTTACGGGGCTTATGACCCATCCTAGGCTGGTTTAAGTGCCATTCCACCTATGATTATACCATGATTCAGGTCGCAAGTCCTGTAAATACCGAGACATATTTTTCTTCATGTATGCTGCGATGTGAAAAAGATTTAAAATAGTAATCGTTAAAATAAAAATAAACCATGAAATTTCCGTAAGAAAAATAAATTGAGAGTGTAAATATGCTTTTAAGGTCGACTTTTTTTTCCTAGAATTTTTTAATATAATATGTTCTACCTACATATATAATAAAACATTCTATCTCACATAAAACATTACGTAAATAGAAATAGAAGATTTATATTTACATACGAGTACATTATAAAAAAATATGTATACAAACGTTAGAAAAATTCAATATTATTCCATCACCCCTTATTTCATTGAATTTCTACGCGATAAACTATTTTCATTGTTTCTTTTGTACAATTTTCATCTACGAGTATTTGAAAATAAAGTTTTTTTGGTGTTGAAAAAGTCAATAATATTGGTCTTGTGAAACATGGATTTGGAAAACACGTTTTTTTCCAAAAATACGCAAATCCTTAAAGAATGTTCCGAACTTTAGGGAGTGAGTAATCCTCTAAGGACAAAATGCTCGAAGTTAAGGCATTGTGAAATAAAGCCTAACTCAGTTTGCCTCTCAGTATCCACTTTAACCTTTTCAAAGTTTTCTATATTTCCATTAGTATTAAACTTGAATCAACTATGTCCATGGGACGTAACTGTGAAAGAAAGCGCAAACTTCGCAACAGGGGATATTATTTCTTCACTAAGCGGCTTACTAGTAAATCGTTAAACACAAATGATTTATCCGCAAATCGCATATTAATTTGACTCAAACATTTTCGTTGCGTTCTTATCATATTATATTTCAGAATTTATAATTATTTTAAATAGCGGTTCAAAGTCGTAGATAATCGATAGTAAATGGTTCTTTCTTTCTTCTCCTTTAGCCCTCTGTCCTCCACTGCTGGATATAGGCCTCCTCCGTATGCTTCCATTTTTTCGGTTGGTTGCTGCGTACAGCCAGTTTTAACCCCTTACAGCGGCGGACCATGTTGTCGGACCATCTTTTTGAGATCTTCCGACGCCTCTTTTATTCTCTCAAGGTCACAATCTTAAAATTTTCGGGGCCATCTTGTGGTATTTTATTTTGCAACATATCTTGCCCATTGCCATTTTAGTCTTGCTACGCGATCCATGACATCTGCTTTTCTGGTTCTGCTCATTTTTTTATTTCTTATTTTACCTCTTGGGCATAGATCTTTCAACGGATCGCTGTGTGCATTTGAGTTATCTGCAATTAATCGGAGCTACGGTCTCTAATACAAGTGTATTCACTGTAATATTCGATTCAATTTTAATAAAGTAAAAACAATCATAGAGAAATCAGCCGTCGTCTTTCTTCTATTACTTTAAATGTCTAAATTTATTGGCTTTTATCCAATTCTATTTCACTAATCTCTACTTTCGTTGCAATACTACCAAATTTCATACCACCAACATCAAAATCCATTTCACAAGATGGCAAATGACATATTTTTCGCCATCATTCATTTGACGCCATTAATAACTTCTATACGTATTTTGTCTAGCTTTGGTATATTTTATTTTTTGATGAACGTATAAAATACAATCATCCAATACACATGAAAAATTATTTCATTGTATACCTTTATCATTTAAGTAGACGTTGTTTTTTTTGCACAACTTAATTCCTTGAGTTTCAGATGTTTTTTTGCTAAATTTACGTATTTAAAAACCGCAAATGAAATAAATGTTACATTTTACATTCCTCCAACCTTTCCTTTAATAAGAATTTAATAATGAACAAGGCCTCATTTATTTGCTTTTAGTTTAGAGAAACAGGAAAATAAACATTATGAGAATAATTTCCCCTTTAATGAAACAAAGCGATGAATTCTAACTGTTATGATCCTCGCCTGGAAAGAGTTTACCCGAAAAGCGTTTTCTTTATTTTCACCTCCCCTAGAGTAATCGAACACGTGAGGGCTGAGGAAACTTTTAACTGTTATAAATTCTTATATAAATGCGCACCAAAGGCATCCTATACCCTTAACCTTCGGATAAAAGTATCTTGTTTCCACCTTTGCCCTAAACATATCATCCTCTCTAATCCAATGGGGATACCTGAATTACTGATGACCATTCCTGTCATGCAGCAGTAAAGGTTTCTTCCACAAGTTTTCGTTTTCTATTTAAATTCAAATTCAAAAGAATTGTCAATTTCGTAAACAATTTAATAAATTCACACCTCAAATTTTACAAAAAAAAACATTTTTTTTTTGGGAAATGACCCTTTGTACAGTAAATATATTTCAATATACAACAATATTTATTCACAACATTTTGAGTGTCTCCAAATACTTGTTCTCTTAATCTAGACTTCATTCACTTATTTTTTACGAATGCAGTTATTTTTTTTCTTATTTTTAGACACATCAACATAGATTAAAAAGGAAACGTAATTCTGGGTATTAACAGGGCTTTTAACAAGTCGTACGTTGGTTAAATAATCACTTTACACAAATGCAAAATTCACCATTCATATCTAGGAGTTCCAAAAATTTTAGAAGTTTGGTGGTCAATCATGGGTAAAATGGTGAATGTTACACGCATGTAAATTGATAACACTTAACCAGCCTTTGATAGATCATCAGTCTTGTTAACACTCAGACTTCCATATTCTTCTTCATTTATGTTGACATACCAAAAACATGTATCAATTTTTATCATTGAACATTGGTCACAAATTGAAAACAAAAAATGAATTTAAAATAAGTATTTTTATTTCTTTGGATTATATTATATTGGGGAAACTTTGATAATTAAGAAAGACTCATTTTGATAACTTAGGCATTAAAAAAAAGAGTAGTAAGATTAAGACTAAGAAAGTAACAAATCATTAAAAAATCAACTTGTAATTGCATAAATTTTGTATGTTATTGACACTTAAAAAGAGGATATATTCAAAAATAATATGTGAAATAACATGATATTTTCAGTTAAAAAAATCATATTAGAATTTTGTTAGTAGACTATGTGTATGATAAATATTATTTTTATGTCATTTTGAAAATATGATAATTTATATCATAGGTTGTTTTAAAACGAATTAAAAAAATAATAAATCTGATTTATTTGTGATATTATTTAAAAATACATTCTGTGGAAAACCAAAAGGTATTTCCAAACCCATGAATAACCAAAATCCATTAAAATAATAAAATTCTAAATTTCTTGGTTATGTAAAAAAGACATTTTAGCTGGGTTTGAAGTTAGTCGGTTCTCTAAGTCTGGTGTATTTTCAGTTTGATTCGCATTCACTCGAATGCCGGTTGACTTCCGACGTCACCCAAAACACGCACCCCGACAGAGCTCGACGCTAAAATCCTCGATACTATGGCAGTGAAAAAAATATTCTTTCACAATAAACGAAAAAGTTTTTATAGGCGATTATAGGCTCTATATTTCAGGCGGCCGCGATGAATGTATACGCCGGTGACTCTCGCGCAAATAAAGCATCCATCTTAGTCATAACGCCGCCCCTTGGCGCTCCTAGCCGTGAAAAACAATTTTTATCGAGAAAAATCTTTTAATACGGGAAAAATAGATTTTCCCTATGGTAATTTCCCGGTTGGCTGCCCGGATAGCAAGACCCTATCTTCTTAAAACTTATCATATCTTATTCTTATATTTTATCAAACCATTGCAACCGTGATAATTTACATTTAAACCAAGTATAAATTGTAAAATTTATTTTACAATATTATACTTAAAAATACCGTCTTTTGTAAAAGTATAAATCTGATATGTTTTTCTTAAATTAATTATTATCTAATTTTTTAATGATATTCTTTGATGTGATATGCATTATTGATAATGATCTTCACTTCGATCTTTTTCTTTAAATAAACAAGGCAAGATAATAAATGTAACGTATTTTAGCGCCAATTTAATTATTTTTTAGTTCTTTTTGGTAATTTTAAGAAAAATGTGAGTTTATAACAATTCACCGAGATTTTTTCTATTGATTTCAAGACGTACTTGTCTCTTTGTCAGGACAATAACTCCAATAGTGCAATCAATACTACACCTCACTGCCATAGTACTATTCACACACTTACAACTATACAAAATGTTCAGCATATGCGATTTTGGCCGTTTACATGCTGCTGTAGTGATTGTGCTGACAAAAAAACGAATACGTCTTGGTAGACGAAAATCTCAGTGAGTGGTTATTTACTAACATAACTAACATTTTTGTAAAAAAAAAAGTCAAAATGACTAAAAACAATGAAAATGCTTTAAATACTCTTACTTTTTTTTAACTTGGCACAATCAGTTATGTCGAATACTTGAAACGGGTCAGGCTAGGAGTCAAAATAATCGCCGGGTGTGTATGAGGAGATGCAAGAATGTCGAAGAGGCGAAGAAAATTTGCAAAAGACAGAGTGGTGTGGTGTTACATTCCTCTGCCCACTACTGCCGGGAAGCGGCGTGATGGTTATTTAGAAAGTAAGTTTTTTTTAATATTTATTTTTTTTGTTTTTAAGTTGTATTTTTTCTCGAATTGTTAAAGCGAATTCATTAATTTTATTTTGGCGTTACCCACATATGGTACATACATCTCAGACTATATTGAACTAAATGTACAAACAACCATGAAAACAGCTAAGGGCCAGTTGTGGGCTAAGTCATCTCGCAGAGATCCATGTTTCCTTCTGCTTTGTGAGCTAATCCTATTAAACGGGTACTTGGTGGGAAGAAGACAAACATGGCGGTTTCTAAAACGCCAGTTACAGTCGACTTATGTATCAATTTAACTTTAAAAGGGTAAAACTGATGCGAGCATCTCTTCTTGTACTGCGGGATGCTATCATTTCTCAATTACCAAGAGCTTAATTATGAGATGGTTTTGGTTGAAAATCTCTATATAGAGATATTTAGCACTAACCATAGAAGCAACAAACGACGAATTTAAAATTTGTTTTATGTAAGAACAAATTATTTTAAATAATGAGTTTATCACGAATGTTGTTATCAAACTATCATGAAACTTATTTTCAATAACAGTGACTTCGCCAATTGTTTTCAGTTTATGAGGTGTATTGGGATTGGGTTCATCCCTCAAATTTACATTTAAAAAAAAAAACAAAATCGTTCACTTTGTGAAATACCACTTAAATACACAAATTGAACGATGAATGATAAAGAGAGTGTTATATTACAATACCACAAAATTAACAATGCTTTAAAATATAAAATAAACATTCATAAAGTCTTATTAAACATAATTGGGTATTAGGTAATATATCTGAAAAGGGTTCTATTTTTTTAGATACTTTTGTGTATTTATTTCCAGAATTTCATTTAATTGCTATATATAAGATGCGAGTCTATACTAAATACTTTTCTACTATCTCTAACATAATGATTTGAAAAGAAATTAAAATTAAACTCTTAAATAATGGCATAAAAAAAACATTCTAATGTTGTAACCCAAATTCATTATTTCAGATTGTATTATAAATATATGACATGTCAATCAAACTGTTCAATATCACTAATGTATACAATATCAGGCATATTATTTTATCACTGCTTGTTTTTACTATAACGCTACATGTTATACTATTATTACATGATTTATGTAGGTCTACCCTCTGAATCAATTGACCTAGGACCATAATAATATTGTATTTTGTTCGCATCACTTAACTTTTTAGTATTCAATAATTTATTTATCTGATATTCAAGTTTCAAGAAAATATGTAAAAAGACATATTTATGTATTTTCTGACAGGTTAATCTTAAAAAAAATTGTATCATTAAATTCAACTTTTTTATGTACGCTAAAATTAAACGGTGATTTTTTTTTAATTAAAGAAAAATTCATCCCAATCTCACTGTAATTTACATGTTATAGTTTTCCATATCCCCGTCACTGCCGGTCTAACAAAATACAATATAATAACATATGTTTAATAAATATAAATTCTGTATGCAGCATAAAAATAACACAACTCCGCTTTTGATTTTTATAAAGAGCGCTAGAGTGTAGCAGTACAAACAATATATGTACCAAAAGTGGCAGCTCTACGAATAACCTCAAAATGGATTATGCAAAGTACCTCTGGTCACCGTGCGACCACTTACCCTCATAAGGCTATTATTAAAAATGGTATGCAGTCATTTTTTAACCTCCCTTTGGTGTACACTCAGAGTGTCGAAATGAAAGAAAAATGGTAATCCTGTACACTGTGCAGTGTCCACAAATAAAGCGCCGTGTGGCGAAACTAAAAAAATCAAAACAAAATGACGTTTTTAACATTTGTAGTACATGACGTCCGCTGTTAACTATTTTTTTTTAATATTTCTAATGTTATTTATAACGTATTTCAGTGGTGACAATCCATCTACTCATTACATCGTTTCAATACAAATATTTTTTACTTCAACCAAAACGCTGGCACTAGTAATTTTTATATGGCACCGTGTGGCAAAACTGTAAAAGTAAAAATAAAATGACGTTTTTAACATTAGTAGGTACACGCTGTTAACTAAGATTTTTTTGTTAATTGTTATGTGTTTCAGTGGTGACATGCTATATCATTTTTTTTAAATTCACATCACAGTACATATGAGTTCACAAAAGCCATCTATGTCGGATTAAAAAAGCTTTTATTTAGCATAGACTGTTTTTTTTAGATGTTTTCAAGATCCGAACCCCGTATTATTTTTACATTCTGGGAAACGCTTACAATTTGACCAATTATTTTTACTATCAACATTTTCAGTACCTATGTGCTAATCTTGGTTTTCTCTACTAAGGAGTTAACTTAGTTACGTATCTAAGTAACGAAGTTACTCCTATGTGGAGAAAACCCATATTTTGAACACACTCAAAATGTTGGAAAAAAATTGTTCAGCTATTAACCAACAGGACAAATTGACTTACATCCGAAATAAATTATTTAATATATAAAACATTTTAGCTGAAATGTGAGAAATATCATTGAAAATTAATCAAAACAAAAAACATTCGCTGAAGTATTCAGAGTTTAATTATTTTTCACGGTTGGGGTAAGGTATAAATAACCCGATACAGGATAACCCGGATTAATAGTTCAAAACAAGAAAACTCTGGGCCGGGATGAACCAAAGTAGCTCCTTAAATAATATGACAATCAAAGTTTTCCTATACAAAATTGTGTTTTATAATTATGTACTTAACTATATACATCGTCAATTTCATATTGTTTGTTATTTTATCATAAAATAAAACCTTGAGATCGTGAGTTTTTTTTTTATTATTTTTACATAACTTCTATCTTCATAATACAAAGATTTCGTAAAAAAATCTTTCGTCAAAAAAAATCCACTCCCCAGAAAAAGTCGGTCAATAATTATTGTACTCCCGAACAGGTACGCGTGGAAGAATAAAACGCCATACATATTTGATGATTCGTAATGTATTTGAAGATGCATTTAAAATAAACAATAAATTGTTTTGACAAAAATGTACGTAGCTGAGTGGGAGTAACCTGTGTCATAAAATTTGTGTATTTTTTATTTATGATTTATATTTTATTAATGAAGATCCCGCAACGTTTGTTGTCATAAGTTGTCTCTTTTTTCTATTTATTTTCATTATTTTTTTACCTATTTATAATTCCATAATGAACTACTTAAGCATAGTTCTCTGCCATTTGATCTGTCATAAATACTGAACCCGACATTTTGTCTCCATCGTGTCATCAAATTTAATTTTAAATTATCAACTTTCTTCAAACCGCTTCATCATAATTCACCGTCATTGTGATTCCTTCAAAAAGTTCTGACATTCGACTAAAGTTTTTAGATTAATTGCTGATATTAATTAATTATTGACAGCATAAATTTTCTTGTAAACGAAGTTTTAATTACCTTTTAACCGCGTGAGACCTTCAAGGGGGTATGCATTAATTCAAAATTATAATAAAAATATGCAAATCTAAGAGTAAATAACAGATAATCACGAAATAAAATAAGGTTGCTTGTACACAAAAATAAAATCAATAATTAATAAATTATTTTAAATCAGTGGGTTGAGAAAAACATTGCTTGGTTAATACCATTTTTCTTCAAATCTATTGTGACAATTATTTCATACATTTCGAATCATTATCAAACACATTAACACAAATACACAAATATTTCAATAATAAAACACGTGTAACATGTGTAAACAATTTAAGAAAAAGTTATATTTATCAAGTAAAATTTATTTTTTTTAAACTCCAAAGTGACTGCCGAATAGATTGATGAAAAAACTAGACAATTTAAAAAAATAAAATCGCCCGTAAATAAACTTGGATTATTTTCGTAAAAAAAAACTTACATGTTTGTACATGACGTCTAAAATATTTCAAAAGCACTTAAATGTACAAATATAGTATGTTAAGCAAAAGTTTTTTAAAATACAAATAAAGTATGTGCATAGTTACAATATTTAAATTGAACAAAAGAAAGAACTGTCCATGTGTTCTTGTGTTACGTTTATTCGTTCAAAATTACAAAGGTATTTTATACATTACGTGCTTTATCTATTATGTTTATTTAAGCTCAATCTCTGACACACCCTTACTCCAATTTCACTTTTTTACATACTCACTACACCCTAGAGTTTATGAAAAAATAAATTTACACTTTTATTATTTATTACCTCACAATGACAGAAAAAAGGGCCACGCTTTTGGCTGAAGAATTTTTTTAAAAAGCAAATGAAAAAATACGTTTTATCCTTGATTCCATTATTTATAGTTTTTATTATTTTGTGTAGTGTAGAGAAACTGAATTTTATTTTGCTTCTTTATTTAATAATTATATTTCACTTGTAAAACGATAACACAAAAAAAACATCGTATATTTATTGTAAGCTTAGGTGCCTAACGACTACTAAACTACTGACGAGTTCTTTTTTATGTACTCTTTTTAATAATTTAAAAAAACAACGTCTTAGTTTAGAATTTAAGCACAAACGTTAAATAAAAACAATAAAAATGTTACTTATTGTTTGGAAAACAAATTAAAGTTTAAACCTTAGATTTAAAATAATCAACAGAACATTTATAAAAATTAACGACAAAAACTACGTATTATCTGAGTTTCTAAAACGGAAAAAAATATTACAACATTTTGAGTGTGTCCAAATACTTGTTTACAAAATCTGGATTATCTCCAATATAAAATAAAATAAAACCCTTATCCGCACCCCAATGGTGCATAGGGCACTGTGTCATATAAACGCAGTGTTATCTTGATCGTTTACACATGAAGGAAAGGTGATCAGCCCTCCGCTTCAGGTACCAGTCCATGGTAATATTGAATAAATATTACAGTGAAAAAATCACTTTTATTTATTTTACCCCCCTTGGGAATCGAACCCGGGACCTCCAGAACGGTAGCCGAGCGTGCTGACCATTACACTACGGAGGCGGACTCCAATAACAGGAGTTATTTTCAAATTATTTTTTTACATCTCATCAAAGATGAAGAAGAATATGGAAGTCTGGACATTTACGGGGCTGACGACCGTCATAGGCTGTTTTAAGTGATCACGATATGGAAATAAAATTACTTATCTTATTCAATTCTATTTTGGATCTGTAAATTCCTCATGAAAATTTTCATTTTCAAATTATAAGTAATGAACTTGTGGATTGGTTGTTGTTACGAGAATGTGCGTAAGTGCTTTTATTTCTAAAATTGAAGGCTTTTAAATGAACCCGTAGAGCTCTTCATCTATTTCGACTGCCCCCAGTTAAACCTCTTTATTTATGTTCCGTGTATTTCAGTGTGAAATCCAGCCGTTTTTATGGCCCCTGAAATATATTTTCACAAGTGAAGATTTTTCTACTGGTAGTATATTATTCCAATTTTAAACTTTTGGGTTCAGTTAAATCATTTTAACACCCTCTTTGGCAGTTGATTGCAATTACTGCAAGTTTTACTGAAATCTGTTCAGCATTTTTGTTTTTATAAATATATTACTTGTTAATGAAAATTAAACTCTTTAAATTTTTGTCAATTGCATTTAATATTATTCAAATTACACATAATTTGTAAGTTTTGTATTTAAATTTCTTATTGGAACTACATTTAAGCATAGTAAAATTGTAACTTAATTTTTTTATAACTATTTATGAAGTTTTTATTTTATTATATAAATGATATATTTTATCATTTAAATAATACTTATTGTTACGTTTAATCACTGTCAGAATTGAAACATGTTATGTTGAATATAAGGAAGTTGATAATTATCAATACATTTTTTTTTAATTTTAACTAATTATAATTAGTTTGTTTACATAAAAAAATGTAGGATCAGAAGAAATAGAATACTCGGTTTTACCAGGGAGAAATGGGTTACGTGTTTTTTCGATGTTGAAAATGACATTGTAAAAATATACGTTTTGAAAATCTGTACTTTTGAGAAGATTTCGACGGTCCTGAAAAGAGATAGTGCAATAAGTTGGTATTAATGAAAAAAATTACAATAAACAGCTTCCATGAAAGAAATACAAAAAAAAATTCTGTGCATTATCCCCACCATGGTGCATACGATAGTGGGTCAGATCGTAGATCGGTCAGATCAATATTAACTAGATCGTTGATTGTTTGAAAACTCGATGATCAGTCCTGTCCTTAAGGAACCAGTAATTGAAATCAATTTTTGATTGAAAAATATTCTCCATTCATTTCACCCTCTTGGGTATTAAACTAAAAATCTCCACGTGCGGAGGTGAAATAAAATATAAACTTCCCTTTTATTTTACCGCGATTTTTTTTATTATTTTGCAAATGAATTCTTTTCTTTTTTCAGATGCAATACTCGTCTTGTATAGTCTTCAATCCAAAAATTATAAGAAAAGTATAGTTTTTAAAATAAAAACAAAATTGTGTTGGTGAATATGAAAATTTAAACTGATATCAAAAAGTGAAAAAATAATAAAATGTGTTTGAAAATTTCTCGAAAGGAATGAAATGATTTGACACAATGTGAAGTGAATTGAGGGGTTTCACCTCAAAGTGGCGGAATACCAAACATTCAGGATGTGGTGCAGGAGACTGCTGCTGGTCATCATGTCCTGCTTGCTGATGGCCAATACTGCAGATCCAGCCACTCTTGGGAAACACAGCATAGAAAAACCAGGTAAAAATGCAACAAAAATACAACTGAATTCATTGTATCTTAATTTAATTCTTCACTGCAATTCACTTAATTCAACTAAATTCTTCATGCAATCAGGGTTAAAATTTTAAGTGTTACGAATTTACCGATTTTTTTAAATTTTGTGACAGCTATTTACCTTGCATTCAAATAATCAAACTATTTCATGCTTTTATATTTTTTTTACAAAAATGTTAGTAATATCAGTATATCACTACTCACCGAGATTTTTTGTGTACCGGTTTCGAAACATACCCGTCTCTTCGTCAGGACATTCACTACAACACACAATACTACATGTCACTACTATAGCACTATTCACACACTTATAATTAGTTGCTTAGTAGTTAGTTAGTAATACTAAAATTAGTTACATTTTTGTAAAAAAAAATATAAAAGTAAAAATGACTAACCACAAAGTAAATTATTAAATTTAATTATTAAAAAATTGAGAACAAACTATTTGATAATGCAATATATGTCACAAAAAATAAATAATAATGGCATGATTTAGTATTTCAAATACTTAAAAGTGGCCAGGTCAGGAGTCGGAATGTATGAATGTGGAAGGGGTGAAGGAATGCGTGAATGTATGAATGTGGAAGGGGTGAAAATTGCGTATAAAAACTTATTGTTGCGCAATATATTCTCTTTGCTTTCCCTTACGGGGAAACAGCGTGATGGTTAGTTAGTTTTTTTATGAAAATAATGTAGTGATTTTACTTCAAGTGTTTATTTTATGGCAAATATGGAATGAGCATTAATCTCATTCAAAAAAAAACACGTTCAACCGCAAATATAAAAACAAAAACGTTTTCAAAAAATATCCTAACATTGATTGAATCCATTTCGTAATCCCTCACAGTTCTTTTCAGTAAAATATATATGTATTTCTTGACTTACCGGAAATAAATATGGGAAGTTTTTTTTTGTGTTTGGAATTTCAAATCAAGTTTCTTCAAAAGGTCGCCTTCTTTGTTGTGTTTTATATTGCTTTATTCTTTCCAAACTTTAAACACACCACGACAAAACAAGCTAGCAAATGTAACATCTTTTGAAGCAAAACAGAAGTGTTTTTTTTATTATTTTATGTACGTAGTTATAAAAATCATAATTTGAAACACGTTTCCGTTTACCAAATCAAAATCGTTTATTGGATTGGCATGTACTTTGTGGAATGACATGGCGATTTAAATATATAAATAAAACAATTGTTTAAATGTGTCCAGTTGTGGTCTCGTGGTTTGTGTCGCGGACTTTTAAATCAGAGTTTCTCGGTTCGAACCCATTCTACCACAATTTGATACCTATTTCTAATAATGAGACGCTTAGACTCAGAAAACGCTTAGAAATAGTATGAAATTGAAATATTTATGTACATAAAAAATTCAAATATGTGTATTTGAAAAATCAAAAATGTAAAAACTATTAGTTTCGAGAACTACAGGTGTTTTTTATCGAAAAGGAAAAATTCAAATTTTATACTTTCAGTTTGTAACTTTACGTGTTTATGTAAACATTTATAGTTCTTAAAGTAGTCGTGTTTACATAAATAAACTCAATAGTGTACACGTATACATGTTTTATTTGTTTATATATGTTTTTTAATGTATGTAAGCATAGTATTTTTAATATATAATATGAATTCTCAGCCACAGATTCGTTGGAGACGACGATGATTTTAAATGAACTAGGGTAGGATACAAAAAGTGAGTAAATGTTTAATCTACTTAGTAAAAGTAATATGGCTTACTTCTAGTACTTGGTAGTACTTACGTCGAATTTTGATTTCCTCATCGACAGGTGACAATTCAAGCTTTGTATTTTCACTTGTTGATGAGAACATTTGCAGTTCTTGAAACTAGTAGTGTTTAATATACATTAATTAATTCAACAGTGGTTTTAACCAATAGTTTTATATTAAAATTAAACATATATCACAGTTTGTGCAACCGATGACAAGCTTTACGATGTATGTACATAATGCATCATAAGTCATTCATATCTAAGAAAGAAAATCAAGACAGATTTTAATTTATTGTTTAAAACATATTAAAGGTAGAGTGGGTCCTCATATTAAAAAAAATAAGAGAATTATTTTAAAAATAAAATAAAATAAAACCAAACCATTTTTTTTGTTTGTCGAAAAGTCATGGTTGTGTTAAAAGAATTTTCAAGATCAAGATACCGTTTCAGTAGAATCACTTAAGCTAATACTAACCGGAGTTAATTCTAGTAGTACGTAAGGCAGTAATTAAACCAAACCCAAGGCAGATTGCCGCATACTGGTGCATTCCTTTTGTCTCTACAGTCTTCGTTTTCAAAGGAATGGTAATTAAAGCATTAAGGAGCAATTTCGTTTAAATCCAGAACTTTAAAATCATATAAAAGAGTTTCTCAAAGGTACCGTCGTGTTTAAGCATTATTCTTATTTGCAAAGCTTTGACATCGAGTTTTTGCATTGTATTTAAGTATCCGATAATTGGACGGAGTACGAAAGTCGATCACGTATCAAAAGCCACTCTTTTATTATTTTGAAACTAGAAGATAATCGAATTTAATGAAAGCCTTATTAAATTACATGTAACTTGACGTTTAAAGTAATAGAATCTTATTATCACAAAAAAACTGTTTAAACTACTATTACTACTATTACTACCATCACGCCGCTATCCCGCAGGGGTAGGCAGAGAGGATAGAACGCCAATCTTTTCAGTTCTGACATACACTCCTAGCTTCATTCATATCCATTCATCTAGTCATACATGCCCTCTACAATCTGTGAAAATTAAATGTTTTCATTATTTTCAATATTTGAAGTATTTACTTTGTAG
This sequence comes from Brachycentrus maculatus, assembly GCF_059751285.1. NCBI lineage: Eukaryota > Metazoa > Arthropoda > Insecta > Trichoptera > Brachycentridae > Brachycentrus > Brachycentrus maculatus. The sequence goes on from NW_028281014.1 coordinate 139,018, forward strand.
TCAGTCGCTTTTAGTTAAAAGTGTGTGGATAATACTATAGTAGCGATTATAATGTTGTTACCATGGTAGTGCAGTGATCGACCTGACGAAGAGACGGGTATGTCTCAAAACCGGTAAACCAAGAACTCGGTGAGTGGTGTTATACTAATATTACAAAATTTTTATAAACATGTTAATGTTCGTTTGTTTTAAATATTAAGTCTCCTTTAATGTTTTACCGATTACTTTGATATTTTAATGTAACGTGTTTACACAAACATCTCAAATAGATATTTTTGCCGGTAACTGGTAGAAACATGTTTCATTTTTAGAAAACGGCTTTATTGACCGCAATGGTAGCGCCATCCGTTGAACGAAACAGCAACGCACAAAATACTTAATTTTTACTCATGGCTGACAGTATGCTTCTTCATAGCTGCTAAAATATTGTGTAACCACAAGCATATTTGTAAGTATTAGTTTGTATGTATGTGTATGTTCTGGTGATCACTTTGGTTAGTATGCTAGAAAAAAATGTTTGTGTAATGATAAGTCTATATTTAATAAAATAAGAATGAAATTCTTTTACAATTTATGCAGAAACATATGTTTTGTTTTATTGATAATCATTTTATTTTTAAATATTTGACAATTTAACATTAGATTTGTTTATTTCATCACACACACACATATACATACACATACATATATATATATATATATATATATATATATATATATATATATATATATATATATATATATATATATATATATATATATATATATATATATATATATATATATATATATATATATATATATATATATATATATATATATATATATATAAATATATATATATTTATATATATGTATATATATATATATATATATATATGTATATATATATATATATATATATATATATATATATATATATATATATATATATATATATATATATATATATATATATATATATATATATATATATATATATATATATATATATATATATATATATATATATATATATATATATATAAATAAATATATATATATATATATATAGTAATAAAATATCATTGCATTTTTTTTAATTGCATACGTAATAAAAAAGTAATAACAACAGATTCTTTAATATAAAACGATCCGCATTTAAAATATTCTTATTCAAATGCATTATTATAAACATTACGGCAAAAATAGTACCTAGAGTTGAGCTAAATGTTTGAGCGAGAAGATGTCGGGGTGTTTCATTACCTTATCTCATGGACTTTTTATTAGTCAACACAGCTTGCTTAGACGAGCTTTATGCATTTTATGCCAAAGGTTTATTTTATATAGTTAATCAATGATTGCTTGCAAAAGAATTTTTCACAAGTGGACATGCAAGTATACTAAAAAAGAGGCAGAAAAATTTAATGTTAATTTGTTTTAGCAACATTTTGAGTGTGTCCAAAATACTCAAATCTGGATTATCTCCAATGTTTCGAATTCGGATCATATATACAGAACGTCCGAGAATTTGAGTAGTGTGGTTAACAATCATGGGTAGAATTGGTGTAAAGTGATCACCTATTAACTAGCCTATGGCGGTCGTAAGCCCCGTAAATGCCCACACTTCCATATTCTTCTTCATCTATGTTGACATGTCAAAAAATAATATAATTTTGTATTATTGTATTTATTGCTATTAATAATTGTTATTTATTAATGTAATATTTTCAAAACATCCATCAAATATTTTATGTTAAATATTATCAATTGATTCCAGATTGAATTATTCAAAATAGAATTCAGGTTCAAACCGTTTATTCCCAAATATTTCGTTACTCAATTCGTAACCAAATAATTAATTTTCATCAAAGTTTATCGATATATTTTATCAAATACGCAAATTTAAATGCTCGTCATCATTTTACCCGCTAAAGAGTTTATTTTCCATTTACATTTCAATATTTCACCGCTGAGATTAATATTTTAACAAATGCGCTTTTTCCGGATAGGCCAATAAATATATTAAAAGACGAGCTCGTTGGGCTGAATATTTAATATCCATTGTGAGTATCAAAAATATTAGTCCAAAACAAATAAAACCCTTTTTTTTCACATAATTGTAATATAAATATAGGAGTTTCTGCTCAAGAAAAAAGTTATTTTCATCTCACCAATTGATGTCTCTAGTGAAGTTCTAGTAATTCAGTAACAATGTTTCTGAATTGATTCATATATATATAAATATATATATATATATATATATATATATATATATATATATATATATATATATATATATATATATATATATATATATATATATATATATATATATATATTTATATATATATATGTATATATATGTATATATATATATATATATATATATATATATATATATATATATATATATATAAACATATATATATATATATATATATATATATATATATATATATATATATATATATATATATATATATATATAACCAGCCGATGACGGTCGTCAACCCCGTAAATGCCCAGACTTCCATACTCTTCTTCATCTTTGATGAGATATGATAAAATAATATAAATATTGTGACTGGCGTTAATTTAAAATAGATAGAATATTAAAATTTCTTAAGGTGAGTATGTTACCTTAATCTCTAAAAGATATTCAGGTAACATACTCTATATTTAAAATTATATGAGTATGTTACCTGAATCTCTTTCATTCTCAGTTTCTTAATTATTCAAATATTGTAACAAATATTAAACTGTAAATTATACGAGTACCCAGATCTGTGGAATACGATGACTGCATCAATGCTTATCGATGACATTTTTATTACAGTTCGAACAATCGACATTCAGGCTGTGGAAGGCAAAATAGCTGAACTTCCATGTGACATATCCTCGGGACATCAGGATAAAGTTCACATGGTGTTCTGGTTCAGAGACGATGCGGGGATCCCCTTGTACAGGTGAATGTATTTTTATTTGTATAAGTTTTTCCTATCCGATAAATGCAATAATAGCTTTTTTGATAAGGACTCAGGATAGAAGAGTGTGGCGTTCCATCCGTTCTGCCTACACCTGCGGGGTAATAAGGCTCAGGATAGAAGAGTGTGGCGTTCCATCCTCTCTGCCTACCCCTGCGGGGAAACGGCGTGATGGTAGTAGAAGAAGTAGTAGTTGATACGATAAATGAGATCATCTTTCACTCTAAACTTTTAACTAAAAACTCAATATTACGGGAAACAAAAAAAATAAAGCTGCTTAAACATTTTTTATTTCATCGATTTTCGGGATGAATCAAATGCTTTTGTCTAAAATCTTTTTTATTTGTTTTTTTTTTTTAATAATTACATGGGTCGAGTAGGGAAAAATAATTGACACTGTTTGATTAAGGAGAATGGTCCCTGGTTTATCGCAATTTTTAAATATCAATCACAGTATAGTAATTTGTTCTAAAATATTGAAAATGTTGGAATGTCAAATTTAAAAATATACATTTCTCTTTTTATTCTAAGGCCCCTCTCTAAGCCCATTGGGCATTGGATTGACGCGGTGTTAACTTGAACGTAAATATCATGATTGCAGGATGATCAGTCCCGCACTTTAGATCTAAGAGAGAATACAGGGAATTTAGATGAATACAGATGATGTTTGTGTAAGAATTCGGGGATAAGAACATTATTGTTCATGTTAAAGGAAATAAAGGATGTATAATACGTAGAAAAATGAGAAAACAAAGGTTTTTTCGCTCGGAGTTGCATACTAACTTGTGTCACTTAGACACTTTTAATAATTACGAGTCCTTAAAAATAACTAATAAAAAATTAGGTTTTTGAGTCTATGAAAAATAAATTACTGATTTTTCATTCCATATTTGATATTTATTTTATATTACCCTGAACTGGTAGCTAAAGCATAAGATTGATCACCTTGCCCTCATGAAAGTAACGATCAAGAGAACACTGCGTTAAACGATGCGATGCCCCATCCACCATTGGGTTCGAATGAGGGTTATAAGAAAGAGGAGGACCTAAAAATATTATTTGAATTGAAATAATGGGAGTTGTTTTTGAATTCTCATCAATTAATAAATTTTCGTTTTTAACTTATCAAACAAGAATGATTACTTTATTTGTAAAACTAAAATATTATTTGTTACGCAGTAAAATTATAATATTCTGATTTTTACTTGCTCCGCATCACTCTCTTGTAATTTCATCATCTCATTTCTAATTCCAACCATTTTATATGCCAATTTCCCATTTAGTTCGTTGTATAGAATGAATTTAGCCTAAACTACCTTTATTTTTACGTTAATAATAGTCAGGCAAAGGAAGGTATGCCTTATCGCTTCGCGCGAGTCAATCTAACTAAAGCATCAATCACCCTAAGCCTACGTTCACACAAGCCTTCCCATATAATAGGGGAGGTATTGTTAACCATAGAATTCGTAATAATCGTTAAAATCGAAACTACTCAGTTTAACACATAAGCGTTTAATTTTTTCTTGACTGTTAATATTTATTCTTATTTTTTTAGAAAAGAATTGTAAATGTATATTTTCAAAAAATGTATATCTTGCCAAAACTTATTGTATAATATTTACTAAAGTGTTGGTATTTTAATAAGTATAAACAACCCTCTCGGGAACCTCTAGGAGAAACTTTGGTAGAAGAAGGGTTTGATTTTCATAAATATTCTTAAATATAACTTTCTTTTCATTTTTTTTCTTAATTCTTCGATGAATAAGTAAACTGTGGATAAATTTAATGTTGCGTGCCCAACTGATAATTTAAATTAAAAGATTATTATAGATTTGTATTAGACTTTGATTGGCTATTTTTGACGAAAATTCCAGACAGTTGGTCAACCAGTTAAAAGTTCGAAGGTAAACGCTTAAATCAGTCGCGCCAGAACAGGTTTCGTTACATATTTTGTCAGCCAATGGGAGTATATACCCTATTAAAACTATGTGTTTTTACAAAACATTTTATAACTTGTTAATTTATGCTCCATTATCTATAAAATTCTGTATACTGTCAAGTAATTTATAAGTAATTTAAACAAATAACATATTTGCAAATAATAATAATTACGAGATGATTTTTTAAGATTTAAAATATTACCCCCTTATTGGCTTTTCAAATATATATATATACATATATATATATATATATATATATATATATATATATATATATATATATATATATATATATATATATATATATATATATATATACATATACATATTTATATATATATATATATATATAAATATATATATATATATATATATATATATATATATATATATATATATATATATATATATATATATATATATATATATATATATATATATATATATATATATAAATATGTATATGTATATATATATATATATATATATATATATATATATATATATATATATATATATATATATATATAGAACATACTCAGTTTAAAGAAAAAACTTTTTTTTCTGAGATTGTTTAAAAATGATGACTTTTAAATTAATAAAAATATCGTAAATTCATCATTTCCTCATTAGCTTCAGGGGAAAAATACATAGTTAACCCAAAAAATTTATGTTTTGAAATAAATTCGTATTTACTACGATACTGGCATACCTTTTTTAAAATTTAACTTTAATCTCCCATGGTTCTTTGATTTTAACATTTATCATAATTTCCATAGTAAATGGTTCACCACCCCTAGAGGAAACGACACTCGCCTATTACACAATTTCTTGGTACTTGCAATATAAGTCCAACGGGTGTTTAATATGTATCAGTGCGATCAACATGCAATCACTTCAAACTGAGGAATGTTGTGAAATTAAAACCAATGACACCCGTAGATTAGCTTTTCATGTAAACTAAATAATCGTGTTTTAATTTATTTAATTGGACACAGTATTGTACGTTGAATCCGATAGTAAAATATGCTTACAAATTTTAAATAATATATTACTTTCAAATAAATCATTTACAAACCGAAAAAATGAACAAAACATTAATTACACGTATGGAGAATAACAAAAGCATTCTTTATTTATTTAATTTTTTAGACTTTTGTTTTTCTTCTTTTAGCATCTGTCAATATTATAGTTTTAAAACCACTACTTAAGTGAACTCTGTATTTAAAAAAATTGCAATTTTGCTCTTTTTAACTTAATACGCATGCTATATAAAGTAAAAACTTTGTTTCGATCTCGGTGTTTGATCACCAAGATTCTTTTTTTCTAGTATTTAATTGTCAAGTCAACTAAAATTTCACTTATAATTATAAATACGCTTTATTTACTTTTCCAGTAAAAACTTTAATTATATTATTGTTGGTTTTCAATGTTTTACGGAAATATTTATTGTTTGCATATTTATTTGTTAATGCTTCAATTTACCGTGTTTTAAAACCAGGTAACTGAAAAAACGCATTGTTTTATATAAAATTAAATAAAAGTAATTACGAGTATTTAAGAATAATTTTAATCAAAATTAGGTCATATTTGAACGTTTAACAAAAGCAAATCATTATTGACTTTTGATGTAATGTTTGACTACTAGTACACGTAAATAATAACATGAATATCCTAGAAACTAATTATTTTATAATAAGAGTAGAAGTATTGCAATTCGAATTGAGTTGTTCAAGATCACTCAAAACTTACTTTATATAGGTATTATTAAAATAATCAATCTTAGACGATATATTTTACAAATATTGAATATATATATATATATATATATATATATATATATATATATATATATATATATATATATATATATATATATTTATATATATATGTATATATATATATATATATATATATATATATATATATATATATATATATATATATATATATATATATATATATATTATTTAATATTTATTTTAACTATTTAACTCTTCTTCTCATAATTGTAAATTGCAAATATTTACTTCTTAGTCCTTTTTACTTTATTAATAATGTAATTATAAATAAAGTAAAAACTTTTTGTTTATAAATACTTAGTCTCTATGTTTGTTGTTGATTTGAAAATAATAATACCCTTAAAAGCTTTGTTTAGTACGTCATGTGTTCATAAATGATAAATAAACTACTTGAACCTAACTATAATACTTTAAGATTAAGCACTAATTGGTTTAACGTCAAACTGAGCAATAATATCAACAAAACTTATACGTAAAAGGGCTTTTGAAAATACTTACAGTCCTTTTTATCAAAGATGCGATATAAAATATTACATATTGTTAATGAATATTTATACTGTATATACATAAGTCTTCGACTCGTAGCTTTATAAAAGTAATAGATTTCTATTTTCTTTTCCAGATTAAAGCAAATAACGTTTTGTTGAGGGGCATTTTATTTATTGTCAGCAAGAAACATTGCGTAGTCAGCGTACAAAAGGCAAAAGACAGTTAGATCGTTCATGTCAGTTCCTATAATTACGTATCTATTCTTCAGATTACGTCTTCCAGTTATTTCCACGCAAAGTTTTGTAATTTGTGTCTAAAAATAACCAAAAAAAGTAAATAATAATTACAGATAATATGCTTTAATACTCTTCTACTCTAGATTATAACCAAAAAGTAATTATCATTGGATATGTACATTTCGTTAATTGAAATGTAGTTAAATCGTATTAAAACGTTCAATAACTTATTATCTCTTATTATTAATTGAAAATGAAAGCACTCTCGGGACTGAAATTGGTGTAACGAGTAGATACCTGGAGATAATTTTGTATTAATTCGTCAGTGGATTCCTTCAATTTATTTCGGTAATGTTTCTCAAAACCAAATGAGTTTTCCGCGGAGATGGCGCTCCTTAATCTGTCACTGCGAACAAACTGTAAAGTGTTAACCCGTAGACTTAATTAACTTGCTGTTTACATATCATGAAAGTAAACTTAACAGACGCTCACTTATCTTAATCTTTAAATTTTTCCCCTGTGAGAGCTTTTTTACAATAAAAATCTCAAAATGTTGAGAGCAAAATGTCTAAAACTACATACTTTTACAAAATATATTTTAAAAAAAGGAAACAAATGAAAAAACAAAATTTCAAGTGTATTTTTTCTGTTTTAATTTAAATATTTCCTCATTCTGATATTTTTTTATTGTGCTAATATTGATACAAAAATTATTTATCTTTTATTTAATAACCACCCACTTTTACTTACATATAAAATATCTTATTTTGGCTACGTTTTGTTTGCAAAAAAATATTTGGCGCTTGGCAAAAGATTTACACTGAATGATTATTTACTGTACTTAATCAAGGAAATAATACGATTTTTGTAGTTCATAAAGTATTTTTATAACTGTAAAAAAACCTTACAATTTCACGGTTCTTAACTGTTATATATTATTTCTTATTTGTTGTTGTTTTTACAATCACATCAATATTTTCATTCAATGAGTATATTTGAACAATAAGTCACAGTCTAAAAGACATTAATTTCCGACAGTAACCACTGGACCACAACCAAACTAGATACCGCATTGTTTGCATAAAGACAACTGTGTAACTGCATATTTGTTTGAAATTATTGTTTGAATCGCTTATTTTATGGATCTTCATATCTTGTGTTAAAAATTAGCTTTGTTTTATTATATATATATATATATCACCATATAAGATTTTATTAGAGTTATTTTGTAAGAAATGATATATTTTTTAATGAATTAGGTAACTTTTGTTAATGTCTTACATACTGATCAATAGGTACGTGCATTTTATGGTATAAACTGTAAAACAATTGAAGTGCAATATTGCATTCTCTTTATTCAAACTACATTGACCCACTGAGTGTCTTGGTCTAATGGTCTGAGTAATATGATGTTAACAACGACCACAGTGGAAACTTGTTTAGTTGTTCTAATCTTCGAACACTGGTGGCTAAACGTAAGGATGTTCAATAGAAACGTTATGAAGATGAAATATGTATTTTATTTATTTTTTCGGCATTAACTTTGTGGTAAGATATGTTACAATGATTAAAAAAAACACTTGTTTTTTACCACTTGAGTTTTATTATAGACTACATGTTTCAGAAGTTAAAATTCCATCATTCAGGTCTGTATAATAACTTAAAAGCTATTATACAAATTATTAATAAGTTATTATACAGACCTGAATGATGGACGTTTAACTTCTGAAACATGTAGTCTATAATCAAACTCAAGTGGTAAAAAACAAGTGTTTTCTTTAATCATTGTAATGAAATATGTAATTCATTACAAAATTTTATCATTTATTTCACCGTGCAAATGTTGCTTTGGATTAAAACTTTAAAGTCAGCCGAAAATCCACAATTATTGAATGCTCTGTTCCACTTTCTGAAGCTGAGAAAAGTTTCAACATAGCTATCAACTGGGCTAAAGAAGTCATTTATAATACTGAGGAATTAATGGTTTTGAGATGAATGCGTGATTTATCCCCTAAACACCAGTTAAGTTCGTTGATTCAAAAGAAAATATCTGATTTTACAAGCTCAAATAAAATTATTATATTTTTAAATTATCATTTCTGTACTTAAATGAAAGTGGACAATGAAGGGCATTTTCATAAACTGAATTTTGTCTCCGTCTTATTATTCTCAAAACACTCAGTAATATGAAAAATTTGACGGAAAAAAAAGACGGAAAAAAAGACGGAAGCGTTATAATTGAATAATGTAAAAAACAAGTGTTTTTTTACAATAATGCACTATGTTAAATTTTATCAGAAATATGACGTGTTCAATTTATAGATCTGTACATTTTATCAGGACTGTATGTCGTAACAGGAAAAGTTCCCGTGGTCCGAGGAGACTTGTCGCTTGATAGCCAAACTCGCCGTCGGATGACGGGAACTCCCGGAGCCGAAACCGATAATTCCACCTAGAATATTGAGGGAACTTTAGTCCCAACTTCGTGAAACTTATCATCGCTTGCTTGTGTTCACACTTAACAGAATATTCAATTCACCGTAGCTCGGTAATGCTTGACTTAGCTAAGTAACAATAAAAGTGTGACCAAGTGAAAGGAAATGGTTCATATTCACACGAAACATGGGTGTTACACTCGGGGGCTTTGTGTCAAATAACACAATGTATTACGTACTTACATATAATATATTACAATATATCCAGCGTTACGTTTTCTTAGGAGAGAAACAAATTTCGTCATTCCTTTCAAACAGATTAAGATTTCTCAATTACTTTAATTGTACTACTCATAAAACAGGTTTTAACAAAAAGAGGTAAAAAAATTAAATTTCCTGCAATAAATTGATGGCGTCACCCACCGCGTGGGATGTTGCGCCATTTTGTTGAAACCACAGATCTGTCATTTCAATGTCATTCAACTGAGGTACGAAGAAGTCAGTAAGCATGGTTCTGTAGCGCTCTCCATTGGCCGTAACATTCTGTCTTGCATTGTCTTTAAAAGAATACTGGCTAATGATTCCAACTGCCCACCAAACAGTGACTTTAAATGGATGTAAGGGCGTCTTGACAAAGGTTTTTGAGTTTTCATCACTCCAAATTCGGCAATTCTGCTTATTGACATAACTAGAAATGTGCCTCATCCGAAAAAGAGTCTAATAGAATATTGTCTTAGCCCATTCGCCGAACCTGCGACGCGCATAATGGTCATTCTGTGTATTCATAGTGAAATTGCAAAACGTACTGACTACAAATCAACTGTCAACTGTCAAATTGACAGTCTGTAGAAACAAAATTGCCAGTTTAAAAACCAAATCTCTAAAAAAACACCCAATACATTTTCATTTTAGCCAACTTTTCATATTTTGATTTCAAATAAGTTTTTAGCTATTTTATGCTGATTCAATCCGCTTTTTTAATTAAATAAAAAATATGTTTTAGATATTAACCCAAACTTATCTACGTGATACATCAGACGCTGGGTTATTTATCTAACGAATAATATCTCAGCTTGAGATAAAGCGTCTACCGTTTTAATAAGAGATGGAATTCCATCTATCCCATGGTACCACAAAGCATTTGACTGGCTTAAGTGATCACTTTAAATATATTCCATCAATTTTTTAAAGATGTATAAATACAATGTTGTTAAATTACTTTCACATGCTAATGGTTATTTGATAGATTTGTAAGTACGATTGACAGCAACGCTTTCAATTAAACAAGTAAACGAGTGATCACTTAAGCAATCCAAATGCCAGTTTTTAATTCCTGGAATTTACAGACTTATATCGCTCTTGGTATTAAAAAAAGCGAAACATGCTTAGTATCATTTGAAACACTACAAGAAAATAATTGAAATATTTTGATATTACAAGAAATTTTGCATTGTATTCATATCACACGCTAAGCGTATATTTATTTCCCAAATAAGTGCCTAACTCTTTAGTATTTATTTAAACCTTATTCTAAAGAAAAGGAAAATTGTCTCAGTTAAAACACCTATATCCTATACCTATACCTATATTTTTCTGTCATAAAATAGTTTCCATTAAATTTCAATCTCATGTTTAGCATACATATAATTTCTACATAAATATATATTTCAACCGCACTCTAAAGAAAAAAAGGAAACTCACCTCAGTTGAAGCATCTGTAATAATTAATATCTTAATGTCATAACATATTTTTCATTGAAAGAAATATCGTGCTAAGCTCGCATATATTTTCCAAAAAAGTCTTCGATATATATTTTTACCTTACCCTCAAGAAGAAAGGGAAACTCACAAATGAAAGTCGATAAATTTCATTCAACGTTGTTTACAAGCGTAACCGAACGCGAACTTTGGCTACAACCATTAAAAAGAGGTCCTTAATTGAATTTTAAATTTAATCACGGGATGGACCTTTATTTTCATTTTCCCACTGGCCACAATTTGATTTAGTGGATCGTTTTACCCAACGTCCCTTTTTACATGCTCTACTCTTATACATATTATCAGCATCGGGTGCGGTCTCGATTGCCAATATTTATTTAGAATCCATATTTACGATAGCCATTAAACACACAGCCATCCGTAATGCTGTTAGCTTTCGATTCGATTGCTTACAATAAATAATACTGATCAGTCACAATCACAATTCTTTTTTTAAAAAATAATATCTATCTTTAGCTTATTTTATAAGACACATAGAAGTATAAAAGACAAGATACACACCCTTGTTTATATATATATATATATATATATATATATATATATATATATATATATATATATATATATATATATATATATATATATAAATATATATATATATGTATATATATATTTATATATATATATATATATATATATATATATATATATATATATATATATATATATATATATATATATATATGTATATATATATTTATATATATATATATATTTATATATATATATATATATATATATATATATATATATATATATATATATATATATATATATATATATATATATATATCTATATATATATAAACAAGAGTGTGTATCTTGTCTTTTATACTTCTATGTGTCTTATAAAATAAGCTAAAGATAGATATTATTTTTTAAAAAAAGATAATATATAAATGTATATAGCTTTTAATTTAACGAGTTTTTTTTTATTCACAATATTTTGAGTGTGTCCAAATACTTGCTCACTCCTTTCAACAACGACATATGTATATCAAAAAACTTGATTTTTCACGAGATCGTTTTTAAAGTTTAAAAATATAATAAAATGTATTTTAAATAATTCTCAAGCCACTTTTTGAACTTTTTACTGTGCAACAGATTTGAAACCTGATTTTTATCCATTTGATAAATATTTAGTATATTTAAAAAAAAAAAAAACAATACCTATTCTTCAAGATGCAAAAACAACACTTTCTGTCCTATTGCGGGGAAATTTTAAGCAAAAAAATATGCCACTTTTGCTGGAATACAGTACATTTTCTGGGCACTACGAAAACATGTACAACTCAATGTTAACGATATTTGAAATATGACGTAGTTGAAAGGAGTGAGCGACTTGTTCAAAAATTTCGGTTTTCTCCACTTAGGAATTATTTTAACATTCTGACATCTCAACATGGATGAAGAGACATATGGAATTAGGGTATATATTTACAGGGCTTATGACCTGTCATAGGATGATAAAGTGATCAATTTAGTGCAACATTCACCATTCTCCCCATGATTGATATTTCAGATAGTCAATTCCAATAGCTTTAAAATGAACTTTAAAAACGAAATAAAAACGTCATCGGCAAAAAAATAATATCCAAAATCTCATTTTAAAGTTCCCTTCTTGCCGTATTAGTTACATTTACACCTTCCGATGTCTGAATTACACAATATTCTAGAAACTGAAGACTACGACAATTATTAATTTTCATAGCTTCTTGATCAAAAGCCTCCCACGTTTCTCTGTCACATGAAACTCTGCTATGTCGCGGTGATCCGCCACAAGAAGATCGTTATCAATGTTCTCATATTTGCTTTGATGAAAAATGATGAAATGAAAACGTTTTCTATCCGTAAGGAAGTTGTGAATATTACGGAAACAAAGTTGTGAACGGGCATTTTGGAATAATGGAGAATTATATAGTTTATAAGTACATTAAAAAGTTTAAAATATATTTTAATCATTTTCTTTTAAATAAAAATATGTTCACAAAGAAAATGGTTATATGTATTTTAACCTTTTATGTCCTCAATAAAAAAATATAATTTAATTCTCATTAACATATTCTTTGTCTTTATCAATATATTTTTACCATCGAATCCTACTTGTGTGTTTTTAATTATTGTTTTTAGCATAGCTTGTTACGAAATTGTCAAATAAGAAAAAAACTGTCTCACAAAGCCTAATTTAATGCAAGTTTGATTATAACCACTAACAGATCGATGTGTTAACAAATCCACCTTTCATACTATTTTTTAACATAATACTTTTTTCAAATATACACAACTGCTTACTTAAGAAATGCTTTTAAAAAAATATATTAAAAATTATGTTAATAATGTTTAGTTTATTTTCACTAACCTATTCTTTTTATTATTATTATATACTCATCTTACGTGTGCAGAGATATATGGTAAACGCATTAAAACCCATTTTATATCATTAAAATAAAAAATAAAATCGATATGGTCATAAATAATATTATCCGAGGATTTTTTTAATTGGCCATAGTTTGGTTAATTAATGTTGTATAATTTATTGTTTTGGCTGTAAAAATCCCAAATAAAATAAAATAAAAATAAAAAAAATAAGTGGTCAAAAGCAATTTCCGCTAGTATCTTAGAGATAAGTAATCCATTCCGTTTGAATCTTGTATTGCGATTATCTTTAAAAGTTCCTCTCATAAACCTTGAAGTGTTTTTAAATTAAGTCATCTTACTATAAGACTCAATTAGTTTTTAAAACAGTTCAAGGTTTCTGGGAGGAGCTTTCATTGGTGTTCGCAATGCAAAATTTGAACGCAATCTATGCAAAAATCATATTATTCAAAGCTCTACGTATTCCGTAGAATAGTGAATACCAAGCTTCGCATTATAAAATCGTGTGTATCAATTCAGGCTAATATATCTCTGCGCGTTTGCATCAGTGTAAATATTTCCAAACGCAATCGATATACATCAATAATTGCGATATTTTCTTGTACAGTTTCGACGTCAGGGGGGTGGGCATGACCGAGGGGCGGCACTGGTCGGCCCCGGGGGTGTTCGGCCCCCGCGCCACCTTCCGCCCCACCACCGCCCCCGCCGCCCTCGTGCTGCAGGACGTGAAGCGCCACGACGAGGGCATATACCGCTGCAGGGTGGACTACAGGAACACGCAGACGATGAGCTTCAAGTACAACTTCTCGGTGATAGGTGAGTCTTCACCAACTGTTTATTAAGCACAGTATATTTGTTAATCTAAGAAAGAAAAAAACACTTATTTATTGTAACAGCAGACAGTTGGTAGAATTCCATATTGAATTATTGATTAATATATCCAAATATTGAATTATTCAGTAATATATCCAAAATTAAACAAAGTTTATCGGATTGAATTCTACATTTAATTATGTATATGAAAATACGTGACGCGTTTCGTCTTATTAAGACATCATCAAACACTCTACTCAGTGTTTGATGTCTTAATAAGACGAAACACGTCACGTATTAACATATACATAAATAAATGATGAATTCAATCCATTAAACCTTGTTTATTTTGAATAACCCAACAAGAAAAAACAGGTTTTTTTTATATAAAAATAAACTGTATAACTTTTTTTAAAATAAAAATAAGGTGTATTACTGTATACAAACGTAACTAACAAGTGTAAGTCCCTCTCCAAGCACAATAGCGCAGTCTTTTTATTGAAGAGAACTGCGTTTTTAATGTTAATATTGTAAGTGGAAATGTTTAGAAAATGAATCAAAATTATAAAAAAAAAACTTTTGTAACCATTTTAAATAATAAATATAAATAAATAAAATGACACTCTCCTTATCTTTCATAGTTCACTTGATTATGACTTTTTAAAAGTATTATTACTCAAAGTAAACAATGAATGATAAGAAGATTGTTATATTACTATACCACAAAGTTAACAATGCTTTTAATATACAAAATGTATTTTTGATCATTTTAAAAATTAAACACTTGTATGATACCATTTTTGAGTATTATTTCATTCAAATGACAAGTTTCGAAAAATTCAGTTGTTTTCAACAACACGTGAATACAAAGAAGATGAAAACAACTTTAGTATTTGAAACTAGTCGTGTGTAATAAAAAAAACTCAATAACTAATATTATACAAGTGTTTAAATTTTTAAATTATCAACAGGTAATTCAACAAATTGAATAACCAATCAATAAATCATATGAGAATTTTTTTTTCTTCTATTTTTTAACCCTTATCCGCACCAAATGGTGCATAGGGCACTGTTTCATTGCGACAAAGTGCAATCTCTTATGAAGGCAAGGTGATCAGCCGTGCGCTTCTTGTATCAGTCCAGGTTGATATTAAATATCACTTAAGACAGCCAATTGCCAGCCCGTAAGCCCTGAGATGCTCAAACTCCATCTTCTTTCGTATTAAAACCATGTATGTTTAATCCGAAGTTGAGATGCCTGTAATATTTTATAAGTCATTTATAGGGTTAACAACTTCTCATCGGCTGGCTTTATTGGTCATTTAACATTCGCGCGTTACGTTAATCATTTTTCCATGTTTGAATATCCATGGCATTAAACTTTTTGGAAGCTGTATATAAACAATACCTAAGCACCTATTCGTGTAGGAGTTTTAAACTTACTTTTTTGTGAAGTACATCGCAATCTTTTACATCTTTATATGCGACAATCTTTACGATTTATTATCTTACTAGAAGATGCCAGTACTTTTTATTTCGATTTTTTGCGCTTTGAAATTGTGTATGCTAAATCATAGTAACGATACCTCTGAGGATAAATCCAGTATTTATCTTCTTACAAAGATTTAAACACATTCAAAATAATGTTTAGTGTATAACAATAAACGGTATAATATTAAATTCAAAATGTTCAATGTAAAAAATCTTTATCTGAAAAAACACAGAAGTTGAGTAATTTTTATTGGGCGGTTAATTTTTTATTAACATTTATTTTTTATTCCAAGTTTTGGAACTTGGAATGAAACAATAATTTATTGACTTGGTTTTTACTTTAAAAAACTTCAATTTTTTTACTTTTAATATTTAAATCACGCACTGACTTGAGTTGAAATGTTAATTATATTTTGAAAACATTAAAACAATAATTCTGTGACAATTTTTCGCCTTGTTAAAGCATTTGACGTAAGTTTGAAAATACCCCCACGTTGTCACAAAATTATTGTTTTTATGTTTATGTAATAAAATAAAAATTTTGGTAGATACAAAGCAGTATTACATTTTAATACTAAAAGTATTTATAAAATATTTTATAAACGAGAATTATATGGGTAAGTATAAAAAAAATTCTCAGACATTAGATTTTTCTCTTAAAGAAAATCCAACAAGATTGAGAATATATTATATTACTTTTAATTTGTTCCTTTCATTCGACAATTTTTTTATCTTAATTGTAATAAATGCATGTTTAATCAACTAGTTTTTTTATCTCAATTCATAATACACAAATTTGGCAAAACATTATTACAAAGAGAAAAGAGAATTCCACCATTTCGTACGAATCATAAATAAGTTTCTAAGCTTTAAAAACACAAATATTAACGTACTGAAAACTCCCAACGCTATTACCATAAAAGTTAATGGGTAATACGCTCGTGTAGGTACCATAATACCCCTTTCATAATATATTTTTGTGTAGGTAACTATTTACATGAATTCCTTGTTTGTTTTAGTTCCTCCTGAGAAACCAACAGTTGTAGATGCCAGAGGCACGTTGAATGGGACCCTAATAGGGCCAATGATGGAAGGGGATAATCTAGTTCTCAATTGTAGAGTTCTTGGAGGTAAGTGCCTCTCGTTATCTTGAATTAATTTTATTGTACTAACGTTGAAGCAAAATATGTCTACGTAAAAGGTTAAGGAATGCAAAGCTGAGATAAGCATTATCGATAAAATTAAGAAAGGTGTGCTGAGATGGTTTGGACATGTAGAACGAATGAGTAAGGAAATAACGGTAAAACAAATTTATGAGGCGAATGTTAGTGGGAAAAGAAGCAGAGGAAGACCGAGAAAAACATGGCACGATCAGGTGTGCCAAATACTAGAAAGTGGTCAGGTTAGGAGTCGTAACAATCGGCGGGTATGTATGAGGAGATGCATGAACGTGGTGAGGCGAAGAATGTTTGCAAGGACAGAGTAGTGTGGCGCTCTATTCTCTCTGCCTACCCCTGCGGGGAAGCAGCGTGATGGTTAGTTAGTTAGTTTTAAAAGGTTAAAAAATTAAGTTACATAGATTTGAAATATCTTTAATTATAAATAAAACACGTGATTTTTACCACTTGAATGTCATATTTTTATTTTACAATAGTTGAAGTGTGTCCAAATACCTGTTTACAATTTTTTTATGTCTTCACTTTGAAGCTATTTTTTTAAATTTGACATCTCAGCATATATAAAGAAGAACATAGAAGTCTGGGTATTTACAGGGCTTACATTGGCTTGGTTAAACAAACCGTTGATGGTCGTACGCCCTGTAAATGCCCAGACTTCCATATTCATCTTCAACTTTGTTGACATGTCAAAAAATATACATCCGAGTATATATTTTTTACGACCAGTGTTGGATACAATTTGTTTGAATATAAACTCAATATAATACTCATGTGGTAAAAAAACATTTGTTTTATTTAAAACTTAATCATGGTAGGACACCACGATGTGAATGCTGAAACAATAAATGAAATATCCTTGACAATGTTTATCATAAATTTTCGGCTACATTTTTTAAATTTCACAACAGTAAAAACTTGTTTCTAAAATCAAAAGCCTTTAGTCATAAAAATTAATATATAAAATAATAAAACAAGTAAAATAAATATTTATTTTGAATACATTTCACATTTTATCTATGTTTTCAAAGGATCTCTATTTCGCTTTTTACGCCTACCAGTGAGCGTTGTACAGTCGTGATCATTATTTGCATAATGCCCGCACTTCGCTTTGATCTAAAATGGAAGCAATGGAAAGAAATAATCCATTTACTCAAATAAACAGGCTACATTATGAAAAGTTAGTCGTGGTACGGACTTTTTACTTCATGGATTTCTGTTCTCAACTTTGTGGAACGACATGTTGATTATTAAAAAAGGAACACTTATATTGGACCACAAATTCAGTTTAATTTAATTTTAAAACGACTTGTTTCGAAAAATCTTTTGAGTCACATACACTCAAATTATTACACTAGTCACATTCAAAGGGTAAGTACAATATTTTAAATATTTCCAAATACTTGTTCACAAATCTGGACTGTCTCCAATTACAGGAGTTATTTTTCATTTTATTTTTTATTTAAAAATGAAAATAAAATAAAAAATAATAATATGAAAATTGGAGATAATACAGATTTGTGAACAAGTATTTGGACACACTCAAAATGTTGTAAATAAATCAACTGGTCAAATTTTAAGCTAAAACAATAAAAAAAATTAAAATATTTTCTGGCGTTTCTCATGTGTGATTATTATAATCTAGAATTCGGTCTCACATACTAATATAAGAGTTTCTGCTCAATAAAAACCTTCTATTCATCTCACCAATAAATGTCTCCAGTGAATCTCTAGTGATTCAAGAACAATGTTTCGAAATTGGTTCATATATATATATATATATATAGAACATCCAAGAATTTGAATAGTGTGGTTGTCAATAGTGGGTAGAATTAAATTCAATTGGTTGTCAATAGTGGGTGAAGTGAATGTGTAATCACTTAATATAGCCTTTGACGGTCGTCAGCCCTGTAAATGCCCAGACTTCCATATTCGTCTTCATTTTTGATGAGATGTCAAAAATAATATTCTAGCTTACTTTTTAGTTTCCGTTTTTAACGTCAAACGCTTTTAATATTAATTTGTTTTGAATATATGAATTATTATTGAATAAATTGAATTTAAACTCAAATCGAAATTGAAATTGAAATATCAAAATATATCAAATAATATTTAAGATTTAATTATTTAAATAATCTGATATTACAATTTAATATTAAATTCGCCTGCGCCACGAAGTAACCTCACGTAATTTTCATTACCCTTATCTCGCCAAAGCACGTCTTATATAACTTTCATTAAAGTTCCTGTAATCCCCAATATTATTTTTAACTACGTTACATCACTTGCAAGCATTGGAGGGTGGCGGAAAATGATGTAAATCAGACAAACGGATATTGAAAATTTTCCCATCACTTGGGGTGGGAAGCTACTAGGATACTGCCGGTTGGTTAATAATAACTTCCGTTAACAATAAATAAACATCCCTATTTTTTCACTCAAAATTAACTTTGTAAGGAAATATTTAATCTTTTCGGCAGTTTAGAAAATGAAGACATTTTAATTAGTTTGTTAAATTACTTCATGGAAAAAGTATAATATCTATACAAATAAAAATTAAAACTGTTTTATTTTTATTTTAAATCTCCTAAAAGTCATTCACCTCTTTGGTCGAAATTTTAACACCACGTTGCAT
Organism: Brachycentrus maculatus; assembly: GCF_059751285.1. Classification (NCBI taxonomy): domain Eukaryota; kingdom Metazoa; phylum Arthropoda; class Insecta; order Trichoptera; family Brachycentridae; genus Brachycentrus; species Brachycentrus maculatus. The sequence goes on from NW_028281014.1 coordinate 159,155, forward strand.
TTAAATAAATGTGTTTTTATATACCTGTGATAGGTGATGTATCTGTAACTGGTAAAATCAGACCTTATTTATGAAATAGCCTTTTACTCCGCAATGGCAGTGCCATCTGTTGAATGTAACACTAAAACTCGCAATAAAGATTTTTCATGGCGGACAGCATGTTTTCGGTGCTATAAAATAGAGTATGGCTGCAAACATTGTGAAACTAAACATATTATATGACATGACTTACGTTGGTGAGATTGAGCTAAAATACAGAGAGAGGTCACGATAGACCTAATATGGTCGCAGTAATATAAGGGATGCAAGATCCCTTGACCTCATAATAATAATAAAAAATATAAATTATAAAACAAATTATAGGGGTGCTTTATTTTCGACTTAACCAGATTGAGCCACAGTAACACCAGGTATAGCTTGTTAGAAAATGATTATCAAATTGAATTATTGCATAATTTAATTATTGTAGATCTTGATTAAAAAATTAATGTCTTGAAGAAACAAATTGAATATTTATTATTTTATATATGTTTATACAGAAGATACATATAGATATACATATATCGTAGTCATACAGGAGAAAGTGACCAAGTGCATTTTTTACAAAAACGTGATCATCGACTATTTGATATCTTATTAGCTCAATGTTGCCCTGAAAAAAAATCCCAAAGTATTTTAAACTTCAAAGTACAATTTATTGACTTATTAAAAATGACTAACTGCATTGATTTTCTTTTCTTGCCAAGCAAAAGTGACTTAAATGGCCCTCCTGAACATTTTACGTTTTGTTAGTTGGTCACCTTCTCCTGTACGACTACGATATGGTAGAGGATAAATTACGAAATAAAAAAAAATTACTACGAAAATGATTATTTTAAGTAGATATCTATAAAAATCGTAAAACCTCTTTATTTTTGCGCAGGTCGCCCCGAGCCCACAGTCCGATGGCTGGTCAACGGAGTCCTGGTCGATGAAGAATATGAACATAATACTGGCGACGTCATAGAAAATAGACTCTCGTGGCCGGCTATTGGGAGGCAAGACTTCGGATCTATATTTACCTGCCAGGCCATAAACAGCATCCTTGTGGAACCCCGAGAGACGTCGTTTGTCCTGGATATTTATCGTAAGCTTTTTCAAAATATTTCTCATCAATAATTAAGCTTGAAATGCGAGGGATGAAGTATAAAAAAAAATCTAGAAAATTTATTGAATTTCTCCGATTCATGTTTTATTTCAGAAATCTTTTCAAAGCTCTTTTATATTTAATTTCTCTTAATAAAATTTATGAGATGGACGTAGTAGGAAACAAGAGCAGAGAAAAACCGAGGTACGACCAAGTATTTCAAATACTTGAAAGTGGTCAGATCAGGATTCGGAATAATCGGCGTATATGTATGAGGAGTGGTGAGGCATTCTATTATATCTGCCTATCCGTATGGAAGCAGTGAGATGATTAGTTTATTTTCAATTGCATCACTTAAGTCGTGTGTATAACAAATAAATTATGATATATAGTAACTACCGCGTTTGGTTATCATGTTAGGTTAGGTTCAAATTCCAGGGAAATCGAAATGAATATAAGTGATTTTTAACTCATATTTATTTAATACTACCCTAAACTTGTACCCAAAGCGCAAGGCTGATTATTTTTCTTCGTCGTTTTTAACTATCAAGATAATATTGCTTATTTACGATTAAGTGCACTATGCACTATTAGCTGAGAATAAGATTTGTTTGTTAATATAACAAGTTCACGATTTCTTTTATTTTTATAAATATTTCCATGTGTTTTAAATTTGATTTGAAAAATAGATATGATCCAATGAAATACTGAAATAATTAAAAACAATTTATCCTTGAATAAAAGTGCACTATACCAATATTTATGCAGTTTTTATTCGATATTTTAATTGGATTTGTTTCTGAACAGTGAAACCCCTTACCGTGGAGATAGACAAATTGACACAACCGTTAGTAGCGGAGAAGCGGTACTCGGTTACGTGTCGCTCTACGGGCACCAGACCACCTGCCATCATAACGTGGTATAAAGGCAAAAGGCAGCTCAAGCGATCTACGGTAAGAAAAAATAATAAAATTATCTACAATTTCATTTTAATTGAAATTTTATAAAATTAAATAACTAAGTTTTAACCACTTTTTTATTAATACAATTTAACCTACCAGTTTCGACAAGAACCTTGTCATCATCAGGGTTCATTTTAATTAAAAAACATTAAAATACTCTCACCAAAAACTTCCACACACTCCGTAAAAACCCTAAATGTTATTTTTATTATTCATTGCATAGCAACCCCAAATAACAACTAATGGAATCACCCATAAACTGTATGAAGCTGCGCACGCATACGTAAAGTAGAGAATACACACAAAAACCTACTGCGCAGAAATTTTAGGAACAGAAATTGGAAAAATATCAAAAATAGGATTGTTACTTAAATTTAATTAATTTTTAATAATATTAAAGTTTTTTTTTTTAAATTATAAAATCTCTAAATTAAGGAGTTTACCTTTTTATTAGAATGTGGTATTTCAAAACCATTTTTAAAATTAAAAGAATGATTATAAATAAGTTATTTAATTTTATAAAGTTTATAAAATGTGCCACAAAGTATCTGCGGAAAACATTCAAGAAATTCATTGATATCCTCATTTTATCAAAAAAAATCTTTAAACATTTGATGATCGAGCGCAACTCAAATCAAAACATAAATGAGTGCATATAGTTGTTTTCCTACCCTTTACGAGAGGGATTTAAAATCCCCCTAAAAAAACGTTTTACTCTTAATTTTAGTTTTACTCAGTAAACACAACAATGTTTTACTAAAAAAAATAATTTTAAAAATGGATAGATTTTACCACATTGTGACTGCCGAATCAATTAATGATACATTTCACTCGATTACTTGATAATCATTCAAGCAATGATATTCTATGAAATTTTTATAATAAAACTACGGTAGTTTTTTGTTTCAAAATATTAAAAAAATTCGAACTACACATTATTTTTTTCATTAATATTACCGCAATCTAGGGTTGAATCTATCGGTACTTTATCCAATGGTTGGACAGTCCGTGTTACTGTTTGTATTTTTTTATGTTTACCAGATACATTTCATTTAGTTCACTCTTACCACTGCGCACCACAACTGTGTGGAAAAGACACGGTAATTATGAACTAAATTGTTCCGATCATTGAGATATCAATAAAAAATGGCATAAGTAATTCCTTTAATTTCTTAAATTAACGTTGGGTAAATCTAACAACAACAAAAAATACTTAGTTAAAAAAAATAAAAGCCTTTGAACATGTTAAAAAGTTTATATGAAAATTACATGGACTGATTTGGTCGCCATTTTAAATCAGGCTCACGATATGCATGTTATCTTACTATTTAGATTGAATATATAAAACAAGATGCAACGCAATGTAAATAAAACTTTTTTTAAAGATGAATTTACGTTAATTAGATGTAGAATCGATTATTTTAGGAACCACAGATGATCTTATTAACACATGAAAATAAAAACTCTTTAAATATCTAACTTCACCCGCTTGTAAGAAAACCTATACTTATCAAAACAAGTCGTGCCAACATCAAAAAATTCAAATTTTTTAACCATTTTGTTATACGTAGTTAATATCAAATCTATAAATAACATGTATAAAATAGTAAAGTAAACTGTATTTCAGAATTGTTATATCAACCATATTGTATGTAATGAAGGAAAATTTATGAATGGGTAGAAATTTTACAGCACGCGTCAAAAATATCAAAGCAATTAGAAATTGAACGATTGTTCCATAAATGATTAAAAGACTCGTTTTATTTTAGCTTTGTAAATTTTCGAGTTGCCTGTAATTAATTTCCCCGCAATATTTCATTATAAAAATATAACGTCTGATTATTGTAAAATGTTGCTCAATATACATGTCAAATGGATATTTTCTTTATTCACTTCTGATCAACTCACGCGACATGTACGTCACAATTTTCCTTTATTGGGCTTAATAAAAAAGGTTGTTACATTTTCCATCAATATTATAGTATCATGCCTGATATCCTTACGTTTCTGCCGGCGGATTGTTTGCTAAGAAAAGTTTTTTGTTTGTTTTTTTTTGGTTTAGAATATGGATGAAGTAAAACTACCATCTGCTGTCTTGGCTTCAATTATTGGATAACGCATAAGTTACCACTTTTAAAATCCTATTGAATTATCCTATGCTTAAAAACATTTAAGTTTTTAGATCTTCCATGTGAAACCAATAAAAAACCTTTTTCGTTGATCATAATATTATTTAGATATTCTTATCTCTTTTGTATTCGAGGGATCCCGTTTCTTTTTATTCAATACAATGGGATTGAAAAACCTTACATCTTCATAAAAATAAACGAGAATTCACTAAGGATTGTGAATGTTAATATGATATGAAATAATGTATTGGGAATGAAAATCTCCTTGAGATTGAGAAAAACGAATAGGGAAAGACAGAGGAATACAAATAATATTTTTTGTCACTATCATCTACATTTTCACGATATTTTAATATTTGTATTTTACCATCTCAGATTCTTATATTTTGGCGTATATTTAACGAATAAAAATATTATTTCTTTATTTATTCCTAACAAACACAAACACACACTAAAACACACTAACACACACACATACACACACACACACACACACACACACACACACACACACACACACACACACACAGTGGTAATTTCGTCCACTTAGTTAATATCACGCACTATGTCAACCCTGCTAATATTTCAATGGTGATTAATGGCAAAATATGATTCTGTAATTTTAAATAATTTAGTCAATTTAAATTATTATTTTTTAGTGTACCATCTTTATTTTACACGTGAAAAGTGTTTAGACGTAACCTGTTGATACTATTGTATCAATATGTATGAGGTTTTGGATTAGATTTCTCTCGAACCAAAATTTAATGCAATTAAATTAAATATATTATTAAAAATCAAACTTTTATAAACTTACATCCTAGTTAATTCTTTTCAGGCAGTAGGTCACGTAAAAATAACAAAATTAACGTTAGTCAACATTCGTCGTCAACGTGATATTTTAAAACACGTATTTTTCAAAATGTAAAATTAACCGATCCCTGTGTAAAGTTTTATTGAAGTTCAAATAAAACGGAATCAGATTTTGGTGAATATCATGAAGGGATATGAACGTAAAATATTTTAAAGCTCTCAACCCAGATATATTATTTCCTCCTTTATCAAGTAGCTCGTATTTTTACAGCGTCGAATTTATATGTCACTATAAATAACATGTTCCTGTGCACCTTTCTGCCGTTTAATCAATGATTTACTCAGAGATAAATGTGTCGAAAGAAAAGGGCTCTCACTATCTGACCCTTATAAAAATATCACCACACGCTGGGCATGTGAACGATATAAAATATATTTATAGGTCAATAATTATTTATAGCAAAAGGATCCGTTCATTGGTTGATAATATTCCGAATTCAAACACAAAGCTTTATATAACTTATTTGAAAGAAAAAGCTTCAAGTTTGTAAATCCTTTCCAAGGGTATACCATCATTTTTGTACGATGATATTAACGCTTCAATCGTTTCTTTTCAACAAATTCAAATCGATACAAAATAATAAAATTAAATTAAAACAGTTTTATAAGTTTTATTACATTTCAATGATCAATTTATTTAATTTTACAACATTTCGAGTATGGCCAAATACATAACCTACAAAATCTGGATTATCTACAATTACAGGAGTTATTTTCATATTATTTCCGGCATCTCATCAAAGATGAAGAAGTCTATGGAAGTCTGGGCATTTACGGGGCTGACGATTGTCATAGACTGGTTTAAGTGACCACTTTACACACGTGAAACGCATGACGGTCGTCAGCCCCGTAAATCCCCAGACTTCCATATTCTTCTTCATCTTTGATGATATGTCAAAAATTATATGTAATATAAGTCCATTAGAAATGCGCAACTAATTATTTCATTACAGATAGAAAGATTACTATAGACAAACGTGCTAAAATTATAATTTTTACAAAAACAGATATTATTTTTGACATTTCAACATAGATGAAAAAGAATATGGAATTTTGGTCATTTACAGGGCTTGCGACTAGTCATAGGCTGGTTAAGTGATCACTTTATACACGTGTAACATTTATCATTCTTTCCCCATGATTGATAACTACACAACCCAATTTTTTTAAAAGTCATACACATGTACTTTTACGATCCATCTTATGAAATTCCGTGATTGAGTTCACAACAGACCTCTATGATTTGATTAAGAAAGCTTTTATTAAGTAGAGTCCTTTTTACTTATATGCAAAATCCTCCAGTGTGCAAAATAAATCTTTAGTGGAGAAACCGAAATTTGTGGACAAGAATTTGGATACACTCAAAATGCTATGAATAATATATTATTAGTTGAAAACTAATATTTTTAGCTTTTCCACTTTATTTTTATTTGACCAGCGACCGGGTTTCGTCGTTACCGACATCATCAGACTGGATGATGATGTCGGTAACGACGAAACCCGGTCGCTGGTCAATTAAAAATAAAGTGGAAAAGCTAAAAATATTGGTTTTAATCTAATTATATATTAAAAATACAATTCCATCACGAAGTGTCAGTGAATAATATAAATCTGCTATGAATAACTTATATTATTAAAAATATTTTTTTGCTAAATAAAACATGCGGTTTCAGGCGTCAATTTTCGGAAATCGTGCGGTTTGCAAACTGTCAATATTTTAATAAGATTAGTTTTCGGAATGGCCGTGATTTATATGTCATTAAAGATCCATTTCAGATACCAAGGTATTTTAGTTGTTTTACAAATTTGAAAATTTTGAATAATTTTTAACTAATCGTTAAACATACTTACTCACATTTTAAACATACTTACTGACTACACATTTTTATATTAAATTACTCATTTAACTTATTTACGCATTGCTTGGAGACTTTCATTATAAATAATTGTTTAGAACAAAAGTTATTTTCAACTTTACAACTGTCACACAAGTACGAAAATCGGAAATTACAATCATGACCTCAGAATTCAAATGAACAAGTAAAAATCAAGTAATTCGCAAACGAAAATCAGCGGTGATAATTATACCATACTTTTGTTTATTTAAATAAAATTCACCATTAGATTTTGTACATAAATAAATGGAAGCATATGATAAATTACCTGTAATATTATATTAATACAATATCACTCTCATTAAATATTCATATATTTTATTAAGTATTTAGTTTTTTCAGATTTATTTTATTTATCAGTGTCAAGTTCCGACGTTACTGACATCATCAGACTGGGACCATTACTGACACCACTAGTCTGTTTATATCGATTACGACGAAAACCGGTCACTAGTCAAATAAAATATATGTGGAAAAAAACTGTATACATGTTGTCATTTCATTATATAAAATGCAGTTCCACAAAAAAATCTTAGAACAAAACTGAAATCTAACTCTCATTTAATCTTTTATCATAAATAAACCGTAGATTTCTTTTATGAAGGTAAAATAAACTTGTTTGTGTACATCTTTGATTTCAAAGAAATATATAATATATTTATTTTCACACATATGTTTGTATCATATTTGGACTATATCAGGATGCCTCAGAAACTCGGTGTGGAGGAAAAAACACATGTGAATAAAAAGTAAAAACAAAAAAAACTAAACATGTGTTCGACCAATAGCCACTTATGGGATTGAGGCAAGAGCAGATACTTCCAGAACAAAATCTCGACTTTGAACCTCCGAGATGAAGACTCTCCGATCCATAACCGGAAACACATTGCAAGACCGAGTAAGAAATACCGACATCCGGAGTATGTGTAAGACGGAAGATATCGTGAGGTAGGGACAACGAAGGCGATACTGGAAGGAACATAAAAACAGAATGTCAGAAGACAGGTTTCTACGTATCGCCCTCCAAGGCAACCCTGAAGGACGAAGACCCCCAGGTAGACCTCCAAAAAGATGGAAAGACATGTGGGAGTCAACATCCCAAGAGCGGCATGCGGAGGCACAGACAGATCCCTAGGATTTACAAAAAGAAGAAGAAGAAGAAGATATTTGGATAAACAAATACGTGGATTTTATTAAGAATAAATTCAATATATGCGGTTATATTGATGAATTTGTGGTTAAAATATTTCCAGGATAAATAATTTAATTCGTATTTATTCATTGGAAAACTCTTAGTTTTCCTAAATAGTTTATACTTGTAATACGTGCATACCTATCTAAGTATTCTGTACGTATCCAGAAATTTTCCTTTGACACGCGTTAAATGCTCATTCCAATTTACGCCGATACCACTATATTCAATCACCAAGACCGAAGCTATTGGATTTATGTCATTGGCGTTGGAACCCCTCACCCTGTCACTACAAATGGAATATTGCCCAATCTCTCAGTCCACAGTCACTACAAATGGAACAGCCCTATGTAACTGTGCGACCCTGATCGTGTGACGTAACAAAACGATTGTTGAATGTAAAAATAGAATTGAGGTGATTGGTTGTCGTGTTGAAGTACAGAGTGAATACAAATTGAACGTAATCTAGGGCACTTTAAAATAATCCTGCCTTTGTGATCGTCTAGCGAAAAATACACACATACATATTTCTTTAACATTATTAATTTTCGTCCATTATTTTCAAAGACATAAGGATTTTATTTGTGGCTTCTCAGGAAAAGAAAAATGAACGATTCCTTAAAAAATAAGAAAAATGCGTTTAATTTTTTTTACTTATTTTAAAAATTATTTTTACAACATTTTTGAGTTTGTCAAAATACTTTTTCACAAATCTGGATTGCCACCACTCAGGAGTTATTTTTACATTTTCGACATCTCAACATAGAAAAAGAAGAATACGGAAGTCTGGAATTTTACAGGGTTTTGACCAATTCCACCTATACATGATTGACATCCACACTTCTCAAATGTGTGGATCTCCTAGATATCATATATTTATCATTTTCGTATATGAGTTCACATCAGCGGTCTATTTTATTATTTATTAATTTGGAATTATTTTTATTGAATAATATAATGATTTAAATAAAAATAAAATATTTGTACTAGATCACTTTTGAGTTTATGAATGCAAAAACTATTAGCTTCCAGAACATCTCGAGGGAAGTTCTCAAAGGAAGTTGTTAAATAAATAAATTTAAAGGTGTGTTAAACAAGTGTTTTATTTTTATGTATAAAAATACAGATCAAAACACAATCCTTAGAGTATGTTTCTTCCATTACAGCAATTTATTTTGGTAAAAAAAAACGGTATCGATGACAGCAGAAAGTTCACACAAAAATGACAAATAAGATGTTTTATAAATAACGAAAGGAAATGTACGCGATATTTTGCTGAATTATTTCTGACTACGGAAATCGAATCCGTTACCCACACAACTGGAATCGAATAATGACGACGGATCCGTTCGCAGTATGATCCATTTAATTCGCATGAAACGACGCAAAACACGCACGTTTCCGCTTGTTGGCGCCATCCAGCATTTACATTGAATATTGAAAAATTGTGTATCCCAAAATGATATATCTTCCCCACACCGGGGACTGTACAGGGTGGTGGTGTTCTGATCCTCCAAATAACAAAAGAGTCACGATTGTACTGGACAGCCCCCATAATATGTCACTATAATATCCATTCGTATGATATCGCTGATTTTGCAATACCCTGTACATAAAGATGTCAGTTCCTTTATTGTGACAATTTGTCAATAACGTAATCAATTACGAAGTTTAAAAAAAAAACGATTTTCATACCTGTTTTTGAGGACAAATTCTTATGAAATAGAATTAAAAATTAGGAATACGTACCCGTTTTTCCACTGGTTATTTAGTTTTTTTTATAGAACACATTCAACCGAAAGAGAGAGAGAGGGAGAAGGATCTATTTTTCATGATTAAAAACGTGTTTTTAAATTATCTTTTTTTTAATGTAATAAACAAAATATCGGTGATATTTTTTTTAAAACACCGTAATAATGTAAAATAAAACATTTTTTCAGGAAGCCAACGTAGCATTCTCGGGTATATATGTATAACTGCGAAACTTACGAGATTCCATGTGAGTTAGTCACAAGTGAGATTCCTAGAAATTATACAAACCAGTTTGGTTGTTTGTGTTGTATTTTTCACATTTTTTTATAAAAAATTCATTCCTACAGAAATTGAGAATTTGGGCATTATTTTATTTATTTTTATGATCTAAAAAATCATTACCATTTTAAGAATTCATATAAATCCATATCCAAAACCGATTTTAATTAAAAAATGAATCCTATTTCTATCATAAAAATAATTAGTTATCTGATGTAATTTTGGCATTCAGAAATTTGAGTTACAACGGAAATATAATACTTTCCAGTAACAATCAATCAACCCACCCAATTAGAGAATCTCGTCCATTGTTTGTGCTTGGTTGAAATATCAGTTTGACAGCTTTGTAATTGAAATACTAATAATAACGTAAATACATCAATAATTGTATTATTTATATTTCTGGGAAATTCACTTTTATTTGTAATACCAATTCACTACATTAATAAATAATGCATTGAAAATTGAACTCCACTTTGTAAATGGTGACCAATAACCCAGAGTGCTTTTTGTAGGGAATATATTAAATATTTTGTATATTCCAAATAAGTAAGCAATCATTTTCATGGAGCCAGAAATCATTAAAAAAAGAAAAGATAAAAAAATAGGTTTAACAGTCATAATTATATTATATATATATATATATATATATATATATATATATATATATATATATATATATATATATATATATATATAAGTATATATATATATATATATATATATATATATATATATATATATATACATATATATATATATATATAATATATATATATATATATATATATATATATATATATATATATATATATATATATATATATATATATATATATATATATATATATATATATATATATATATATATATATATATATATATATAAATAAATATATATATATATATATATATATATATATATATATATATATATATATATATATATATATATATATATATATATATATATATATATATATATATATATATATATATATATATATATATATATATATATATATATTTTATTAGATTATAAGAACTGAATTATGTTATCTTCTTTTATTTTCTTATTAATTTAAAACGAGCGATAATTTAATATTAAATATAAAGATTTTACTAAATATCTAGAACAATATCAATAATTGACTTCCCTTATCACAATTGTTTTTACGATATGTCATGTAAAAATTGCACGACGTTCAAAAAAGGTCTGATACAGTGTAATCTACATATATTTGGACCCCTAACTCATTCGTTACTTGACTTCCTTCCTCTTTTATTTTCATATAATACTTTGTACTGCAAAAAATACAATGAGAGCAATGTTCGTTCAATTATTATCAATGCATATTTAAGTATCATACATACTGTATGACAGTAAAATACGCATTTACTCATTGTGAAAACTATCCTTCATTATTTTATTAAATTAAACGTTATAAAATATAATTTTAAAAAACTTTGTTTTTAACCGCCTTAATTTTAGTAAAAAAAAATCACTACTGACTATAAATATTTCTCTGTATTGAGTTTAGTGCATATCCTTTTCTGAAGAAGGCAAGATGCATATCGTAACCGTTTGGACAAACAGCAACAATAATAGAAGTGATTTACAACATACCTTGAGTAAACTTTTTTTTATAAAGTTAAAAAAATGTGCCAGAAAGTGTAAAAAAAACACACATACCTTGAGTTAACTTTTTTATACAGTTAATAAAATGTGCAAGAAAGTGTTAAAAAAAACACTCAAAATTTTAATATTTTTCGCAGGAAGAAACTCAGGATAACATTACTATCAGTGAACTTAGCTTCGTTCCAACAACAGAAGATGATGGAAAACCAATAACCTGTCGAGCTGAGAACCCTAATGTGACAGGACTATTTCTGGAGACCAGTTGGAGCATCAGCGTTGTCTGTGAGTACAAAATATTTATGAGCTTTTTTTGATTGACATGATTATTTTCCGATACTCGAGAGTCTCATAATCTATTCAACTGCTCAAAAATAAAACTGAAATAATATCTACGGTATTGTATAAGCAGTATTGAACAAAATATTCTCTGCCCTATATAATATTGACTTGAAATTATAACTGTAAATTTGGAGCAATAAAGCTGAAAAATAAAACAAATGAATATAAATAAAAAAAAACTTAACAATCTGTTCTTTTTTTATGGACTTCTTGTTTTATTTTTAGAAGAAAAAATACTTAATTCATATTTAACGGAGACTCATAAAAACTAAACGACGACCCAAAAACTTAAAACAGACTAAAGAATACTCATGATAAACCCTTTTGTACTCGTACGAGTAGTACGGAATTTTTTTGAATACAACTCATAAATTTTAGTATCATACATCAACTAGTTATTTTAATCATCTGCTTTTCTTTGTTTTTTTTTTTACTCATAATTTATTCCTTGAAATAATGCAAAAAAATATGTTCAACGGGCGTACCTACCAAATAAAATTTGCATGAAAAAATTATTCATAAAAAGATTTTTTTTTCGAGATATATAAGATAAAAAGGAACAAATAATGATGAATTTATTGTATATATAATACATATCATCTTAAAAATATTTTTTTTACTAATAAATCAAGTAAATTTTTAATGTAATTTAATATTTCCTCAATTAATATATGTATATTATTTTTCCTTAAAAAATCCTAAATAAGTTACATATCACTCACTCCTTTCAAGAACGTCATAAATCGAAAAACTTGATTTTTCAGGATAACGTTTTTAAAGTTTAAAAATATAATACATTGTATTAAAAATAAATATCAAGCCACTTATTGAACTTTTTACTGTGCAACAGATCTTTTAAGGTAAAACCTGAAGGTTTTTTCTCCATTTAAAAAATATTTAGTATATTTAAAAAAATAATTAAACAATACCTTTTCTTCAAAATACAAAAACAACACTTTCTGCCCTGTAGCGGGTAAATATTAAGTTCAAAATATGCCTCTTTTGCTGGGATATAGTACATTTTCTGGGCATTCCCAAAACATGCTCAACTGAAAATTGTTGATTTTTGATTTATGACGTTCTTGAAAGGATTGAGCGATATGTTAAATGCATACGTTCGTGTTTCTCAGAGCGAAACACCCAACTCAGGTTTAATTTTATGTTATCGTGCTCAATTTATGATATTACTAATTCATCTTTAATATTGGTAGATCCACCAGTGGTGAGCCTCGGACTGGGCAGCACCCTCTCAGCTGGAGACATAAAGGAAGGCGATGACGTGTACTTCGAGTGCCACGTGCACTCCAACCCACCCTGGAGAAAGCTGCACTGGATGCATAACGTAAGCGACTCTTTCTCTCTCTCTTTTTTATTATTTTAATTTATTTAATAAAGTTATATTTTTAAATACAATTTGATACAATTTCTTAACATTTTTACATATGGCAAACTTAAAATTTTAGTTTCCTGTGCCTCTCCAAAAAAGAGACTAAGCTCTTGTGCTTGGAGAGGGACTTACACTAAAGGTTTATTGTTTTATTTGACTAATGGTATAATAGTCTTTCTCTTTTTCTTTTATTTATTTTTTTAAGATTTACACGTAATGGGCATTAGTTTTTTGTCTTATGAATATTTTATTTTTTTATTTTTTTATTTCTTTAGGGTTTATTGAAGTATTACATAAATTCCTAAATATTTAAAAATTTTATGAAATTGTTTAGTACGACATTTTGGAGTTGCAAAACCATTTTGGAATTTTGAAGATAAACTTTTTTAATTCAAATATTTGTCACCCTTTAATAATTGAAAAATGATTTTTTTCTTCAAAACGGTTTCTGTATAAACGGTGAAATTTGGTTTAGGAATTAAAATTTTGTCGATAATAATTTTGTTGGAAATATTTTTTTTCTTCAAAATTACTTCAATTACTGTTCTCTGGATTATTTTCACAGACTTCAGTATGTTATTATAAGTTCCACCCCATCAAACAATGCCATACTGTCTTTCATCAATAAATAGAAAATTGCTATTTTCTAGCTACCCTGTCAATCGAAAATATCGGGTTAATCGTTTTCACCACTACCGGCACATTGAAGGACGTTTTTCGTTTTCACTTGCTCGTATAAAAATGATTGAAATTTATCCATCAATTCTGATTGGTAAATGATTTTGATGTGCATACGATTGATATGTTGATATTACCTTGAGTGAATCTTGCATGTCTGAAACCCAAACATAATGACAATATTTCGTGACATTAGGAGTACTTTTGTGTAGTTACCATAAAATTTGATGACACATATTTATTACGTTTTGAGAGTAAGTCAACCTCTTGAATATCGTAAAAAAAAAATTATTGCTGTATGTCAAAAATTAAAATAAAATAAAAACGTTTATATTATAGGTATCACAAAACAAAGAAATATTTCACAAAACACTTACCCTTATTGCGTAATTAAAAATTTCTCTCTGAATAGCTTATATTTACAACATCAACAACTGAATTAAATTGTAAAAGCACTTGTTTTTTTACCATTTGAGTTTATTTTATTGACGATTAGTTTCGGAAGCTATGCTTCCGTCTTAATTTTTCCTTTATTTTCAAACTCCACCCCCTTGACTAACCCCCCCTACCCCTAACTTACTTATCTCCTTATTTATAGAACACATAATTATTTATTGTGTTTGAGCTTATATTTAGACCTGAAGTTTGAAGCATAGCTTCCGAAACTAGTCGTCATAATAAAATAAACTCAAGTGGTAATAAAAAGTGTTTTTCTTTATCAATTTCATCATATTTTGCCACAAAGTGAATGCGAAAACAATAAATAAAATAACTGAAGGAAATGTACGTACATAAACATACATGTTTAGTTAAAACAATCTAACTTTACCCAACAAGTTAATATTATTGTAATTTGTGAAAATGAAAGTTTTAGCACCCCTGGGCTTACAACCTGGCATCTGTTTCGCTTAAGATATCACTTTATACACGTAACGTTCACGATTCTGACATTGAACATCCACATTGCAGTTAAACATCTTGAAAAAATTAATGCAATAAAGATGTTCCATAATTTCCATAATTTAGTTTCATATTTACTATAAAGTAATTAAGCCAGCAAAATTCCTGGTAGTTAGCCCTCAGACTTCCAGCTTCTTTCGTTTTCAAACGGTAGATAAATCGTTTTAAGTTGAGACACCTATAACATATAGTATATAATCACTTAAACCAGTCACCAACCAGTCGTAGGCTGACCTATAAATTTACAAACATCCATATCTATTGTCAACAACCCCTTCGTTTACGATCGGTTCAATAAAAATTTATGAATTTTTTATAAACTTTATAAAATAGAACAACTTTGTTTTAACCACTTTTTATTGGTACACTTTTTCCAATCGGTTTCGACAAGAACCTTGACATCTTTAGGGCTTATGTACTAATTCTAAAACATTGAAATACTCATAGTTAGGTTATAGTTAATCCTGAGGATGACAAAGTTCTTGTCGAAACCGGTTAAAAAAGTATACCAATAAAAAGTGGTTAAAACAAAGTTGTTTTATTTTATGAAGTTTATAAAATATGCAACAAAGTATCTGTAAAAAACATTCAAAAAACGATTTTTATGTTAATAATTTTATTGAAAGCAAAATAATTTTCCCGGTACACAATTTTACTAAATTTATTATTTCCCGGTACACATTTATCGTTGAAATGATAAATGTTCAACTTATTATGAGATGATTTGATTTATGTAAGACTTTTGTTCCATATTTGCGCTTCGGCAATCATTTGAAAGAAAGTCTCTCCATCTCCTCTACTAAACTTTTTACAAGTTCTCCTCCAAAAAAAAACTTTTATTAGAAAGCCTATCATAATATCAACTTAGAGTTTTATTTAAAGTTGAAACCGCTTAATAAGTTTACTTCGCCCTGAAAGTTGTGTTTCAAGAAATCGTAAAGCTATTGCCGTGTTATTAAAGTTGCGTAATCTTTTTTGGGTTTACGTTTAGCTTGAGGTTTTATTTCGGGGGCGGAAGGTAAAGGCATTAAAAATGTAGCCGAAGTTGTAAAGTGATAGAATTGCTGATAAAAATACACTCCGCTTTTATAGTTATGTTCGTTTGTGTCAATAATCATTTTGAGAGATGCTCCTTTAATCTCCGTATTTTAGTACCGATTATCGAGTATCCTTTGATGATAGCTTTAACGATTTGTAACTGTATTTACGATATTTTGAAAACGTAAACTCTTCAATATCCCCTTTTCGCTACTTGATATATTTATACGGTTAATCTAATGGCTTAAGAAAATATTCAGAAAAATCCTTCTATATTCCTCTCAAGAATCAATTTCAAAACATTAAGCAAGATAATCAAATTATCATTTTAACGTATCTTTTTTAACCCTTATCTGCACCCAATAGTGCATAGGGCACTGAATCGTTGTGACGCAGTGTTATCTTGATTGTTAATTGCATGGGGCAAGGTGATCATTTCTGTGCTTTTTGTATCAGTCTAGGGTGATATGAAACAAATTTGAGAGTGAAAAACAACCGAACGTATTTTGACCCCCGTAGGAATCGAACCCGGGACCTCCAATACGGCTTACAAACGCTCTGACCACTACACTACGGAGGTGGAAATAATGTATCTAATACACCAATAATGGTGCATAGGATAAATCATCCAATCTACGCACTTGATCGTCAGTTTACGAAAGTAGAGTGATCGGTCTAGCGCTCCAGATATTTGGATTTCATAAGAAGGAGAAAAGCGTGTATGTACCATGAATTCAGAAGAAGAATAATGGCTAGAGCACTCGAGGTTGCATTCCTGTGGTCGTATAGACATCTAATCTGACCCCCTTATCTGCACCCGATAGTGCATAGGGCACTGCATCGTATAAAATATACGTTTTATCTTAATTGTTAAATACACGAAGAAAATATAATTATCTCTGCGCTTCACGTACCAGTCCAGGGTAACATTTTATCAATATTGAAGTCAAAAAATTCATTTGGATTTATTTTTATCCCTCTGGGAATCGAACCCGGGACCTCCAGCACATTATACAACCACTACAATACGGAGGCGAATAGATTACTGCAGATAAGTTACTTAAAACTACACAAAATATTCAACACGTGCGATTTTTGGTCGATCCGAAGAACAACATGCACTTAAGGTTTCAGCACAAACATGCGTTACGAGCGCATGTTTACCCTCGGCTGGTTAACCGGTAGACATTAAAATCTCGGTGAGTGGTTATATACTAATATTATTAACATTTTTGTAAAAAAAATAAGTAAAAATGACTAACCACAAAGTAAATGCTTTAAATGTTAATAATATTGAGAATATTTATGACGAACGCCAAAAACATGAATCACATTTAAACTTGGTTTATGATGAGAATATTAAAAATTTCTACTGGTACCAATGTGAAAATATGAACCGAAACATGACATACTATATCACTGCCATACTCAGTATACACACGTTTGCAGTTAGTATGGTAGAGATTTATACGACCGATTCCTATTTACGTATGCAGCTCCGCAGAGTATAACAAATTCGGTTCGGTCGGTTCAACCGGAAAGGGAAGTAGATAGTAAAATCATAATATGGAGGCGCCACCGTGTTTCCGGTTCGTCTTTGGGAAATCTATAATTGTACGCTTGAAGACATACACACCGCGCATTGTATATTCCGCTAACAATAATCGTTTGACGAGATACGAGTTTCTTTTTTAAGGGAAGGTATGTAGTTTTAAATATGGTATATTAAGTATTTGTACATAAATTAAATGCGAACATTTCGTTTTGTATTACTTATAAATTCAACTTTAATTGTGTGTTCATCGCGATTAATGAAGTGAAATTGCCATTTATCATACTAGTTTTTTTTGTAGATAATAAGAAGTACCTACTTTCTATGATATTAAATATATTTTTACTATCCGCCAGCTTTCTTAGAACGCATAACTGATATGTTTTCCAACAATTTTTTGTATGTATTTATAATAATAATTTTATGTCTTTCAACTTATAAATAACAAATATGTTTTAGTAATTTTATTTATCACTTTTTTTTAAATGTATTCACTGAAAAAGGTTTACATGACAAAACTTAATAAACCTCGTGTTTAGAAACTTAGTCACAGGTTTATAAAACTTTTATTCACGACTTACTGTTATAAATTTTAAATAATAAAAATACTTTATAGTACCCAGCATACTTTGCTTTGAAAATTGTTGATTTTGAGTGTGTCCAAATACTTGTTCACAAATCTGGATTATCTCCAATTATAACTTTAATTATAATCATACTTTGACGGTTTTTAATTATAAGTATACTTTGACTGTCGTCAGCCCCGTAAATGCCCAGATTTCCATATTCTTCTTCATCTTTGATGAAATGTTAAAAAATCACACAATCTAAGATATTAAGTCTCATATAAAAATCTGATTTCTCTGTGTCGCATTTTGTTCAATACTTTTTTAAATTAAATATATCTTTCGATTGTACGGTTTAAATTTGATCTTTATTTAAGTAAAACCGTTGCAATATGATAAAAATCTGCATTTTTCTGGTTGCTGTAAAAATATACTTATATCGAGAAACACACTTTGTGGAGTAACTTTAAGGTTCCAACTCTTCCCTATTTTACATTATCAACCCATTTTCATTTGTGAATATTTTTCTCTCAAATAAAAAATTAACTTTGTACAGTTTGATTTTTATTTGGATCATATTTTTGGATTTTTTTTTGTTTGCTTTCCTTTCCCATTTTGCCTTGATGGTGGATTTCTGTTTATTTTCGCCTTAGAGTTCTGAAAATTTAACATTTGAAATAAATCTTATTACGATTCTTTGATCTTATCTTATCCCTTGTTGTCAATGGAATCCTGAGGAAATAAATACCTTTTTATCTGTTTGAGTTTTTTTCCGATGCTTTTGAAAATCTCAAATTATCTCTATTTTATAAGGTATTGAATAGGTACCTTTTTCTCTGTCTGGTTGATAAAGTAACAAACCGTTTTTCTTTTCTTGTCCATTTATTATTAAAAATTAAAGATTTCATGTATTTAAGTTGTACTGGCCTTTTTTGTATAAGACTTTTTTTGTTATATATTAATACAAATGATTAAACTAACCAAATGATTTACCATAAACTTGGTCTCTTAAGAACGAAAAATCGAATTTTAAGAATAAACATTTTATATGCTGTAAGTAAAGAAGGGGAAATAAGTAAATAAGTAAAGAAGGGAATAAAAAAAAATGCTGAAATGATTAGGACACTCGGATTTGTGCACCAGTACTCGCACAGTCGTATACAATGAGCTCATGTATGAAATTTCCTTGAGATCTATAAAAAATACTTTGGTATTTATGTGATTCATCTTTAAGGTATCTTCACTGATACGAAACATCCATCGTTTTTTGTAAGAAAGAAGATGGAAGTCATAGCATCTAAGTGCTTAAAACTTGACAATTAGCTAGCTAAGTAATCACTTTGTACATAAGTGTTATTAAATAGTTTAATTTTAAATATCAAAAAATTTAAATGTTATTATATTCTACATATGTTTTCTTTCCTCAAAAATGTATATGAACTTATTTTTAATGAATCTCGCCTGCATGTTAAATTGAAAAAAGCAATAAGCACCATCAATCGAAATTCCTCTTATATTAAAATAAGATTTGAAAGAAAAACTATGGTAACATATGAAATCTAATGCTTACATATGAAAGAAAATCTACACCATAGCTTATATTCATCTTTCTAAAAATTATGAAATAAGGATGTACGAGTATAACAATGGGCAGAATGGTGAACATTGACACATAAATACACACTTCTTTATTGATCGGTAAGGTATTAAATCTCCAGTGTCTGACTAAAAATTCAAGAATTGTATGTAATCTATTTTATCAAGAGTCTTTTGCTCATTAAAATAAAAGCGGTCCAGTCAAACAATTCGTAGAACGGATTAGTCATCCGTTGGCGATTTTGTCACATTTAGTATATTTGCGAGTGCTAAATCATGTTAGGACACAATGCGACAGAGTACGAGCGACGGGCGATTTAATTTTGTATCCGACAAGGGACGTGTCACGAGGGAGAATTGATGGCGCAACACTTATTCCGACATTGGTTCGATAAGATTAGCCAATAACAATGTATCAATGATTATCGGCGGCTGATAATTCGCCAATCGCCGTTATTCCGCGCACACGTGACGCCTTTGACTCTCGTTTTGTCCAATAAATTGAATTAATGAGCTTTCAAATAAATTGACGAGATAGCATCGGGCGTCTATTGTTTACGAAATGGCAATGTGTAGCGCTTATTAGGGACCATTATGGGTAAACTATCAATAGGACTAGGAATACTAACACCCTTGTATGGCCCTACTAACTAGCCCCCGGGATGTATCGACATCCACGGTCGTCAAACCGCCTTTACGTAACAAGTTCACATGGAAAATATTTATAAATTAAATATAAATAAAACGCTTACTTTTACCACCTGAGTATTATATTTTAACGACTATTTTTAGAAGCTACAGGTGCTTCTACCTACGGGTTTGAATATAAACTAAATTTGAATTCAAACAAAATTCGGAAGCATCTGTAGCTTCCAAATTTAGTCGTTAAATATGTAATAATTAAGTGGTAAAAAATCAAGTGTTTTACCAAAAAAAAGTAATCATGTCTTACCTCAACGTGAATGCCGAAACAACAAATAACATGAAAATATTTATTAAGTTTTCACAAAAAAAATCGAAACAAGGAATTGTTTAAAAAACTTTTTTTTACTCAAACCCTCATCCGCACCCCAATGATGCATAGGGTACTGAATCATATAAACGAAGTGTAATCTTGTTGTAAACACATGAAGAAAAGGTGATCAACCCTCCGCTTCAGGTACCAGTCCAGAGTAATATTGAATAAATATTAGAGTAAATGATCACTTACATTTATTTGAACCCCCCTGGGAATCGATTCCGGGACCTTCAGTAAGGTAGCCGAGCGTACTGACTACTACACCATACAGCCAGATAAAAATTGGTTACAACTGAATATTAAAACGTTCTTTAACAATTATATTGTTATTGTTTTCTACATCATAATTCACATACTTTATAATTTCATTTCCTCTACGGTTTTCACGATTTCATATTATTTCCGAATTTACACTACGACTTTTCCTTTTCTTTTTATCTAAGAAATGTAAATATATTTTCTTATTATAGATACGCGTGTTTCCAATTCGTTGGCAAACCTTTCTGGTGATACATCTAGGCCTGAGATTTATCAATACTTTACAGATGTGTAAAAACCTATTGCCTCGATATATTGGCCCAAAGCACTGAGACACGCACGTAGAACGAACAATGCCTAACTTAAAAGTATTTTATTAGCTATGACGCCTTATCCGCTTGATATTTCGAGCTACTGTCTAAAAGTCATCGGATCAAACTTTTGAAAGAAAGTTAATATTCTTGAATTTTAAAAATGTTGTTATTCATAAATACATTCGTACATTATCGTATCTTAAAATAATTGCTAAATCTCTTAATATTTTAAAAATGAATGTTGGTTTTTTTTAGGTTTTTTTTTAATAAACTTGATAAAAGTAAACTTAATTAAAATTTCCGACAACATTTTGAGTGTGTCGAAAAACTTGTTCACAAATCTGGATTATTTCCAATTACAGAAGTCATTTTTATGTTGAGATGGTAAGATTAAAAATGTGAGCCGTTTAATTTGATGAAGTTTAAAAGAAAAAAGTGTACATTACTCAAAATATTACATATATTCAGAAGTATTGTATATAAAATAAATGAATTTGGAATATTGTATCCAAAAATAGATTTTACCTTATTCTTTAATCGTAAAATAAAATAAATGCGGTCTATGGAAGTCATTTTCCATAACAAATTAATGATTTTATCTCGAAGAAACCTTTTTTATAAATGTTTATAATTTAAATAATTCAATAATAAAATTTTGAATTATTCTCAAAATTATTAAATTTTTAATATCAATTACTATAAATAATGTTTAAATGTTGTATTTTTATCGCTAGGAAGCATTTTGTTAAATATGAAATACTGTGAACGTAGATCATCATTTTAATATTATAACGTACATAGGAAAACTTGCTATTATGTAGTGCTAACGAGGGAGGTCTTGAAACAGGTGCATTGTAAACCTAGCTCTTTTTTAAACCTAAAAAAAATTACCCTGAGAAGAGGTGGTAATTAGGGCCGTCCATTCTAAGAGTAAGAAAAGACGGAGAATAACAATACGTTTACAGGTTTACCAGGGATTTTTAATTTTATTTTTGTAATCGGGGATGTTTTGTGTAACAGCAAAAATACTTGTGTATTCTGAATCGGCATTTAATTTGTAAAATTCCTAATACAAACCAAAACACGTTTTTTAATTCTGCAGAATAAAAAAAAAACTCAATTTTTCTTAGGTATATATTTATAAAAATAAAAAAAAATAGATGGGCGCATATCATGGATTGCGTAGCAAGATTCAAATAGCAATAGGCAGGACATATAGCAAGACAAAATCCGACAAGATGGACCCGTAAGAGACCTTGCGAGAGTAAAAGAGACGTCGGAAGACCTCAAAAAAGATGGTTTGACGACATAACCGCTGTGATGGGTAAAAACTGTATGCAAACAGAACACACTGTAAAAATTGAAAGGATAATGAAGAAACCTATATTTAGCAGTAGGGGACTGAAGGCTAAAGAAAAAAAAATATATTTCTAAAAGATTTCAATTATTTTTGTTTAAAACAATGTAAAGAATATCAAGCACTTTATACAAACTTTTGATCTTTTTTTGAAAGGATAAATCAAAATTAACTTCCTTTTACAAGTTTGTATAACATAATTGTTTATTATTACGCCAAAGATATAATACCAAACTTGTGTTGAACACTTGAGTTTAGTCAATTACTTATAAAGAATGCCAGTTCTTACTGGTAGGTAAGTGTGTTTATTGAAAGTTTGCTTTGAAAATGGCTTTCAAAAGTTTGTGCAAAACAGCAACTAGAAGGTAATTAACCTTGTGTTTTTAAAAATTATATTGCTTCCTCCGTGTATAAACAAAACTTTTAATTGGCCTTAATCAAAGCACTTCCCACAACTTGTATTCCTGCCGCGCGGAATAAGTTTGGTAAGATGAAATTATTTTTAAGGCTGTGAATGCCCCCGTTCTTCGCTTATATTATTGTTTCTAATAAGCTTAGAGGATTTTCCAATCAACGCTGAATTTGTTTCGAAGCTTCAACTTAACGGTTTTCTAATAATTTCTACAAAGTGTGTTTTCGATAACTATTGTTCAATTCGTAAAAGACGTAAGTTATTGTCATCACATTATCCTGGTTTCTTTTTTTGATCAGGATTAAATTAAAACCATTAACATATTATTTAAATATTTAAAGCGTTATTTTTACAATATTTAGTATAATAAATTATATTAATATTTAATATTGAATATTTTTTTAAATTAAATATTACAATATTCAAGTAATATTAGTATATAACCACTCAACAAAATTGTAGTCTACCTGTTTCAAGACAATCACTAGACTAGCATGCAAAAAACACTATATGTCCAAATCAATTTTTCAAGAATTATATAAAATATTCATCACCGTGTGATCTCCAGTTAACTTAAATTTTAGTGGGAGTTTATGTACAGATTTAAGTATTGATAGTTTACGCATATTTTTTTTCAAGATTGAATTTTTCTTCTTTTGAAAATTAGCATACCTATGTAACTTCAATAGAACTTACATATTTTAATTATAATATAATTTTTATTTCATATTTATATACATCATTCAACAGAATTATGTATTTTTAAGATTTTAAAAAATGTGACTGAATAACAACATTATTTATTTTTTAAATGTATGCATAATTATGATTTCGATTCAATATGGATGAAAAACTGAATCAAGAAAAAAATATTAGTCTGAAATCACCAACACCTACGACAATGATTAAAGAAAACACTTGTTTTTTACTACTTGAGTAAAAAAAGTGGTAAAAACAAGTGTTTTCTTTAATCATTGTAACATGTTTTACCACAAAGTTAATGCCGAAATAATAAATAAAGACCTACGACGTGTAATTAAATTTTTAAAGTGATATTTTACACAAACGTTTAACGTTCACCTTTATATCGAATTTTAACAATCGTGTGACTAAAATTTAACACACATTGCAAGACTTAACACTCAATTGTTTGTTATAATAAACTTCATAAGCAATATCAATGCTTGCAGTTAGCAGAAACATTAACTAATGCATTTCAGATCATTTTAAGAATTATTTCACATACTAGAAAACGCCTGAAAGTAACATTTTCAAATTAATAGATTTTTAAATGAATCTTTCAAGTACAATAGGTCCCCAGTTGTCTTTGTTATTCCGGTGCAGGCCACCACAGAGCTTCGCATTAAATTTTTATAAGCTGTCAAGTGCAGAGAGCACTGCAACGGAACACGCCCCGCGGTGGCATCAATTTATTCATTCATCCCTAGACCAATAATTCTCCTCAGGGTGCCGGGGAACAAGCGCTATTCTAGACGGGCACCAGATATTACAGGTATAAGGAAACTTATCTAGTCTACTCGTATATCTGGAAGCACTCAGCTTTCACATCCACTGTTTTTTATGTGCTCCTGGTGAAATAATATGAATAAAATTATTTTTCATGTCCCGACGAACTATTTCTTCAATCTTGTTGCACCACTTTCTAAGATATAAGCATTTTTTATTAAGATATTACAGGTATAAGATGGAAAACTTATCTAGTCTACTCGTATCTCTGGAAATACTCAGCTTTCGTATCATTCATTCAAACCCTTAACCGCACACCAGTGGTGCATAGGGCACTGCATCATATAAACGCAGTGTTATCTGGATCGTTAACACATGAAGGAAAGGTAATCGGCCTTCCGCTTCAGGTACCAGTCCAGGGTAATATGGAATAAATATTAGAGTTTAAAAATCACTTATATTTATTTGACCCCCCTGGGAATCGAACCCGGGACCTCCAGAACGGTAGCCGAGCGTGCTGACCATTACACTACGGAGGCGGACATATCAACTGTACTTCATTTATATTTTTAGCAGAATGGAGTTACGGCTATCGGATGTAAGATCGCCACACATTTAGGAAATCCATTCTTGCAGCAGTCGATTTCTAGGCCGTCTCTAGGCTCGGCAATTCAGAAGGCAGATGCGTTTACTCCCAAAAATATTATGCTTTGGGTATATTTGTAATCTCTTGTGCGCAATTAAGTGACAAAGTATTATTGATACCTCGAGAAATTCTGTTTGCTAATAAATCTCTCTGTTACCTCCAGAAATAACATGTCAATTGATTACGTAGTTAAAAATATAAATTTACGACGCTGTTATAGGTTGTATTTTTTTTAAGTTTGTATATAAATTATTAACTAACTAACCATCACTCCGCTTCTCCGCAGGGGTAGGCAGAGAGAATAGAACGCCACACCACTCTGTCTTTACAAACATTCTTCGCCTCTTCCACGTTCATGCATCTCCTCATACATACCCGCCGATTGTTACAAATAATATGTATACAAAGAATTTTAAAATTCAAATGTAACTTTGTTTTAAAATCACTATAAATATTTTATTATAACTTAATTATAATGTCTACCGGTTTCGAAGCTAACCGCTTCTTTATCCAGACTGATTAATACTATCGTATTCAAGACGAATTAATATATAGTATTAATCAGTCTTGATAAAGAAGCGGTTAGCTTCGAAACCGGTAGACATTATAATTAAGTTATAAGAAAACATTTATAGTGATTTTTAAAACAAAGTAACATTTTAATTATAAAATGGAAAATCACAAAGTTAATGCTTCAAATATAAATTATATTAAGAATTTTATTGAAATTATTGAATAAAACTCATAATATCTTTAAACAGTAATTTTTAATTAGTTGTGTTAAGTATTAAATGTGGTAGATATTTATGATCCACCCTATAAGGAAAAACGTACTGCGAATTCCTAGTATTTTTGTATCCATCACAAGCTCTTTTGTATTCCAAATCACTATTCTAAATTTCGTACTGTGATTTAAATTTCAAATCTATAAGCCGAACGGACATGTTGTTCTAGCCTAGCCTGTTATTCTCTAGTAGTTGGCGTGTGCTGTATCGTTTTACGATTTATGATAGAGTAAAAAAAAAACAAAATAATGATACGTTGTGATCCTGATTCAATAAACATGAACTTTTTTATTTTAACAAATTTGAGCACATTGACAGATTATCGCTATAAAATTGTTCTAAATAATTTTTTTCCTTAAAAAAAAATACGTAGTATGAATCAAACATTGAGAAATGGGCAATATCTTTATATTATTATTATTCTTACAAACATTAAATTTATTTTCCATATTTTGATAAATTATTTATATATTTTTTAATTTGTTATACATATATTATTTTTTATCATTTTTTATAAGGCCAGCTAAAGTGAACAAAACACATTTGGTTAGATTCAGCGTGGTGGCATCACTTTAGTTTCTTTTGCAAAATGGATGGAAATATGGAATTCTTAATTTATGGGTAATTTCATGAGATTCATAATAATCAGGAAAAAAAGCTATTTGATTGATATCGTACACGGAATAAAATTGTAAAAGATTAATGTGTTAAATTTAATATTCATTTTAATGTTTTGGTGTATTCGTGCATACTGTTTTAACAACTATAAAATTTTAACCAACCCACATGGGATAGCTCTATTTAAATTCATAATATATGATTCTGTCGATTGTTTTAAAAACAGAATTTCGAAAAAAACTATCTCTACCCATGAGTATTTATTTTTGTTATGTTATTGCGGTTTAAGCTTTTTTTATGCATGATTAAGATTTCCAAATACTTGAAAGTGGTCAGATCAGGAGTCGAAATAATCGGCGGGTATGTTTGAGGAGATGCATTAATTGTGAAAGGGGCGAAGATTTGCAAAGACGGATTAGTATCGCGTTCTATTCTCTGTCTCTATCTCTGTGGAGAAGTGACGACTAGTTTGTAAGTTTATGTTATTACTGTTTCTAATAAGTGCATTTATCTTCAACTGCAATTTTGGAAAATTATTTTTTTTTTTATAATATTTTGTTCACGTGTAAAATTCACCAATTCTACCCATTATTAACAAACACACTACTAAAATTCTTGGAAGTTTTATATATATAATCCAATTTCGAAACATTGTTCTTGAAATCTCTTAGATGAAAATAATCTTTTTATTGAGCAGAAACTCTTTTATTAGGAGGTCCGAATCCTTGATTATAATCACATACATGAGAAACGCCATACATATTTTTGTTAATTTCACTCAATTTATTATCATTATTAGCTGACCAATCTGAGGGTACAATATTTTGTCAATTCACATAGTAAAATAAAACATTATGTGTAAAGTATTAAATTTATCAATTTCCCAACAAACTCGCTGAAAGTAGCATATCAAAA
Organism: Brachycentrus maculatus; assembly: GCF_059751285.1. Classification (NCBI taxonomy): domain Eukaryota; kingdom Metazoa; phylum Arthropoda; class Insecta; order Trichoptera; family Brachycentridae; genus Brachycentrus; species Brachycentrus maculatus. The sequence goes on from NW_028281014.1 coordinate 186,908, forward strand.
TGAGATATGTATCGTTCAAGTCGAAAATATTTCTGCTGACTCCACTCTTCAGTCACTAATGCACGAACACAAGTCTACATTGTGTTAGCCCCCACATGTCGGTTCGAGTTCCTAATAACGTGTGGGATCCGCGAGTATCATGGTTCGTTACTGCTGCATCCAGTCCCCGATGCGACCTTCGAGCCAACAATTCCACCACTTTGTAGAATTTGATCATAAGAATTCAGCTGATTCAATATACGAGTGGGAATGGCGATTTTGAATTTTCTGAGCTTCTCATGAAAATATTTACACCACGTTCTGTAATATTCCCTGAAGAAAATGTGAAGACTCACGAGAATGACGCTCAAACTGGTTTTTCTTTGGGAGTAAACAACTTAGTTTTGTAAACGGTTGAAATGTTTATATATATATATATATATATATATATATATATATATATATATATATATATATATATATATATATATATATACATATTTGTATATATATATATATATATATATATATATATATATATATATATATATATATATATATATATATACATATATATAATATATATATATATATATATATATATATATATATATATATATATATATATATATATATTTATATATATATATATATATATATATATATATATATATATATATATATATATATACATATATATACAAACATATATGTCTAAAATATTTACAATATTTATATAAACGTGACGTTTTTATTCCCTCATTGTAAATAAATACGAGTGGGAATGGCGATTTTGAATTTTCTGAGCTTCTCATGAAAATATTTACACCACGTTCTGTAATATTCCCTGAAGAAAATGTGAAGACTCACGAGAATGACGCTCAAACTGGTTTTTCTTTGGGAGTAAACAACTTAGTTTTGTAAACGGTTGAAATGTTTATATATATATATATATATATATATATATATATATATATATATATATATATATATATATATATATATATACATATTTGTATATATATATATATATATATAATATATATATATATATATATATATATATATATATATATATATATATATACATATTTGTATATATATATATATATATATATATATATATATATATATATATATATATATATATATATATATATATATATATATATATATATATATATATATATATATATACATATATATACAAACATATATGTCTAAAATATTTACAATATTTATATAAACGTGACGTTTTTATTCCCTCATTGTAAATAAAGAATACGAAGTTTATACTCGTACAACTAACGGAAGATGTAAGTTATTATGATGTAAACTCTTTTAAAAATATATATTTTATCATGTTTTCTAAAACCTGGTAAAAACTACTAAAATATGTACTTTTTGGGGAGTTCATTGATTTTTTTAAAATTAATTTGAACGCAAAAGAGTGATATTATAATGCCCCATAATTTTAAAACAAACTAATCGAAAAATAATTCGAAACGTGTAAACTAAGTGTGACAAAAACACGCGATTTTAAGCGTATTGTTATGATATTGATTCTACATAATTCGCCGTGTATAGCTTGGCCTACTAAACTACCCACTTTCTACACCTTCCCCACCTATAGCCACCCTTATAATCCCAAATTATGGCGTCACTCTTACATCATCACGTCATGTGTGCCATAAGCTCATGGGAACCCGAACGTGCTATTTTACTGGCGTGTTAATTATGCGTTGTATTTTTATCTCGCGGCTTAAAAATTCTTTCTGCGGATACACACATATTTTTATATTTTTTTCAGATACTTTTTTCTTCATAAAACAGTAATATCTTTCACCTCGAACTACTCCTTTTTCACTATCTGTATCTCGTCAAACATATTCTACCACTTTACTTCGCGGCAAACGCCTTGGCTAGTGGGTAGTGTAAACGCTCGACTCAAAACTGACGTCGTGGGTTCATTTCTTCAATAAATTCAAAATATATAATGGTCCGTCTTGGTCCTTTTTTCTTTATTGTATTGTATTTTATTATTTGTATATTATGTAAATAAAAAGTTTTTTAAAGTCTGCGGTAAGATGCCTTTCAATAGCCTAATGGCTAACAAGCAGGCTGCTTTGGCATAAAGAGGAGGTTAGTGCAAGAATAGAGGGTTCGATTCCTGACAAAATTAATTTTCCATTTAAAAATCGAGCTTTGGTATCCTGGTTAATACTGATAACTCAAAGCCAGAAGTTCTATGATCGTTCCCACTATACCACTACCTACTGTATGTATTTTTTTCATATGGAGCCGCAAAGGAGTACAAAAACTATTCAACTTTTTAATATTTCTGTAATTTTACTAACAAAAATATTTCATTATTTATAAAAATAATGGTCCGAGTGTAAGTGACGTATTTTAACATCAACATTCCCTATTCATAGTTTCTTACCTACTGGGAAGCCTCTTTTATAGAGGTTTTACGGGTTAATACATGCAAAATAAAAATATTATTTCATTTTAAGGTATAGAAAAAATTAGAACCTCAGAATTGCCTCACTAACCTTTCGTTTGAAATTACCGATAAAGTAATACAACGCGTCCATCTGCTATACTACTATTGCGCTACATGGGTACAAAATGGAGTCTTAATAGATAGGAAAAAGGAATCGAGGTTTTAATCACATTATTTTAAATACGTTTTATCAGATGACTAAATATCTATGTACATATCACCAAAACAGAAAATATGCGAAATATAAGTAAAGTTAAAAAAAATATGAATTTTGCGCATGTCGATTCAAGTGCCATTATTCGCTATAGAGCTTCGTGTCTGCAAATTGAATGTTCTGCTAATGTTAATGTAATAGTACTCTGACATGAATCGCCGATAAAAATGTAAACTGCCCGATATTGTGACTGTCGCTTATGACTTAAATCCGACATGAATCGCGTGCTCCTCGATGGCACGACACGTGCGACAGATACATATTGCCGGACGAATAACGAACATTACAATATGCACGTCGCTTAACCGCTCATTTTCCGGTAAATAATGACTGTCCGTTTAGTGTGATAATCTGAACATGTTTCGTACAAGTAAATTTTAATTGAGCCCTGGTTTGATACAAAACCGATAAAAATAATGTAATTTTTAGAATTCAAGTTGTTATAATATTTATGCTTATATTTGAATTCGGACTGGTATTCCTATACGTTTGTATATATTATGAGCACTTATGTTAGTATAATTTATGTTTTAAGCACTAACTTTGTGATTTTCTATTTTAAAATTAACATGTAACTTTGTTTTAAAATCACGATACATATTTTATTATAACTTAAATATAATGTCTACCGGTTTTTATCAACACTGATTAATCAGTCTTGATAAAGAAGCGGTTAGCTTAGAAACCGGTGGACATCATATTTAAGTTATAATAAAATATTTAAAATGATTTTAAAACAAAGTAACATTTTAATTTTACTTATGTAAGACTAAAAATCACTTTTTTATCGGTGTAAGTTTATAATCTTATGTATATACGTGTAACATTCATCACTTTTTATTAATTCGGCATTAACTTTGTGGAATGACATGTTGATTTTTTTTTCAAATAAATTACTAGAGTTTAATTTTTTTTTAAATGTTAAGTTCTTTTAATTTTCACCTGTAGATGAAAACAACTTTCAGTTTTCAAACTAAGTCGTGTATAAAAATTAAACTCAGTAAGTTGTTTATTAAAAGCGTTTAATTTTTTTAAAATATTCATCACTTTACCCACGATAGACATCCATAATACTGGAATTCGGAATGGTTAGTTTAGTTATCTAAAAATCTTAAGACTCTAAATTTGTAAGCTAAAACCATGAAATGTATTATTGCATCTCATGGTCTCCAACACTATTATCAGACTAACAGATTATTATAAGAACTTAATAAAAAGGTTTTTTTATTTAATATGTTCACTTAAACACTTTTATTATATCCTTTAACATGTAAAAAAAATATTACCATTGAAAAAAGTGTAATTTTTTAAATTTTTTATATTTATTTAATAATTATTTATATTCAAAGCATTTACTTTGTGGTCAAACATTTTAATTGATATTAGTAATGTTAGTAAATAACCACTCACCGACTACTTCTGTCTACCGGTTTCGAGACGTACCCGTCTCTTCGTCAGGACAAACACTACAATTTAACAATCATGCGAACAACACTACACCACACCCACTTAGTACTATTCACATACACTATCACTACACATGCAAAACATGCAGAGCGAGTTGTTAGTCCCACCATGCTTTTGGGAAACTTTCCCAAAAGCATGGTGGGACTAACAACTCGCTCTGCATGTTTTGCATGTGTAGTGATAGTGTATGTGAATAGTACTAAGTGGGTGTGGTGTAGTGTTGTTCGCATGATTGTTAAATTGTAGTGTTTGTCCTGACGAAGAGACGGGTACGTCTCGAAACCGGTAGACAGAAGTAGTCGGTGAGTGGTTATTTACTAACATTACTAATATCAATTTTATTTAATAATTTTATTTTTTTAAATAATTAACAGTACGAGGACGACCGAAAAAGACTTGGCACGATCAGATCAATCAAAACCTAAAATCTGGCGGTGTCAAAAGTCTGCGTAGTCTCGTAATAGTAGTAGTAGTTTATTTTGTACTTAACACGGAAAAAAGTAAATTTAAAAAAAATTACTCGTTCTTTACAATTTGTTAACATCATTTAATATTCAATGAATGTGTTTTATAAATTTCCTTCTTAAAACAATGACATGAACGTTCTTATTCCAATGGTGCATAGGGCACTGCTTCGTACACACACATTGTTATCTTAATCATTAACCACACGAAAGAAATGTGATCAGCCCTGCACTTCAAGTACCAGTCCAGGATAATATTATATAAGTACATACTACGGCGAAAGATAAATTATTTTACATTTATTTTAATAACCCGTGGGCATCAAACCTGAGGATGCAGCTTAATTGCCAAACACGCTAACCTCTACACTATGTGCTGTATAAAATATGAAAATAATGTTCGTTATATCAGTTCTTTACAATCAGTTTCAGTGGTAAAAAATAAAATTTATTATTAAACAGTTCATTCTCTTGTTACCACGTTCGGAACACTCACTAATTTATATCACTCTTTAATATTTTCAAATTGAATTATTAATAATTGTTCAAATGAAAATTTTCACTGAGCATGCTGGTTAAAATAATTTATTCATTCATTGCCTTATATTTTTGACATGTTTGGAATAATAACTAATGGTAATTGTCGAAATTTTTGCAATATTTTTCTCAACTAACTATCACGCCCCTTCTCCGCAGGAGTAGGCAGAGATAATAGAATGCCACACCAATCTGTCGATGCAAATAATCTTTGCCTCTTCTACATTCATGCATCTCCTCATTTATCTCCAAAAACCCTTATCCGCACCCTATGGTGCATAGGGCACTGCATCATATTAACGCAGTGTTATCTTGATCATTAACACATGAAGGAAATGAAATCAGCCCTCCGCTTCAGGTACGAGTGAAAGGTTATATTGAATAAATATAAGAGTGAAAAAATCACTTATATTTATTTGACCCCCCCTGGGAGTCGAACCCGGGACCTCCAGTATGGTAATCTAGCGTGCTGACCGTTATACTACGGAGGCGGTCAAAATACATACCCGCCAATTATTCCAACTCTTGACTTTGAAGTATTTGAAATACTTGATCATGCCAAGTTTTCTCGGTTTTCTTCTGCTTCTGTTACCATTCAATTCCATATTAATTTTCATTTACGTTGAAATGTCAAAAAGTACCTGCATATTTGCTTTTGTTTTGTGATTTTTCATACTTGACATATCCACAACAAGTTTTCAAAGTATTAAACACTTGAATTACTATATTGAAAACATGGTTTAAAGCCATTTCGTATTCCTGTTAAAATGCGGGCGGAACACAAAGCCAATTGAGGCAATATTTAAATCCCTGCGGTACTTCAACTAGCTAATGCATGGAACATGCTAGGGCATGCACACTGAATGTTCACTGAGAAAGGCAATAAGAGCTGTTTTCCCGTTTAATAATTTATCATTCGCTTCACCGTTTAGCACAGATTCTCATTACCGTTTCCCAGGACTTTACCTAACGCGGACGTGACTCGACGCGCTAATTCTCTGCGTGATTTTCCTCTTACCTACTTTCCTGCGCTTTTTGTATTTGCATATCAAAATGGAAGTGAAAAATAAATTTGAAAAATTCAAATATTTTTTATTGAAAATATGATAAAACCTATTTAATTTTAGATACAGGGCTTACGACTCATGTCAGTAAATGCCCAGAGTTCCATTTTCTTTTTCACATATGTTGAGACATCAATAAAAAAAATTGATACAAACCCTTGGAACAAACTCCTTTTTGGAGTTTGAGATCAAATATTTGAACACTTTTAACAACGATTTCGGTAATCGGTCACATATATTTTTTAATATATATTTAAAAAAACATATATATTTATTTTTAGGTGTCTCCTTGTATGTTAAATTATGCAGAAAGAATCTTAACTATATTTTTTTGTACTTAAAACTTACTTATTAGTCATAGATGGTGCTAAAGAAGTAGCATGCGTCAGATATTTTTGATTGAATCATAAACATAACTTCCGAAATTTGAGTAGTGTGGTTGTCAAACATAGGTATAACGGTAAATGTTGTACGTGTTTATAATGATGACCTAACCATCCTGTGACAGATCGTAAGCCTTGTAAATACATACATACATTTTTTAAATTTAAGTTTTACATGGTAAATATTACTACTACTACTACCATCACGCCGTTTCCCCGCAGGGGTAGGTATAGAGGATGGAACGCCACACTCTTCTGTCCTGACATACACTCCTCGCCTCCTTCATATCCATACATCTAGTCATACATGCCCTCCGATTACGCAGACTTTTGACACCTCCAGATTTTAGGTTCTGATTGATCTGAATATAAATATTAAATGAAATAGTAAATATCATCTCATAATCTATTGTCAATCGCGTTTCGATAAATTACTCATCAGTTTCCAACACTGTATGATGCGGAATGCATCAAAACACGTTTCATTATAGATTATAAGGAATAATTGTTATTTACCAAGTAAAATTCATATTGAAAATGGATAAATATAACCTCAAAATGACTGCCGATACAATTTATGAAATCCAATGTCTTCCGTCATTTTTTGAGATATCAATATATGTCAATAGATATCAATATATGTCAATAGTTATCATAATATATATTTCCTAAGTGGACAAACCTAGATTTGTGAACAAAGATTTGAACACACTCAAAATATTTTGTTTTTTCTATTTGTTATAGGGTGTTCTCTTAAATCACAACGTATCAGCCCGCGTCGTCCGCAGTAACCAAAGTCTTGTACTGCAGCGCGTAGCGAGGCACAGTGCGGGAAGGTATTCCTGCTCCGCCACCAATCCAGAAGGGGAGACAGTCAGCAATGAACTGCACCTTAGGGTTAAGTGTGAGTAGAAACTTTTTTACAAATAACCCTTCTTCCATTGATCAACCAAATTTCAAATATTTGAAGAATAAAAAAGTAACCAACCAGATTTTTTTTTATAATAACTAATAATTTATTTTGGCGTTGAATTTGTAGAACTCCATTTTAATTTACGTATGAATTGTCAAATCAAACACAGATTTTTTGAGTCTACTAAGTTGTATTTTATTGTTAAAAAAACATATAAGAATTAATATTGTGATAATTGTCTCGCCTAGTTATGGTATTTTTAAACATTCGTTGTTACAGTATTAATGTTTATGTATTTTTTAAACAATTAATACATAAAATAACTAATTACACCTGAAACATGTATTTAAATATGTAAAAAAATTACTTAGTACTTATTAAACAAGAAACCTAAAAACATACATGTAATAACTAACTTACCGCAGGGGTAGGCAGATAAAATAAAATGCAACATTAATCTGTCTTTGCACACACTCTTTGTCTCTTCCCTTTTTATACGAAAGACGACGGAACATCCCAGGGCTTACGACCTGGCATTTGGTGGGTTTAAGCTATCACTTTATACACGTTGTAACGTTCACCGTTCTCCCAATTATTGAACATCTATATTGCATTAATTCTTGGAACCTGTAATTATGCAATGATCACAGATCCTTACATAAAGGTTTTTGATACGTGAAAAAAGGGAAGAACAATACATGTCTCATATCATGTTGAGATACCTTTGAATAGACATCTCATCCGTAGGGTGAATAATCCAGTATCAGATTTAATAAATAATATTAATATTGTTAAAGGCTTAAAGTTATAAAATTCTTTTTTAAATATAAATAACTTATTTAAAGTATAAATAAAATGTTGTAAAACATGTATGGCTGGCTAAGTATTGCACCCACCACTTAGTCAAGCTGGAATAAAGAGTTAAAAAATAAAATAAAGTAACTGATCACGAAAGCTTTTTATAATTGTTAAACGGTTACAAACCAGTTAAATAATAAGGTACCAATATTTTTTTTAAATCTTAAATCTATAATAAAAAATATTTTCGGGATATTTCATTGAAAAAAGGAGATAATTAAATTTAAAGTATTTTTATATATGTACGCCTAATGTGTGAATATTGTATGGAAATATTCATCCCCCAGTAAAGGCATTCAAGCTGGGTCATTAGTGACTACCTTCCCATTAACCATTGCTTCCCACGGTGCACAACGCGCCAAGTCATTAGTTCAGGAAAAGTGCTCAAATTGGATATTTAAAAGGTTTGTTTTCCTCCGAAGCTTAGCGCGGTTTATAAAAATATTTTCCAACATTCTCAACTTCAAATTGTTTAAAATGTACATCGTAGTTTTTTTCATACAATTATAAAGCAAAAAGTGTAATGGTATTTTATATAAAATTATTATAAATTAATCCATATCTCAACGTGAACAGAATAAACCCATAAATTAGTATATTTTTTGGACATTTATATTTCAAGTGTATTATTAAGTTTTCTTCAATATTTTTTGCAGATACTTTGTGGTAAAATAAAACAGCTACCGTGAAAATAATTCAATATTTTACCTTACGAGTATATTTCTGCACAAGACATTCATAAAAAAATTACATTTAAAATTTTAATTGCTATCTAAATACTAATGAAAAATCATACCTATATTTGGTTATTTATAGGGCTTACGATCTTTCATAGGCTGATTTAATAACCAATCCCTTCATACACGTGTAACATTCACCATTCTACCCATGATTGCCTCCTACTCAAATTTCGGAACTCGTATATTCTTTAACTGAGACGTTCTCTCACATATGGTTGAGTTGAGTAAGCTTTTTACTAAGCAGAAACCCTTAAAAATGTATGTAAGATTTTTCCCGAATTCTTTTACAGCCCGAAGTTTTTCAGAAGACGCCTGAAAATGTGGGAAAGTTCAAAATGTTGTGAATTATGAATTAGGGCTGTTTCATTATTTTTATTTCAATATTTTTTATGCAGTTGCTCCAGTGTGCAAGAAAACTGGTTCAGTAGCAGTTGGAGCAGCGAGAGGGGAAAAGGTTCTAGTATTCTGTGACGTCGATGCTGATCCTCCCGCGAGAGCCTTCAAGTGGAAGTTCAACAATTCTGGAGAAACGCTCAACGTCGGACCAGAAAAATTCTCGTCTAACGGCAGTTCAAGCATACTGGGGTAATAATTTTTTTTCTAGTCTAGCAATTTCAATACTTAAGCTTGAATTTATTTAACATTACTCTGTTGATAAGAAAGTCGAACATCTGGGGTCTAATATTAATAATGCCTTAATCATTTAAATCCTCAGTGACTACACGTAATTGTCAATTCATGAACAAAATCTACTTATATTTTACAATATCTATCAAAAATATTTGCTTATAAAATAAGATAAAATAAAAAACTTAGATGGGACTATTTTTTCGTTTATTAATGTAAACACGACTAGTTTCGAGAACTACTGTATATTCTCATCAACAGGTGAAAATATAAAAGTGGTATTATAAAAGCGATTCACTTTTATATTTCATACAATACGAATTCAATAAATATTATAAATTAAATAGATTAAATATAAATAAACTAATTTTTTTAGAAAATAAATAAGTTTAAGGTGTCTTAAATTCGTTATTTTCTTTTAATAGTTTTTTATTGTTATGAAAGTTGTATTTTTCCAATTCATTTCATCAACTCTGTTAGCAGTCAGTCATGTAGAAAAATATTCAGAAGCTAATGAGAAAGCTTTTGATACGGCAAAAGTTTTTACGAGTTAATTCTATACATTCAACCATTTTTAGCGCTGTATCTTGATGCACGTAACTAATTATTGTATTATGCTAGATTTTTAATGGTAGGTACTTGATTTTATTGTACATGCCGATAAACAAAATATTATTCAAAACATTTGCACTACGTATATATTTCCGCCTCCGTAGTGTAATGGTCAGCACTCTCGGCTACCGTTCTGGAGGTCCCGGGTTCGATTCCCAAGGGGGGTAAAAATAAATATAAGTGATTTTTTCACTGCAATATTTATTCAATATTACCATGGACTGGTACCTGAAGCGGAGGGCTGATCACCTTTCCTTCATAAGTAAAACGATCATGATAACACTGCGTTTATAAAACACAGTGCCCTATGCACCATTGGGGTGCGGATAAGGGTTTTATTATATATTTTAAAAATGAAAATGATATTTTCTACATACAAGCATATGAAAGCCTATCGAACAATTTACATACATAAAAATAATAAACTTATTCCTAACTAATTTTCGTTGATTTTTTTTCTTTGCAGTTATACTCCTACAGCTGACCTAGACTATGGGACTCTCTCGTGTACAGCGATGAATGATATTGGGCATCAATCTGTTCCTTGTATGTTTCAAATGGTGGCTGCAGGTAAATATCAAGAGTTATCTTTAATTCGAAAACTTTTAGTACTAACCCGCTCTTGACATTAAAATACAATATTTTTTCCTAGGAAAACCACAGCCAGTAGGAAACTGCACCCTCAGTAACCTGACACATGGAATAGCGGAAATAGCTTGCGAAGCTGGTTTTGATGGGGGCCTTCCCCAACAATTCCTTCTCGAAGTCTATAGCGATACCGATGGAACTCCAAGGTTAGTTTAAAAGAATAGTCTTATCGTTAATGTAAACTTAAAAAAAATTAATTCGAAATCAGTCTCTTTTAATATTTTTTATATTTTTCTTCATATATATTCCTCTAAAAATTTAGCTACTTTTACGTCCTTTCCTTTGAAAAGTTTTTTTTTAAATTTTTTTTTATCTAACCATATATTGTGTGTATTTCTTGTTAAAAAATACATCATTTTTATGTTTTTAAATATTTTTCTAAGAAAAGACTTTCAGAAAAAATCCTACAAATCTCAATCTTGTTTTTCTTGGAAAGACGACATTTTCACAAACAACGCTGCTTTATTTTTCATTTTTTTATATCTATTCTATATGTGTTATGAAAATTACATAAAGTTTGTTTTTGTCATGTTGCTTGACATATTAAATAAACAATTCAATGCATCTATGGAAATAAAAATGTAAAAAAAAATCAATTGTTTATTAAAATCCTTAAAAAAATAGTTGCAAAGAAACAATAGTGTTTTTTTGTAATGTTACTTTTTGTAATGTTACAAAAAAAGAAATGTAAAAAAAAATGTTTATTAAAATCTTTTAAAAAATAGTTGCAAAGAAACGATGGTGCTTTTATATCTATCTCTATTTGATAATAACTATTCGGCTGTGATTTTTTTCCGTTATTTAGCATTAAAATGTGATAATTATATTTAAACCTTTTTTACCTTGTAGGATGTTTGTCGAATTGTCAGATACGTACATTACACTTTAGCAGTTACTTCCATATTACATAATAATACCCTTTTAAACAATGCCATTTATTTTTTTATAGTCCAGCGTATCTCTAAACTCGCACAGTGTTTGATACATTACAAAAGCAGGGTTGATACTTTAGAACAAATATTAGATGTCAGATAACCCGATAAGTTGACACTTGCGTGGAAAGAGTGGCCATTGTTTATGAAAAGTGACCCCAAAGTTGGTTCGTTATATTACTTATTCGAGACCCTCAACTTATCCGGGGTCTACCCATTCACCGCGGGTAGGTTTAATTTAGGACCAGCTATTGACGGAATCACACTTTTATTACGGAAATCCTTCATTTTCGGGATATGTTTTAGTCAAAAGCGTAGGTGTACGCCTAGTTCTTTGTTCAAGAATTCCTGGTCCGTAAACGTGGTGCGTAGTTACGGCCAAAGTTTGGAATTAAATTATTTGAAAATCCAATTTCAGTTTTACGCCTTGAATTTTATACTTTCTCTACTAGTTCGTTCTTTCATTTCAATTGTGAATATACCTTTTTGATAATTACTCTTTTTTTACAAAATAATCGTTTTTTTTCATTTTTAAATGCTACAAACATAAATGAGCAATTCATTTAATTACTATTACATTTATTACTAATTTATAAAGTCACTAACAAATAGTTAAAATATTGTCCATTCGATAAAACATAATTATGAGCTTTTTTACCACTCATCCACACCCGGTGCATAGGGCACTTCATCGTATGGGCTCAGTGTTATCTTAATCGTTAACACATGAAGGAATGGTTATCAGCCCTCCGCTTCAGGTACCAGTCCGGAGTAATAATATTGAATAAATATTAGAGTGAATAAATTATTTATGTATATTTGACCCCCCCTGAGAATCGAACTTGAGACATCCAGTACGGTAACCGAGCGTGCTGAGCATTACACTACGGAGGCGGACAATTACATTTTAAAAAATTTTATTATGTTTTTTTTTTTAAGAAATCGGGGAATATACTATTTTTTCGAATATTCACGTTTACCGAATCGCTTTCTTACATTTTTCTTACTACCCTACTATGTTTCAATTCAACATGTATTTAAAAATAAAATTATCCACTTTCGTACTTAAGTTTGCTAGATGCATTATTATTCAATGAAATTTATGAATAATTTCGAAGGGTTTTTTTTTACCTGCAGCGTCGTGGTTCTCGTAACACTAACAAAACGTTAAGTGTTGTTGTAAAAATATAACTGACGTTTATATCAACCTCCGGCTATATAAAATGTTATGTTTTGCTTTACCTCTTATGAATAAAATAAACCAAATTGACTTACGTTCATTTTATATACCAGCTTACGTCGCTCGCCTTGAGAAAATTGTATACGCGTGATACTTTATTTCATATTGCCTTCTTGGATGCAGTAAACATGTTTACAGTTCTGATTGTTTAACCACAGGTCTACAATTGGAGAAAGAAAACTGTTTTTTTGTGGAAAACTCAGAAATGAAAACGTAAATTATTTCAGAGAAATATTTGCATTTTTGAAGATGTTCGCGCGTTTGATAAAAATTGTTTTTCCATTAAAACGCAGGTAAATATTCACACATGCACAGACATGTTTTTTCAAACCTAATATAAGCAAAGTTACAGATTTTTTATGCCATAACTTCATCAGATGATAGGGTATAGATGACCATATTTCATTTGCTTTCATTTAATTCACGTATTTAGGTAATTTTTTGTAGAACGCAGATAACTATCGAAAATAAATGACCTTAAAAGGACCTAACAAGTACAAAAAAAATATGGTTTTCTTATTAGATTTACCCGATTCACACTTACTCACTTATAATAAATAGAGACCACAAAATGCCTACTAGCTCCTCTGCTGGCTACCAGCTCGCTTGCATCCTCCCAAGTCAGGCCGCGTCCCGAAGTTCAGACGAGAACTGCCGAAGGATTATTAGCAGCGGGTGTCCTTGGAGGCGGGAACCTGATGCCTTGTAAAAGAAACAAGATTGATTGAGGCTCTCAAGAGGAATGCGAAGTACATGGCCTAGCCAACTGAATCACCTTTTCTTGACGCAGTGTTTCCTTATTTGTCATGAAATCAAACATCTATTCTCAAAGCTGAGTAAACGGCTGCTTTGGGCCCTTGTATATCTCACAACCGTATAAGAAAATAGGAAAGATACCCGCATTGTGTAGGCTGCATTTAAATTGCGATCCATTATTAAATATATGTTTTTTTTATAAAAAAAAAATAGATAAACCTTGAAGTCTTAAAAGACTTCACTGAAATTAAGAATAAAATGGTGATAAAGTTATACCCATGTTCATACTTCGAAGCATAAGTTATTTTTTTGTTAATTTTTCAGTATACTCACGAAAAACCATATAATATATACTAAATACATATAAACTTGTATACGAATACAATACTATTAATATATATATATATATATATATATATATATATATATATATATATATATATATATATATATATATATATATATATATATATATATATATATATATATATATATATATATATATATATATATATATATATATATATATATATATATATATATATATATATATATATATAATCCAGGATTCGGATCTCACATACTAATATAAGAGTTTCTGCTTAATAAAAAAGCTTCTTTACATCTCACCAATAGATGTCTCTAGTGAAGTTCTAGTGATTCATGAACAAGGTTTCTAAATTGGTTCATATATATATATATATATATATATATATATATATATATATAACTTCCAAGAATTTGAGTAGTGTGGTTGTCAATAATGGGTAGAATTGGTGAATGTTACACGTGTGTAAAGTGATCACTTAAACCAGCCTATGACGGTCGTAAGCCCCGTAAATGCCCAGACTTCCATATTCTTCTTCATCTTTGATGAGATGTCAAAAAATAATATATATATATATATATATATATATATATATATATATATATATATACAGTGGGTGGCCAAATTATTAGGGACACTTGAACTTTTTTGTAATTTTCAAGTTTAAATGAATTTTTTGGTCAAATTAATTAGTTATAATTATTTTTTCTTATGTATTTTTGTTGCTGGTATCATAATTATTATTTTTGAAGATGTATCAATACTGTAAAATATCAAAAAAGTAAGTTTTTTTTCATTTGGATGTTGATTAGTGAAAAATGATATTGGTGTGAGCTCAGTTAATATTTTTTAAAACCATTTTTGTGTAAGTTTTTTGAGTTCAAGACCATAAAAACGTAAGTGTTGTTTAATAATTTATTAGTTTTACTGATTCAATAAGTTAATTTCAATTAATTTTTAAATAAAATTCAATTTAGTTTGAACTGAACCATAATATTCTCAATTTAAGTATGGGCAAGTCTTCAAACATATCTCCGAGAAAATGTGGGGAAGTTATAACCTTATTTCTTCATTCCACATATTTTCAGAGAGAAATAGCAGCACTTACAGATATTTCGAAGTCAGGAGTCTATCGGATACAAAGAAAAATTGATAAAAACCTGCCTCTAGAATCAGCCTGCGTCGGAAAAAAAGGCAGAAAAAGCATCACAACTCCGCGTGGTGCTCATAAAATCAGGGACATCTATTTCCAAAATCGTAAAAAGTCTATCGATTGTCTAATTGTTGTTAATTTCTGTTGATAAACGATGAAGGAATCAACGTATCCAAAAGGACAGTTCAGAGACGGTTAGTTGAAGTAAATCTAATGGGTCGACGTCCAACCAAAAAACTACGCCTGTCTGAGGCATGAAGAAAAAACGACTCCTATGGGCCAAAGAACACCGGAATGTAACAGTTTCGGACTGGATTCGAATATTTATGGCTTGTATTCGTATAATAAATTAAGAAGATAAAAAATTTATGTATTTTTGCAATTATGGTAATACATTACAGGTCTGCTTCTTGGACGAGTCAACATTTAAAATTTTGGTGGGAAAAACTTCATTTTTCCGACGTGGCCCAGTAGAAAAATTCCACCCAGACTGCCTTGTGGAGATAGTTAAAAACACCCTGTTAGCATAATTTTGTGGTCCGTAATCTCATTTAAGGGTATGGGATGCCTATTTATCATGGAAGGGACCATGAGGCAAGACCAGTACCAGCGAGTACTGAAAAGTCGACTCCAGCCGAGGCTCAAGAATGGTTCCCTGGCGATGAAGAGTATGTGTTAATGCATGACTCGGTATTGTGTCATAAAGCCAGGAGTGTTATCACATTCCTGGCTGAAAAAAACTTCTGTGTTTTGCCTTACCCGGGGAATTAGCTGGATATGAACCCCATTGAAAACCTTTGGGAACTAACGAAACGTGAGATTGCTAAAGAAGTCATCACCACCAAGCGGCAAATGATAGAAACTCTTATCAGAGTATGGCATAATAACCCTAATCTCTGGCACAATGCAAAAATCTGCATTAAAAAGTATGCCCTGACGTTTGGAGGTTGTAATCGCAGCAAAGGGTGTTATTACTAAAAATTAAGATTTTTTCGAAATTGTTGAATAATCACTTTTTATGATAAAAATAAATTGGTTTTATTAAATCCATGATAAAATAGTTTCTACATTCTAAATAAAGCACCCCAATCAATAAAAAAATATTCAAAAAACCAAATTATTTGCTCATTAAATTCATTTAATAATGAAAATTAAAGGAAATTCGAAGTGTCCCTAATAATATGGCCACCCACTGTATATATATATATATATATATATATATATATATATGTATATATATAAATATATGTATATATATAAATATGTATATATATATATATATATATATATATATATATATATATATATATATATATATATATATATATAAATATATATATATATATATATATATACATATATATATATATATATATATATATATATATATATATATATATATATATATATATATATATATATATATATATAATATATATATATATATATATATATATATATATATATATATATATTTATACATCTTTAAAAACATATTCGTACTCCTTTTCACAAAATGCGATAACTTCATAAAACTTTCGTCTTAAATAGCATTAAAAGCTTCCACTTATAAATATACCCTTAGTAAACTCACAAAACCATAACATTTCTT
Source organism: Brachycentrus maculatus (assembly GCF_059751285.1). Classification (NCBI taxonomy): domain Eukaryota; kingdom Metazoa; phylum Arthropoda; class Insecta; order Trichoptera; family Brachycentridae; genus Brachycentrus; species Brachycentrus maculatus. The sequence continues at coordinate 203,941 of NW_028281014.1, forward strand.
TGTGAAAAATATCCTACACGTAGGCACTTCCTGTGGAGTTTTATTATTTAAGCGAATCTTCCGTGAGTTATTCGAGATTCGTTTCAGTTAAATCCCAGACTCATCTCATCTAGTATACATTGAAACATAATTAATTACATGATCCTCTTCTACATCTTGTTGACACTCCACTCCACCTTTATTCCTTCCAGATTCTGCTGATGCTCTAAATTCAAAGAGATTTCATTTCAACGAAAGGTTTTACAAAATACCGAGAGGAAGAGATTTAATATTTTTATGTATTTAGTTGTTAGCTTGTTAATAATTGTTCTCAAGATATTATTAGTAATCTTGCAGCTTGTTTCGAGATTATCTTGCTGTATTTGAATTCGTAAAACATTTATTTGGTGCGTAATTTCTACGTTGAAAATTAACAATGTGAACGTTTTACCTTTTAGCCTTAAAGCTCCTTTTATGAATTTGTACTTTTATGATTGCTATGTTAAATACCTGTTTATTTTATAAAAATTGCTATATTTTTACGTAAACTGAATTATATAAAAACTGTTAAGTTTTAATCTCAATATTTTAATGTGAAGTGTATTTTTTTTACAACAAAATGATCTGTCAAAATGGCTCTTTGACAGTTCTAGCGTTAAAGAAAGAGTATCCTGGTGTATATGCTTTGATGTAGGATGGGTATGTGTGAATCATTTAGGCTTCCTGACAGACTCTTTCTTGTAAAGCAATTTTTATACACTAAGTTCCAATACTTACAACGAATGTGAGACAAAAAAATCTCGGTTTTACTTTAAATTTAATAAATAATTTTCAATGTTTTAATTAAAATGTAAATTTGTTTTAAAATCACTTTAAATAATTTATTATAACTTAATCATAATGTTTACCGGTTTCGAAGCTAACCGCTTCTTTATCTGACAAAGAAGCGGTTAGCTTTGAAACCGGTAGGCATTATAATTAAGTTTTATTGAAATATTTAAAGTGATTTTAAAACAATCAGCATTTTTTTGTCAGCCTCGTAAATGCCCAGACTTCCATATTCTTCTTCATCTTTGATGAGATTTAAAAAAATAATATGAAAATAACTCCTGTAATTGGAGATACTCCAGATTATGTGAACAAGTATTTGAACACACTCAAAATGTTGTATTTTAAAACAAAATTTCATTTTAATTATAAAATGGAAAATCACAATGTTAGTGCTTCAAATATAAATTATAAACTTTCCATGTCCCTGTCAAATATAGTTACTCCTAGACTAATTGAAATGCAATATTTTTTGGATTCATTTTGCAACGGAAATTGAACCCACGATCCCAAGCAACCACGTTGCAACGGCTCTCAATTATATTTATTACTTATACATTTCCATAACATAATCGGCGTTAACAAATAGCCCGCCCGGTCGAGCAAACATTTGACTATTTAATTGGCGTAAAGTACAAGGTAAGCAGCTTGGCGACCTTGTTTGCGGCGTCCTTGCGGTCACATTCGGAGTGTACCTTCTCAGGTCTGCTGCGGTTAGCTGGAGTTAATTTGTAGCCTTACGTCGTGAAGTATTGCCGGTCGAGGGTACACGTTACGGCCACCCCCGGATCCCGATACTGCGGTGCCTAATACCCTTAGTCAGACGAAATGCTACCGGTTTTGCGGGCCGGTTACTTAGCCCGAGAGATAACGTTTTTTGTGTACGATGTGAAAACTCACTGAGGCTGAAAAAACGACTGGACCTTTTGGACTTCGTTTTTTCTAATAATTTACATGAAGTAGGAAAACTTACGTGCAGAGAATAATCCGTTTGAATATGTTTTCAAAAAATCTATAAGCTAAACTGGCTGTACACAACGAAGTCCTAGTTCCAACCTTCATGTTTGGAAGTGAAACATGGAATCGGCAAAAGAAGGGTGAAAGTTGACTGAAAGCAGTCGAAATGACAGGAACTGTGATGAAACACATAAATTTATAATGAGTCTCAAGTAAAAACACCTATAGTATGTTTTTTAAAACATGCGCGTATTTTAAAACAATATTGCACGAAATTTTTAGAGCAACTTATGAATAAATTGGGGAGATTTGAGATAATCGTATTAGAGAAAACTTATAATAAAATATTTGTTTGCGTAAATTGTATAAATATGATATTTAAAAAAATATGTTTTACAAATACTACGTTACAATGTCCCGTAAGTGGCAAAACTGAAGCAAAAAGAAACAAATACGAGATCAAACTAATCTTCATTTTAGGCAAAACATACGTACGTACATATGTTTTGCCTAAAATAAGGAAACGCCTAAGCACGTCAAATGTCACTGTAAACTCTCATTTGATAAAAAAAACTTATTTAAACATCTTCATGCTAAATCGTAAAATATTATAATTTATTCGTTCAATTATTAATTAAAAGTTAGCTCTGTGCCAATACAGGCGCTAATATAATGTTGCTTAAGTTCAGCATTAAACTTTGTCTGTCATCTGCGCATTCATTATATATTTTTTTTTGCATCCAAACTAAATTTTCATGTTGATCTAATCCTTTTTTTTATAAACTTTAAATTTTTTATTTACGAATGTATACCAAAAAAAGATTTTCTGTACGTGTATGTATTTATACAATATATCGCAAGTCATGGGAAGTGAATTTACCCGCGATAATTTTGTCTATTTTTGAATGACATATCGCTATATTTTCCTTATTCACAATTCACCTCCAAGGCATCGATTTTAAATAAATTTTCTTGACTAGAGAATTTTCTACGATCGTCGTTAATGCTGTACCTACACTAACACTAAATATTCAACTTAGCTTAAGTCAACCTTCCTTTATTTCCTTAGGCTTATTAAATCAACTGATATTGACATTAATTGACAATTTCCTTTGAGAACTCGCTAGTTACGAACGTTTTATTTGCAATCGAGGCGGAGGCATTCTCAGTTAATATGCCGTTATTCTAAAAAATTACATCAACATCCGAAGTATTGCGAAAACCTATGATGTTTGATATCGTCATATGCTTAACAATAATCAAATCATACGGTAGATACATTTTTTACTAATTTTTACTTACAATATTTTTGATTTGTATTTTTTGTACATCAGTTAACATGCCGTTACTCTAAAAAATTACATCAACATCCGAAGTATTGCGAAAACCTATGATGTTTGATATCGTCATATGCTTAACAATAATCAAATCATACGGTAGATACATTTTTTACTAATTTTTACTTACAATATTTTTAATTTGTATTTTTTGTACATGTTTACTGCAATGTTTTAAGTTTTTATTTTCAAAATAATATTTCTTCGTCTCCATTTAGATATTAAAATATAATAATAAGACTACTTTTCAGGATGTAGGTAGGTACAAGTTTACGATACAACTTAGATATAATAATTATTTCAAGATATTACTCAAATATCTACGTAACAAAATCATAAAACCCAATATGATGTTAGCGTATCAAAACACCAGGATGGAAATGCATCATTTAAACATGGCATGAAGACGCAATATACTTCTTTTAAGGATTTCCTCATCCTCATGAAAAAGTAAACATTTTTGCGCGGGGAGCCTTGTTCTTAAATTATGGAAACTCCTGGTTTTATATTCAAAGAGTCGGGCTTAAGCGAAAAGGGGAACATCAGGCCTGTAGTTCATCATCTTTTCAACACATTCATATGTATGGTTGTATATGTTGCTACTCTTACCAATAAAACCATGGCGTTATTTAAAAAATGAGTAAATTTATACAATTTTATAAAAAATAAAATATGTGAAAAATCTTTTTTGACTATAAGGCTACTGGTACCAATAAAAATATTTAATTATTTAAAAAATAAGTAAATTTATAAATCTTATTTGACCATAAGGTCGGCCTGTTTGAATGGTCCATAAATATTTTTTTCAGGTATTATAATTTAATTTTTTCGGACGATTTTTAAGAATTACGAAATCATTAAATATTAATCCTTAAATATATAAACAATTATTCAGGACTATTCATCTTTACGAGAAATGAGAAAAATCTAAGTGTGCAAAGTAATTATTAAAAAAAATACATCTATTTTTTTCTTTGGCATTCATTATATTTAATCAAGTTAATTGTGACCAAATTCTCTCAAAATAAAAAAAATAAAAATATTTAGCTCAAACGACTATTTAAATAATTTTGCTGTTATAATAGGCCATCACGAAAATCAAATAATTATAGGTAAATAATTTTCATAATGCTTTTCTGCCCAAATTATTCACGTAATAATATTCAATCAGTGTATTATATTGGTAGTTTTTTATCCGCATACGTACTGTAGTGATAAGCGCATTGGACTACCGAGCTGGAAATCTCGAGTTTAACGTCCAGGAAGATCAAAATAAATATTGGTGATTTTTCATTTTAATATTTACTCAATATTACCCTATATTGGTTCCTGCAGCTCAAAGCTGATCGCTTTTTCTTCATGTAATTTACGATCTTTACTATGCAGTCCCTTTTAAACATTTATATGTGGAGAAGGTAAAAAAAAGAATATTGCTAGTTTTTTTTACAATTCTGTAACATTTATTTTGCCAGGTACAACATTACCAGTCCAGAGGCTGTCTTTTCTGTGACGTTGGAACCTGATATCACCTTCAGGCTAGAAGTGTACGCCTTCAACTCCAAGGGACGGAGTATACCACTAACATTAGCCGGAATAAGGGCAGGAGATGCAGAAAAACGAACTGGTGAGTGATTCAATACTATTTCCTACGTGATTAGTCTTATATATATTTATATATATATAAATATATATATATATATATATATATATATATATATATATATATATATATATATATATATATATATATATATATATATATATATATATATATATATATATATATATAAATGTATATATATATATATATATATATATATATATATATATATATATATATATATATATATATATATATATATATATATATATATATATAATATATATATATTTATATATATATATATATATATATATATATATATATATATATATATATATATATATATATATATATATATATATATATATATATATATATATATATTTATATATATATATATATATATATAAATATATATATATATATATATATATAAATATATATATATATATATATATATATATATATATATATATATATCTATATATATATATATATATATATATATATATATATATATACATATAGGCTTCTATGGATTCGATAATAAATTCCTGAATGAATATTAACCATTTATATCCCTCTGTGCGCTTTCGGCCTATGTTTTGTCAATTGCTACTAGTAGTAAAACGGTTTATGACAAAAGTCTTTTATTTTTATTGTATAAGTGGAGGGAATAAAAAAGTCCATGCAAGTGTATTACATTTTGAAGTAATAACCGTTACGCTAGGACATAATCGTGAAATATCTTGATAACTTCTGCCAACGGGCCGACTACAACTTTTTTATAGCGAATTTACTCAATCAGTATAAATGAAAAATGCTTCTAACGAAATTCCATTCGATGATAAAATCCCACAAGTATTTTCGTAGAAAGATCTTCGTAACAATCTTCAATTCTCGTGGCTTTCACAAGGCAATATTTATAGAAAGGAAAATAAAATTTTATGATTGTAAATAGCTGAAAACTAGACATGAATGTGGAATTCACCTTTCTTAGTATTTTGGATTACTCGAATATGTTTTGCATATAAAATACCACTCATAATACAAAGCTTAAATTCAATTGGCGATAGAAAAATATGTGGCGCTTTTTTCAGATTTTATCATCGAACATTTTTACCTTGAATGAAGTAAAATAATGAAATGTTTGAAGTAAAATAATGAAGTGTTTTTTTAGCATTATATTGAATAAGTTTAGTTTAAATAAAAACGTGTTTCTTAATTTCTTTATTATAAATAATTAACATTTTGCTTTCAAACAAAATATTGTCATTTTAATGACTGATTTGACGATTTTAACAAATTGATGAAATCGATATTCTGAAAATTAAAAAGAGTGTTGGAAGAACTAATAACTAATTACTTTCACCCGTGAAATAAAAAAAAATGTTTCAAGATATGTATTCGTACAAATAGAAAAGAATAACTATTCCCATATATGCAGTATATGCAGTTAAATAAAAAAAAGTTACTTTACAAAATAAACTATTTTTAAGTAAGGGTACGAGTCAAGACAAATACATCATTTTCTTTATTTGTTTTGTAACATAAATTATTCGTTTCCTCTTTATGTATTCAATCCAATTTTATAACTTTAACTTTTTTCCCCATGGATATCCGTTACCATTTAAAAATGCAATATTTCATCATAGTATTCCAGAAAAATATTTTGCTTTTTTTAAACTAAAAATTTACTTCATTTTTTTCATTTTCTCTATTGTTACCATGCATATACCATGCTTGTGTTAATTTGACATTATTTTATCCTTAAATTATGGTGTAATTCCTGCAATTAATAATTTTGACACACATCACATAAACTTTGCTCATTGTAATTTTACTCTTTCATTTTAAACAACACTTTAAGATAGATCGACATTATTTTCAGTAAAACAACCATCACTAATTAAAAAGTAAACAGAAAAACAAACAAGGATGACAGTAGATAGGTCATTAACGAAGGATTTATGTTTGTGGGGTCAAATTCAGTATTTTTTATTTAGAGTAAAACTCTTTTGTTTTTTTTTTTTTTTTTTTAATTTTTTTTACATTACTTAAGCAATTAATTTATACCTACGTAATACAAATGACACCCTAAAAATAGTCAAGTGGGGTTTATAATTTAATGACTCATAATTCCTTTGACGCGTTCTCTAATTTTTTTATGTTATCTGTTCACAAAAAACGTTTTTCAATTTTAATTTTGAGTATGTGGCACTTAAAATGTTTTTAAGATAAAACATTTAAAATAATAAACTAAAAGTATGAAAATGTTTTGATATTGAAATAAATAGGGATTTACTTATCGTGTATTGGTAGTGAATGTCACTCTGAAGCTAATGGTATTTTTTCGGGTTATCATAAAATTAGGTCTTCTATCATTATATGAATGTGGAAAATGTCGTTTAGACTCCATATATATAAACATTCAAATAATCTCACGTTAACGTTTGGATAATGGCAACCCAAATAACACAATTAAATCGAAACCCCGAAACTAAAAATTTAACGACAGGAAATAAAAAATAAAATTTCTCACTGAATATTTAAAAACACGTACCTAATAAAAATAATGCGAATAAATTTCTAACGTATTCCAATCCATATCGTAGGTGCATCAGAATAAAAACATTAGTAAGTATAAAAATACTACTTAAAAATATTTCGGAAAAAACTACGAATATCTTTTTTGCCCAAATTTCGTTGTTACAAAGAAATGTTACCACTGCAATTTAAATTTATTTTTACAACCCAATTTTTTTTATCTTTTAGCCTTTTTGTTATAACTTAACTATTTAAAAAAAAAACTTATATTATTAAATCGGTCACGAGGCAAAAGATGATGTTTAATGAAAATCATTATTATTTGTGTGCTGAAATCATTTGTCCGCCTCCATAGTGTATTGGTTAGCGCGCTAGGCTACCATGCTGGAGGTCCCGGGCTCGATTCCCAAGAGGGTCAAAATAAATATTAGTGATTTTTCAGTCTGATATTTATTTAATCTGACCCTGGACTGGTGCCTGAAGCGGAAGGCTGATCACCTTTCCTTCGTGTATTTAACGATCAAGATAACACTGCTTTTATACTATGCAGTGCCCAATGCACCACTGGGGTGCGAATAAGGGTTTGAAGAGAAGAAGAAGAAAGCATCATCTGGCAACCTTTTCTTTCTATGCCGGATAGAAATCAAACGAAAAAATACCAAACAACCTGTGTAACATAATGAAATATTTTAGAGTCATACACAGTATTTTTTTATATTTAAAAACCACAAATAAAGCATTTTCTGCGTACTTCACCACGTATATTTTTGACGTAGATGAAAAAATATGTGTTTTTTTTTTTAATTTTATACTCCTGAATCATATTTTAGCCGCATAAAATTAAATAAACTTTAAAATGGCCGTCTGCAGTTTTGCAGTCGTTGACTCGCTTTGTTAATTGCAGTTTGCGAAACTCCCATACTTAAAGTTTATCGCTAAATATTCCACACTATAAATGTCAAAAATATATTTTAAGAGAAATGCATGAACAACATTTTAAATGTGTGTCCGAATACTTTTTCACAAATCTGGATTTGTGAACGTAAATGCCTAGACTTCCATATTCGTCTTTATCTATGTTGGAATCTCAAATAATAATATGAGAAATGCATGAATATGACACAATTATTTGAAATTTCTAAATCTTACATATGAACAAAAAAGTTTCGTTTTAAAGGTGATGTAGGTATATTTTAATGTGTATATGGTTGGAATTATTATAGTAAATTAAAATACATCACAAAAAAATAACTTATTCATAGAATAATTCATAGAATAAACGCATTCTCTAAGAAGCATAAGAAATTAAATATAAATGTAAGAAACTGTGAAAAATCGTTAAAAAAATGGTATGACATTGTAGTGAATTTTTAAGACTTCAAAATTACTGGATGCATTATGCATATGCGTGATAAGCACGTTTGACTGCTACGCTAAATATCCTGGATTAAAATTCTAGGGGGTGAAAATAAATGTAAGTGGTATTTCACCCTCATCTTTATGAATTAATTCCTTGGCCTGATACAGAATGCGCAGGGATGATCACTTTCTGATCACATATTTCAACAATCAAGAAAACACTGAGTCTAAAATATGCGGTGGCCTATACACCATTGGGTACGGATAAGAGTTTGAATATACTCATGTTCTATTTTCAATATTTTTCAATATTACTTTGTGGTTAGTCATTTTTACTTTTTTTTTTAAACTGAAATGTTAGTAATATTAGTCTATGATCACTCAGCGAGATTTTAATGCATGTTTGTTTGCAACCCCTAGAGCATGTAGGTCTTCAAGTCGACCAAAATCGCATGTGGTTAACATTTTGTGTGGTTTTAAATGCTAGGGTAGTATTGTTTGCAAGCCATGGTAGTGATTATGCTGACGAAACCGGTAGACATAAAAATCTCGGTGAGTGGTTATATACAAATGTTACTTACATTTTTGTTAACTTATATCTTCATTCTTGCCCAATGGTGCATACTGCATCTAAGTCAAAAAGGGGTAACATGATTTTAAACCTCGTTAAGGTAAAGTTATCACCCTTGAGCTTCATGTCCCATTCCAGGGCAATACAGTGCAAGTCGGTTATAACGAGAATTTGCGGGCGGTGTATCTGACCCGCGTTATATCATCACCGTGGCATATGTCGTATTTTTCAGCCTTAATCTTTATATCTTTCGATACCAGGCTCTTTGCTGGTGGGTGTGCGGGTCAATTATTTTCAACACTAGCTCAAATAACTTATGGAACCAAGTTAAAAATAATTTCGCAGTCATCCAGGTTTTGGAACTACTCATGTACTCTACCGGAAGATTTTTGTAACTGATGTATTTAAAATTTAACAAAAAAGTGGTAAATCCGAATACGCGTTATAACTGGCATCTACTGTATTAAAACGTAAAAAATATTACTCGTATTAATTCCTCGTATTAACCTACTTGGGAATTTAACACGGAATCCGATACACACCAGTCAAATGCACTTATCACTGCGAAAGCGGATAATAAACGGATTAACCCATTTTAATAGAAACTACGACATATTTGTAAAGAAGATAATAAGTTACACTCTCCTTATCATTCATCGTTCACTTTTAAAACCGTAATAATATTCCGAATCAGGTAGTCACGAATAAGTGTTTATTTAAGTGGTATTACACAAAGTGAACGATGAATGATAAGGAGAGAGTTATATTTTGACACCACAAAGTTACCAATACTTTTAATATACACAATATAAGACAATTAGCAATCTTCTATTTCGATATACATGATAAAGTGTACACACCTATGTATATTCTAGGTCCATCTGTGTTCCACGCCTTTGTCCTGTTTATATGTCTTCTATGTCCTATGTCCCATGGCTATGGCATGTGGAGAATTTCTCTGAACATAGCCACAAAGTTATTAAGTTCAGCAGGAATTCCCAATACCGATGCTCCAGTTAAGGTTTTTACTTGACTACCCCTATCAAACATGACTGTGCCGCGGTTACAGAACGGATCTAGTTGGAACTAATTATTTGAGACCGAGGGGATTAATTTAACCCCTGGTGTGCCATGTGCTTCGCGCATAAAACACACGCAAAAAGTATTTTTCCTTCACGTATCATTGATAACATGTTACATCAGTTATAAAAAATTAGCATATGTTTTTTATCAAAGTGTTACGAAGTATTTTTTTCCATATTTTCTTCAGAAAACAAACAATGTGAAGTTTATTCAATGATATAATAAATATTATGATTTTTAATTATGTTTATTCGATTTACATAAAAAATAGTGTTTCTTTATTTTTTTCGTTTAAATTATAAAAAAAAACTGTTACAAGTATATCAACACCATAACTTTTTAAAAAGATATGACCTTAAATATGCCATGATTGTTGCGTTTGGCAATGTTTAGAGTATCTGTCCGAAAATTAAAAGAACCGAAGATGGAACCTAAATAATACAAGTTAGAGATATGATTTACGTTATAAAATATACCTTTATACACTTTTTTTATATATTTCGGTATTATTTTTCTTATTTTTCTGTAAGGATAAATAATTATCTTCTAGATGGTAGGGAAACTAAAAGATATTTTTGAACAAAAACTGTTTTATGAATTGTCTCTATAATACCTTTGCAAATTCAAATGTCTTTAAATTTTGCTTTTTTAGTTTTATAATATTCTTCTGACAAGGGAATTACAACAATCACTAGAAAAATATAAGTAAAGGTCTTAGTTTTGTAATGTACACATTGATGACTTAGCTTCATAGTTATTGCGATATTTGTTACAAACAAAATAATGTCCCGATCTCTTAACATAAACATATGTATTAGGATATTTGTTGATATCAATTCCCGTTATCCTTATCTTTTATAACTCCCTGTTTCACTGTCAAGAAAAGGAGTGTGATGTGAAGTATAATTTACCCGGTTAACCGCCATGAATTTTATTCTGGAGTTAATTCCTTTAGACCTAATCTAATTAAGGTGATAACCTTATCATCTGTTCACAATTATTCCATTACGCTTTTCAATTTAATATAAAAAAACGTGAACGGGACTCGTATCTCGAACGTGACGAAAGATTCCCAACCGATTTACAAAAAAATGGCGGTGTATTTAATCCCGAAAATGTATTTAAAGGTACGCGTAAAGAGGCACTGTAAGGTAATTAAGTAGTACCGCAGAAAATATTCTCATTTATAATCTCTTCACAAACCTCGAGCTTTGCTTTGAATTTTCATTAGTTTCCTACATTCCAAGAAGGGAACTAAAATATTTAAATAAGGATATAAAATAATTTGAATTTCCGCCTTTCGCTTGCTTGAGTAAATATCTCCGTACAAACAAGAAATTAAATAAAATGCTTAAGTCTCCATCTATCAAAACCTTCGAGTTTTGTTGACTTACTGAATCCCTTCCAGTAAAAGAAAATATAAGAACCGGACCGGGGCAGATGAGATATATATATATATATATATATATATATATATATATATATATATATATATATATATATATATATATATATATATATATATATATATATATATATATATATTAAGTATGTTGGGAGATCAATTATGATGTTAATATTCATACAACTTTTTTTTAAACTTAAATCTTACTATTTTTTACTAAATTTATACAAATTTTTTTCAGTAACAATCTATGCTGATTCTTCATTGTTAAATTTAATTATTGACATATTATATTATGGATATGATGGCAAACTACTTGAAAAGCTGAATATATATGTTGTTTTGAATTTATTTTATAATATTAAATATATTTCATACATAATTTACTCACATTAATAGGCAAACATATTATTCTACATTGTTTAACAATACAGGGTTACGTTGTCTAAATGCACTTATGTAAATTCACTATTTATGAAAAATAAAAATAAAATCAAAGGCATCCCAGAATTTTCTTAAATTCATATTTATATTTCGATGAGTTTTACGGATATTCTGATACTTAAATTGTTACAACTTATAGTATATATGTAAATAAAATGAAGGTTTTCTACGATTAATCATATATAATTCTCATCATACGCCATAAAATGACACGGCTTTGGCTTCCTTGATCCTAATTCCCGATATTTAATTGTTTCCTCTAAAACCAGCTCTGCCACTAATGATATTCGCATATTTATACAAATACCCCCTTAGAGCCATCAATGTAATTTGCCGTTTCCTCATAGAAGGCAGTAAAATGTCGCTTGGGAGCGACGCGCGCGCGGCGCGGGGTGTCGCCATGCGCCCTGCACACGGCCGCGATACCCATCCGTGCTCGGGCTGATTAGGTAATCTTATCGGGTAACGTCGCACAGTGTCGTACAATGTAAATTCCCCGATTACACCCAGACCGACGGGGAGATTCCTATCGGGGAAATCGGATTCCACGGAGGTACACCGCGCGCCGAGACGCGCCGAGCCGCGGTGCGCCGCGCCCCGTGGCGCCCTCGGAAAACCGGATTTAGCGGTTCGCTCAAGTCCGATCGATAATAAAACAAAAATTGTGTTGTATTCAATTTTTTTTTTACCTTTTATTCAAAAAAATAATTATTTGTGTTTTTATCATTTACAAAATACTTCAATTTCATGCTATTTCTGTGAGCCTAAGCAGCTCATTATTAGAAATAGGTATCAAATTATGGAAGAGTGGGTTTGAACCGAGAAACTTTGACACCACAAGACTAACCACGGGACCACAACCCGACAATTGTTAACATTACATTACTTTTGTTGTACTTAAGCATGTAAGTATTTTTCATATTATTTGTGACGTTTCATCAAAGATGAAGAAGAATATGGAAGTCTGGGCATTTACCGGGCTGACGACCGTCATAGGCTGGTTTAAGTGATCCCTTTACACACGTGTAACATTCACCAATTCTACCCATTATTGACAACCACATTACTCAAATTCTTGGTTGTTCTATATATATGAACCAATTTAGAAACCTTGTTCTTGAATCACTAGAACTTCACTACAGACATCTATTGGTGAGATGTAAAGAAGCTTTTTTTTTCGGCATGTTAGTATTTCAGCTCAATACAGGCTATGCCTAAAGACCCAAAATACAGATAAATTATATGTTCATTTATATTTAAGACATGAAATAAATAAAGATAAAAACGTCCATATAAATTTATGCACTAAATTGAAACTGATGATATTCGAATGGTGAAATAAGGAAGGAATGCAAAGCTGTGATAAGCATTATCGATAAAATTAAGTAAGGTATGTTAAGATGGTTTGGACATGTGGAACAAAGGAGTGAGGAAAGAATGGTAAAACAAACTTATGAGGTTAACGTAGTTGTAAAAAGGAGCAGATGAAGACCGAGAAAAACATGATCAGGTATGTAAAAAAACTTGAAAGAGGTCAGTGAAGTCGAAATAATCGGCGAGTATATACATAAGGAGATCCATGAATAAGGAAGAGGCGAATGATGTTTGCAAAGATAGAGTGGTGTGGCGTTCTGTTCTACCTGTCTACCTCTGTAAATAAGCGTTGTAATGAGTAGTTAGTTAGTTTACATATTTCAACAATGCTAAACTTACATATTTTAATAATATCTTATCGGTGTGTCACAAAATAGTTAATAATAATCTCTGAAAATTTAAATTTGTAGTCATTTTGATAAATATTAAAAAAATCAATTTTTCGTAATGTAGTGGTCAGCGCGTTTGGCTACCTTGCTGGTTTTTCAGGTGGTCAAAAGTATATATTAAAGATTTTTTACTGTATATTATTGAGTATCCTGGTCTGATACCTGAAGTGCAGGACTAATCTCCTTTTCTCCATGCATTTAACGATTAAGAAAATACTGCCTTATAACTCATTGTATGCAGATAAGGTTAAAAAAAAGAAGAAGAAGAATATATCCAATCAAATAATACAGTGCAATTGTATGTTTGTAGACAACTTATTTCATTTTATTTTTTCATTTCATTTCTTTATTGTATAAAAAAAATTATACGTACTCTTGTAAGTTTGAGTCTCTGGAAGAAAAAAAATAATAAAAACAATCCAATTTTCTGAATTCGGAGCCTGTTTAACATTTTTAGATTAAAATTTTCAGACCGTGTCGAGTTGATGATATGTTTAAATTATTCGTTTCCGATATTATAATACACTTCTCCTTCGTTATGCTCGGAAGTGGCTGAAATGATCCCGACCTAATTTCGTAACCGTTCTCCAATAGGAAAAGAGATCACACCTAACGACTGTCGCCGTGGGAGGTTGATCTCCTGATTACTCCTGCTTCTCCTGCTACCCTGGAACTCAGTTCCCAATACCTTCCGCTCCTGCCATTACATTTCAGCTGGAATTGTATCGCCGTATGCAAATCGAGTTAGGGAAAGAGAGTTACACTTGATCGCCTCTGATCTCACGGGCCGGGTCCTTTGGATTAATTAACTGAAATCTTGTTAAGCCGCGCTAAATTGTGAGAGCATTTCCGTCAATGCTGGAAACTAAAGCTCTTTTTATCTTTCACTTACTCTTTGTTGAGGGCAACAAAAGGATTCGTGGAATTCTAATTAATTCTTTCAGTAGTGGGTACTCCACTCCTGTGATTACAAATTATCTAATTAGAGCGAAATGCACAAGTAGGCTTATATTTACTTTCAAACTCTATTATGAATTAACTAAAGTTAATGTAAATAGATTTAAAATAAAGCATGACTTATAGATCAACATTCAGCTTTGATTTATCCATTCGGGGATCAAAAACAAATGATCTGAAAAAATACTTTGTGGAAACATATATATGTAGTGTTTAGTCATATTTTCATATTTTGTTTTTACCTCATGTTTTTTATATTTTCTCGTGTGTTATATTTTCTAATTTTTAATATAATATTATTATTTATTTATTTTCAATATGCTTCTTGCCATATTTTTTCTCATTCATTTCTTTTAAATATGGTTTCTTTGCCTATTTGTTATACCTGTTTATTGTTTTTTTTATATTTTGCCATGTATTAGTGTTGGATATTTAAAAAAAATCTTTTTTGTAACTTTATCGTTTGTATAACAGTCTTGTTAACCTTGGTTCCATGTCCCAAAATGAGAAATAGAAATAACTCATCGGGAATATTTTATTTATAACTTATGTATGTAATTTGTTTTGAAAAATAAATGTGTTTAATTTCACACTGATTTTAAGCAAAGAAAATATTAAAAATTTGTGAAAAAACAACGCGTAAAATATATTGAAAATGCTATATAACTGTTTTTTATGTTTAAAGGTAAAAACAACTGACACAAGTGTAAACAGCCGCGTATTTAAATGCAGAATAATAACTTAAAAAGGTATAAAATTTTGAACAAATGAACAGAGATATTTTTTATATAGTTTTCTCTCACATAAAAAAATTAATGTACAATAAGTGTTTTCGCATTCAAATGCATTGAATAGTTACAAGTGTAGGAATATTACATGACATTATCGCTGGCTCGAGAATATTTGTAACTTAGACGAGACCACCTAACTCTCTGGTTCAGAATTGAGTTTTTGGTTTTTTTTTTCATATGTGAGAGGATCTACCAGTTTTCTTCGTATTTTCTTTATTTTTTACCCATTCACGAAAGCGAAAAAGTTCAATTAAAAAATCTCGCGGATCAATACTGATCTAATATTAAATACATTTCAACATTTCCCAAAACGCGTCAAAGATCATTCAAACTACATTTACAAATGCCATAACACCCTTTGCCGTCGTTGATTGCCACTTGTTTTATTAATAGAGATTAAGCAGTAACTAAACGCCTCTCGCACGGCCGTCACGACACATTACCCCGACCGACAACCGCCCGTCGGAGTGCGCCAACAGCGGCAGTGGTCAGACATAATATGATCAGCAGATAGGATACGTGTCCGTGTAGAAGTCTGCGTGTACTCGTATAAGGACCGAGCACCGAAAGCTGTTGAGTTAAAACTTCGGACTTCCCCGCGGCCCGAGTGCGGATTAGAACTTACAATCACTTGCGGCGTCTAAACGAGCGGTCTGCGGCGTCCCAACGCCCTAATCCACGCCCACCACCCTAACCCGACATCGCGACCCTCTAATACTCTAGACTAGTATTGAGCGCCGATCGGACCATAAATATCTCGTTAAATCTGGTAAAATTTGGGTAAACTCAGCTGAGACAATGTCTCCCGCCCTGAAATAATACTGTACGCTGTAGATAATCGTAATTTATATTGTATTCTAAATAATGCACGGCAAATTTAAATGTGATTTTGCGATAATGTACGGCTGTAAATTAGGTGAAGCGCTAATCTTTGTATAATATTTTAACGTTATCATAGCTCTTTATCTAAAAACATTGTACGATTCATCGAACTTGTTTAAAAAACCATTTTGATTTTTTCAATTACAGATTCGGCAGTTACTTTGCGGTAATATCTATAAATTTTTAATTTAAAAAAATTCTTGGTAAATATAACATTTTCTCAAAATCTATTAAAACATGTGTTTCGAAATATTCCGTATCAGTTTCAAATCATTTTTGTGAAATTAAGTCTAAATTTTAGTTGTGTTCTTGGGATATTAAAGTATGAAGAGGGGGTAAGAGCTCCTATGTATTTTAATTTATTAATTTATTACTAAATGACTAAATAACGGTGACTTAAACATCCTCCCTAATGTCTTTGTTTCCACTGATAAAAAAAATCCAAAAAACAGCTCCTAGCCCCTCTGCCACTTTTCTATAGGACACAATTCTAAAATCTAGACTTAGCTTCATATACGGTGTTTAAAAATAACGAAAAATGCATTGAATTATGTGTCATGTGTTTTAAAAAGAAATGATAATTACGAGTATCGTGGAAAATATAAATTAAAAGTGGATACTTTTCAATATATTTTTATATAAATTGAATTGTTTTCGATACTAACAACTCTTCGTATTTGGAAATAGATCATTTGATTTATTTCCTTTGTTGCTAATATTGTATTATGTTGGTAAATCTAATATTTTCCAATGAAAATGCATCTTTCGCTTGATTGATATCGCGACCGCCAGGAAGATGTATGGAGTATGAGAGAGTAATTTCATACCGGCTTTATCAATTTTAAAGTTCTCCGCTTGACTTGTCAACTACCCTTCGTGCATCATGAGGGGAAGATTGATTTATATATCAACGAAACTTTTGAAAGCTTCGTAAGTTACCGTGTCGAACCATTTACTTTCAAATATTTGCTGAAACTTTTCATATGTTTGCTTTGACACACTACTCCAATAAATTTAGCCTAAAATGCGTAATGAGATATTAACATTGATGTCTTAACTCCTGAGCTGGAATAAATGTAAGTTGTTTTAAAATTTCATCGAGGATTTCTGGAGAGGTTTTATTTTATCGAGAACAATAACCGATCAAAAACCATTCAAAATTTGAAGTGAAGCCTCTGTTAATTCAAATAAATATTCGATCGAATTCTCTCTTTGTTTTCGAAGCACCTATCTACATTTTACTCATGACTGATTATATTAATTGATTGAGATGAATATTTAATAGGAAATACGAGATCGTTTTCAATGATTAATTGCTTTACATTATCTTATACTCTTGTTCTCATTTACAATATCGATACTATTCATTTACATCACGTGACCTATCCGCACATGCAGCGTACATCTTAAATAATATGTCAACGAAATAATTTTATTGCTATAATATAAACAAAGGTTCAAAAATTATATCGGTACATTGCTTTCTCGTAACGAATATCATTGAAAACTACCTCCATTCAAACACGCCTTGCTTTATGGCTCAGTCTAGTTAAATGGAAAAGAAATTAAATACAATCACAGATTTCCAGTACCTATGTTTAATTTCACAATGATTATAGGTATACAATATGTTAGCAGCTATCAAGAAACACCCTGTCTACCATCAGCAATGTTTAATGTTAAGTGTATTGGTATTGAGTTCAATAGATGGCGCTGCCACTCCGATCAAAAAAGGAAAAGAAAAAACATGTTTTTACCTATCTTAATTAAACGTATATAAAATATGCGCATATACGAATTCAACAACATACCGTTCTTTCCTCACTCATTCGTTCTACATGTCCAAACCATCTCAACACACCTTTCTTAATTTAATCGATAATGCTTATCTTAGCTTTGCATTCCTTCCTTATTTCACTAATCGCACATCTATCATACATTAAATTTATTTTATTTTATAATATTTTGACGAGATATTGTAAATACTTTACCTTTGAAAATATTTTTCAAAGCACCATAGTCGTATAAAAAAAGTACCTCAAAAGTGCTACCTTTACCCTTTCGCAATAAATTTTAGCGAAGGTTTCTCGAAAACATAAGATGAATTTTTCGAGTGTGCCTGTAACGCGCATTAAAGCAAGACCAATTTGTAATACAAACCGCACAATGGATTCATCGATGTGTATTTCATTCATTTCGCGTGTTACATCCCGAGGGGAGAATATATATAACACGTTGTCAAAAATGAAATTATATCGTTACACCACTTTCCTTCCCTTAAAGCTGTGTTTAAACATTGATGGCACGTTGCTCAAATGTACGTGTATTGTCGGAACTTTTAATATATAAAAAATGTAACCAAAATAACAGCGAAGAGCGAAAGTCTTCTAAGAATTCGGCTGAAATAAATTTCTTCTCCAAAGGCTGAAAATATAATCAGGAGGTGGCCTGTTATCCTAAAATCCTCCCTCAACCTTCTCCAATTTCAGGTCGCTGCCTTCTTTACCACCTTATACCCTTTTTCAACCCTACAGGGACACCGTAAATCAACACAACCATTTTTTTGTTTTTATTAAAGTACCTGAACATTTTTCAGAGAAGTGAAAATACAACAGAGATGTTGGATATTAATACGCATTTCCCGGCGTTATAATAAATATGGGAGTTGATAGTAAAATGTGTCGATAAAAAATAAGTATTTATTTAATCTGAATAAGAAATGAAATAATCATGTGGGAATTTTTAACATATTCTGGCATATAAAAATTCTAACGCACAAAATTATTCTAGATAATACTTTTTTTTTTTTTAATTTCAGTAAAAATAGAAATAGTAATTGTAAAAAATATTCAAATTTTTCCGATTTTTTTTACAATTCGGACAAAACTACCAATCTGATGATACCACTAAAGTAATTCAGACGGTTTAAGGTCGAGAAAACTAAAAGGAAAAACTAATGTCGCTTTGGATAGACGCTAGACTTTTTTTTAATTTTCTTAGTGTTGTAATGTATAATTTAAGCTTTGACTCCCAATCCCTTTTTTCGATCGCATGAAAACATGTAATAAGCTGCTAAATATAGGCTCCCACAGTTTCCAAATTATCAAAAGAAATGTTTGAGGCACATTTATTAGGTATTTGGTATTACAGATGATTCATTTTATGAAAGATACGTTTATGTTGTCTCTTTTTAATTACTTGCATCAAAATATGATTTTTAATATGTCACAAAGTATCATAAAGCATATTTTTTGGAAAAATATTTTCTCATAAATTTGTGCTGCAAATGTAAATGTTTTCAAAATATAATCTGATCTGCCGTCTGTTCTTCATAAATGAGTAAAAAAATTAACTTGTCCGTACAACTGGATTTTGTGGAGATTGCAAAAAGTTATTTTTGCTTTAAAAGAATGTATGTAAATTTGAATCACCCTTCATTTTTACCCTCAGATTCCACACAGTCGTGACCTCAGATAACAGAACATTTCAACAAAGAGAAATCTCTTCAAAAATATGAACAACTTCACTGGATATGCCATACTTCTTCTTTCATGTTATATTCAGACATACAAATGCTAATTGGCATGCAAGAGACCACCTAATTGCATATAACCAGATCCAGCCAAATATGAAATTCGAGGGAGCTTCAGTCAGTTTTTAAATAAATACTTATTTTACATCACTTTTTAATCATGTATTTTATGATTTTTTAAACCAATGAGTATCGTCACTTTTGTGGTATCAACAAAATATTCTCGTTTGTACAATTCGAGAAAATTAAGAAACTTATTTCAAGATTTCATCTTCAGATTTACGCATAAATCTATTTATATTTTAAAAACACTTAGTTGTATTTATTTCAAAACTAAAATTTTGAAATTATTTAAAACTTTGTTGTCTTGTTTATTTACATAAATTAAATTTGTATTTCAACATTGAGTTTTCTTCTAATACAGAGGATGGATTTGTACCTTCGGACATTTTTCTCCACACATATCCGTACGTATTCATGTCAAGTAAGAATAGATCCGTTCTGTTTTTACTACTCTTGTTATGGGCTGGATGTAACAGCAGTTTTTTTTTAAATAACTTTTTATTTCTGCTATCACTCCATATATATTTTTTACTACTTAATTTATATATCTTTAGACATATGTATATTATAAAGAGAAAGAAGTTATCATAGTAGGACTTATCATTCGCTTATCTTAAACATTTCTTTTTTTTTAATGATTCATACTTACATTTTCCACTGTTAATGCCATCCACCACCGTCAATGTTGGCATTAATTAAACTGAGACACTTAAATACAGTTTTTTGTTGTTTTTGTTTAAATCATGTAAAATGCAATCAAATACATACAAAATCTCCAAATATTTTTTTTTAATTTTTAAAAACATCATTTTAAATTAAATGTTCAACGAATTTGTTTTTATGTTCTCACATTTTATTTTATTTAGCCTTTTTCCTCACTTAAAGGTCCATAGGGAAGTGCATTGATTTAACGCAGTGGTTTTTTGATCGTAAATTTACTGAAGGCAAAGTAATCAGTTTAACGCTATAGGTTTTTATCCAGGGTGATATTAATATTGATAACGAGGTGATAATTAAAATTAACGTAAAAAAACACCCGTTTATTTGACCCACCTTGAAATCGAAACTAGTTCCTTCACTACTGCACTATGGACGAGTAAAAAAAGCGTTTCTGCCAAAATAACAAATACGTGATTAAAGCGTCTCTTTAGCAACATTGAGAAAAGTATTTTTTTAGAAAATGCATGTTAATTTTTTTACAATTATTTTAGAAACATATTTATTAACAAACTTGAAAAAAAAATTTTGTTAGATATAAACGAATAATAAGTTTTTGGTAATGATAATGTCATTCATAGATCACATTGTGTAATACCACCTAAACAGTTAACTTAATAAATACTTGTTTTTGGGGATTTAGTAAATTAATTAATTTACATTTCTTTCACTCTTGTAATTCATGACATAAATTTAAAACCAAAGAAAAAAATGAAATATTTATTGAAGGACATTTTATTCAAATGAACCGTTATTTAATGGAATATGGTATTTATAAATACCATACTTATTATTATCTCCTTCGCAAATTAAAATCGGATTTGAAATATTTCAAGCGGAATGATTGCGTTGTTATTCAAATCCTTTAACTTTAAAATAAGACAGCTGTGCGAATGCATAATTTTAAATTAGCTTTTAAATTAATCTTTCTCCCGGATAGCACAATAACTCACGTATTTATCGTTTATCCGGCGGTATAAATATCGTTCATTTCAATAACTAAATCCCTCCAAGATTAAGTTTTCGAGATTTAATTAATATACAGACAAATAAATCTCTCTAAAACTAAGGATAAGGATTATCGACTTGCGGTGCAATTTGTGGAGATTTATGCCAAATGCAGATTGGAGGGATTAGCGCCTCTTATTCTGTGTAAACTCCGGGAATGGGAAAACTTTTATTAATTTACACTGCGCTTATATTCCTTGAAATTTCAAAACGTATCCCTTACGGATATTTATATATACACATTTATATATATATATATATATATATATATATATATATATATATATATATATATATATATATATATATATATATATTTATATTATTATTTATATATATATACATATATATATATAAATATATATATATATATATATATATATATATATATATATATATATATATATATATATATATATATATATATATATATATATATATATATATATATATATATATATACTGACTTAAGCGTCAGCATTGGTTAATAAAAATGAATCCCCAGTTATGATTTGCCCATTATAGATATAAACAGGGCTTAAACAAAAAAGGCCCCGGAACTCTTGAAAAAATTACATTCATGTATCATTTAAATATTTATTACAATAACATATTTAATTGTTTTTACTAATTATTTAAATACATATTATTATTACGTAACATAAACATTATTTCGATAGTTGGTTTTGAAAATTAAAAAAAAAATCGTGAAAAATAGTGCCGGAACGCCGTTCCAGGAAATAGGACCTGGATGTAGATATTAAATTTATTAAATAATTAATATCATACAAAGAACGAATTGTGAGATTTATTATTTCTGTTTTGTTCTGCTGCTAACATCCTTAGCCAAATTATAAACCACAAGACTTTTATCCGCCTCCGTAGTGTAATGGTTAATACGCTCGGCTACTGTTCTGGAGGTCCCGGGTTCGATTCCCAGGGGAGTCAAATAAATATAAGTGATTTTTTCACTCTTATATTTATTCCATATTGATCACCTTTCCTTCATGTGTAAACGATCAAGATAACACTGCATTTGTATGATGCAGTGTCCCATGCACCAGGGGTGCGGATAAGGGTTTGAATGAATGAATGAGTCTTTTAAAGGAAAATTTTGTAAAACATATATATTTTTAATGTGTGTATCTTGTTTACGAGTACTTTAGTTTGTGTGTGTCAACGCAAACTCATTTCAAATCATTTTACTCTGCGAAATATTTAAATTCAAAAAAACATCTCACCTCAAAGTCGGCTTTTATAATATTTCATATGGTTAAATCAAAATTTCAAAACAAATTTTAATCCCACAAACCTCTTTGATGTGTAATAGGTGGATTTTAATATAGTTATAAATATCGAACAACCAAAATAGGTTCATTATATTAAGCCTAAGGAAATATGTTAAGTAAACTCGGGAAATAAAAGCTTCTTATCGAAATTAATATTAATATTTTAACGTGAATTAAGGATATGAAAATTTGATGTATTTGATCTAAATTGAATTAATGACTTACTCACTCACTTCAAAATAATTCAGCTCTTCAGTTTTCAAGATACGTATTCATTTGAGAATTTGAACTACCTAACCACGCTTTTATTTATTCGTTTTCTTTTCATTTAATTTCTTGATTTATGGAAATATTTTATTCTACCACGCGTAAAAAACTCAACGCTTTATTTTTTACTATTATTTTACGAACCATATATTTACCATATAAATAATAATATTGCGTAATTAGAATCAACATTTTCAATTCATTAATTGACGTTTTTGACCATTTCTTACTAGCAGATAAATTGATAAAAGAAAAAAGAAGATATTTTGTACTTTTCGGAAGTAAAAGAAAAAGATAATTTCTATAATATATCGTTTAACATTTAATATTTCAAATTCACACAAATATCTTACGCTTGTAATGTTGCAAGTATAGCCAATATACTAAAATTCTGTTTGAATTTCGCCAATGATCATAATGAATAAAATTATTGATTTTTCCAATATTTTAAATAAAAATAAAGAGAATATAAAAAAATAACACTTTATGACATATTTTCTTCTTCGTTTTCTTATTCTCATCCTACCCTATAAAATAAAAGATGATTTTAATTTACAAAAAAATATACCATATTTATCTTTTAAATGGAAAATCAAATATGGATTTTTAGGGTCTTCTAAGATGTACATTTTATTTTTCTTTAAACACAAAAATAAAAATATTTAAAAAATTGTTTCGCCTTCTAAGGGCGTTATCAAACTACTGTAGTTGTACTGCAGTAGTTTGATAATGCTCTAACAAGGCGAAACAATTATCAAGTTATTTAATGTTATTTAAAAATAAAATACACAACCTAGTTGACCCTTCAAAACAGAGTTTGATTTTATAGTAAGATAAAAATTATGGAATTCTACAAATCAATAACCAAATCAGTATATTATCACGAGAATAACCACATTCAGGATTTAGTGGAAACGCTTTGTAAGCAATACAAAAAGAATTTATTATTGTGTGCTAGAAATAAGTGTTTCTTTTTATATTAGAGAATATCTCATTTATAATATTCCATATTCGAACTCCCTCTCTAAACACAAGTATTTACTTTATAAGAGGTAGAAACGTTATATCGCTCCTATCACTCCTTTCAAGAACGTCATTAATCAAAAAACTTCATTTTTCAGTAGAACGTTTTTAAAGTTTAAAAATATAATTTATTGTATTAAAAATAAATATCAAGCCACTAATTGAACTTTTAACTGTGCAACAGATCTTTTTAAGTAAAACCTGAAGGTTTTGTCTCCATTTGAAAAATATTTAGTTTACTAAAAAAATTAAACAGTACCTTTTTTTCAA
The DNA here is from genome assembly GCF_059751285.1 of Brachycentrus maculatus. NCBI lineage: Eukaryota > Metazoa > Arthropoda > Insecta > Trichoptera > Brachycentridae > Brachycentrus > Brachycentrus maculatus. Next base: position 228,616 of record NW_028281014.1, read on the forward strand.
AATTCAAAAACAACACTTTCTGCCCTGTAACGGGTAAATATGAAGTTAAAAATATGCCGCTTTTGCTGGGATATAGTACATTTTCTGGGCATTCCGAATACTTGCACAACTGAAAATTGACCTTTATGATATATGACGATCTTGAAAGGAGTGAGCGATATTTGAAATGTTTTGTATATTTACTATTTTGTATTATATAAACATGTTTTTCGTAAAAAAAAACAATTATTGTTATTTTTCAAATACTTTCTTCTCTATGTTGCGATGTATTAAAGTTTTATTTTCTTTGCTCCCAGCTCCAGTGGGCGGTTGGCAGGTGTCGCCCTGGATGGGAGCCGTGGCGGGCGGACTGCTCTCCCTGGGCGCGCTGCTCGCGCTGGGCGTGCTGCGCGCCCGGCGCGCGCGGGCCGGACGCGCGCGTGCGCCGCCCGCCTCCGAGATGAAGGCGTTCCCGCCGCCCGCGGACGCGTCGCCGCCGGCCGTCGCCAGGCTGCGCCAGCCGCCCTTGCAGCTGCCCAAGGAAATACTGCCCGATGACAGGGATCCAGATGTAATACCGGCTAATTATGGTAAAAGAAATGGAATTTATTATTTTTTTAATACTTTTCTTTATTTATTATTTATTTTTTTGGTTTTGTTTTATTTTTTATTCGGATATTTTACTGAACACTTACACAAATACGTAAACAATTTTGAAAAACAAAAAAACATTTACAATTTCACATATCGCTCACTCTTTTCAATAACGTCAAATATCAAAAATCGTCAATTTTCAATTGTGCTTGTTTTTGGAATTCCCGTAAAATGTACTATATCCCAGCAAAAGACGCATATATTTAACTTTATGTTTACCCGCTACATGGTAGAAAGTGTTGTTTTTGTATTTTGAAGAAAAGGTATTGTTTAATTATTTTTTTTAATATACCTACTAAATATTTTTCAAATGCAGAAAAAACATCCAGGTTTTACCTAAAAAGATTTGTTGCACAGTAAAAAGTTTAATAAATGGCTTGATATTTATTTTTAATACATTTCATTAAATTTGAAAACTTTAAAAGCGATCTGATAATTTTTAATTTTTTTTTGACGTTGTTGAAAGGAGTGAGTGATAAGTCATTAAATATAAATACCTGAAAGAGGGGCGGGAGGGAGGAAAAGGGAAAAATATATACATCAAATATATATATATATATATATATATATATATATATATATATATATATATATATATATATATATATATATATATATATATATATATATATATATATATTTATATATAAATATATATATATATATATATATATATATATATATATATATATATATATAGAACCCGTACCAGCAAAACTCAAATAATCATATTTTCGTCAAAAATCGTGATATTCAGAAAAAAAAATTACCACGCTAACGACTCGTGTAGACCGAAAAATTCCGAAATTATATGTTTGTGAGTATATAAAATATAACACATATATTTAACATAGAACAAATATTAAAATCCGTATATAAAAAATACGTATGTGGTACCTAATTTTATATCAGTTTACTTAATGAGAATTTCATTCTTGACATCTGATCCATAAAAAAAAGTGTATTTCACTTTTCAAACTTTACTTTTAAAAAAAAATTAAATGTAAAAAACTATGACATCTTATTTTATTTCAAATAACTTAATGAGATTTTTTTTTAATTTTTTAATCTATAAAATAAAGATTCAAAACTGCATTTTACTATACAAACATACGTGACAAGCAAAATGGAAACATTCTCTTATAACTATAATATAAATAATGATGGATAATTTTTATCACGTCATTTTCATAAAATGACAAACATTACTAGTTCTAGGGAACTACGTTGTGATATTATTTGATACATTGTGTATTCTTGGATAAAACAATAATGAACAGTTAGGCGAATGTCAACTTTCCATGAGTCAGATTGCTTAGTCTGATTTGTCGTATTTTACACATTTGGCCAGAATCCGTTAGGATCGAACGCACTTTAAATCCAATTTAAAAAATGATAACGAAAATACTTGAAAACAAAGTTGCTTATTGAAAAACACAAAAAAATATGTAACCATACTGTTTTTTTAAATTAAAATGTGTCGTTAGTTATTTAGAAAAATATTTGGTTTTCTATAAATTCTTAAAAACTGGAGTGTCCGTTTATTTTTTTTATTTAGAGCGGGCAGCGTGACCAGTAACTACATAATACCCACATAATATTAATAACAAACTATTTTTTTTTTTGACATCTCATCAAAGATGAAGAAAAATATGGATGTCTGGGCATTTACGGAGCTGACGAACGTCATAGGCTGGTTTAAGTGATCGCTTTACACACGTGTAACATTCACCAATTCTATCCATTATTGACAACCACACTACTCAAATTTTTGGAAGCTCTGTATATATGAACCAATTTAGAAACCTTGTTCTTGAATCAATAGAACTTCACTAGAGACATCTATAGGTGAGATGTAAAGAAACTTTTTACTAAGCAGAAACTCTTATATTAGTATGTGAGATCCGAATCCTGGATTATAATCACACACATGAGAAACGCCAGAAAATACCATTTTCATTTTTATTATTTAAGCTTATAATTTGACCAGACAATTTATTTACAACATTTTGAGTATGTCCAAATACTTGTTAAAAAAATCTGGATTATATAAGAAGAATATGGATAATAAGATTTTGTGAACAAGTATTTGGACACACTCAAAATGTTGTAAATAACAAACTTATTTAAATTACTGTCATGAAGACGCTTTAAAACCAAACTTATTTTATAAAATTGAACCAATCCATGAAATCGTCGATTTAGAAATAAAACAGAATTTAGTACACTGACAAACTTTGAATCGGAAAAACAGGGTTAAGTAAATATTATTGTTGCAGGCTTGCTGCTAGAACTTTGAAATCACATTGTTAAGTTTAACGCTAAACCGTTGGCAAATTAGAGGTATTAAACGGAATTTGTTTTGTTGTTTTTAATCTCGAGTATTTAGAATGAAAGGAAGCTGTTTGAGCAATTTTATTGTTTTATGTATATAAGGATTAAAATCGAAGTAATTAATAATGTAAAGGGATTAATTAATGTTGCATATTATAGGATAACAAAGTTTAATATTATGGTTGCTTCAACTTGAAATGCAACATCTATCGTTCCTTTTTATATTACAAAGATGGAATACTGAGCATCCTAAGGCTTACGACCGGTATTACACAAGTTTAGGCAACGTTACACAAGTGTATAAAGTGATCGCTTAAGCCAGCCAAATGCCAGGTCGCAAGCCCTGGGATGCTCAGACATAGAGACACAGACAAGAGAGGTTTCATATCAAGTTGAGGTAACTATAATATTGACATCTTATGAAAAGGGTGAATAATCTAGTGTCTGATTTAAAAATAATATTATTATGGTTAAAGTGTCTGCTTAGATAGTGTAATGGTCAGCTCGGCTGCCATACTGGAGGTCCCGCGTTCGACTCCCAAGGGGGGGTCGAATAAATCAAAGTAATTTTTTTACTTTAATATTTATTCAATACTACCCTGGACTGGTACCTGAAGTGGAAAGCTGATCACCTTTCCTTCATAAAACGATCAAGAAAACATCGCGTTTATATAATGCAGTGCCATATGCACCATCGGGTGCAGATAAGGGTTAGAAGAAAAAGAAGAAGTAGTTTAATATAAGATCATAAACATAAATGTTATATTTACTTACTCAGTAAACAATTATAATAAATAAATAAATAATAGTGGTTAAAACTATTAGAATACGAGCTTCGTGAATTATTCCGTTCCTGTCTATAGCATACAAATAAGTCGGGTTATCGTTTCCTAATAAATGGAATTTGTCTTTATGGCATATTTATTATTTCCGTTACTACCAGGAATTCTCTCTCCATCCAAATAAAAACATGCTCGAACTATAAATTTTTAACATTTTAAGGACTGGTTTTAAAATATTATGAAAACGTTTTAAGCACATTAAAAGTGGAAGAAGCGATGTACTTGAGGTACACGTTTGACAACGATGCTGGCATCACCAGTTCAATTTCCGTCAATTTCAAAACAAATTTTGAGATTTATTTTCAGTTAGCCTGGATTATGTTATTATATAGTACTATGTTTTTCATACTAAATATTTGAGGTTTTTTCAATGAAAAAATTGAGTAAAACATTTTTCTGTAAGATAAAAGAAGTACCAAAACTCTATTGAAGCTGTCTTTATTTTTTTAAGCTACTTTTTTTTAACCTTGAGATAGTTATTTATGAAAACATCTCATCTAACATGAACATAATTCATATTATTTTTTGACATCTCATCAAAGATGAATTACTCCTGTAATTGGAGATAATCCAGATTTTGTGAACAAGTTTGGACACACTCAAAATGTTGTAACATAATTCATGTTATATGAGATGTTTTCATGAATGAAAAAATAATAATATTTCAAAGTTCGCTAACAATTTAAAATATAACGATTACGCATTAACAACAATAACTTAGAAATCTTAAAAAATATTCATACGAAAATTCATAAACTGCAACATTTTGAAACAATTGAAATTCATTAAAATAATAATAAGCCCAAAATTAACAATATGACCAATGACTAAAGCCTCATCCCTATTGTCGTTGTTCCCACTGATAAAAAATAATGAATAAATTTTTAAAAAACTGCCCTAGCCCCCTCTTCATCTTTCAACTTCCCAACGACACAAACTTTAGACTAAGCCTCATATACGGTGTTTGAAAATATGCTTAATGCACCAAAATACATGTCACAATAGATTTTGAGAAATTGTGGTATTTAGGAAGTTTTTACCAATTTACCAGTTATCTCTGCCTGTTAGTTTGTTAAGTAAAACCCTGTTTAAATTCTTTATCTTTAAACCCTCATCCACACCCAATGGTGTATAAGGCAATAGTTCATTTGAACCCAGTATTATTTCATCGTTACCATATGAAGGAAAAAGTGATCAGCTACCCGCTTCTAGGTACTAGTCCAGGGTAATATTGAATAAATATTAGAGTGGAAAAATCACTTTTATTTATTTGACTCTATGGAAATCGAAACCGGGACCTCAACTACGATAGTCGAGCGTAATGAACATTTCACTTCGGAGGCGGGCTGGTTGAATTACTTCAGTAATATTCTCTTAACAATCGTTCCCTAGGTTGATTATTTAAATAACGACTCACCTTCCTGCATTTTCTGAAGAACACGAGACTGGATATCACAGCGTCCACACAATGCAAAAGTTTAAATTAACCGAAATCCAGCTGATGAAAAGCGCCATTGCCTCATAATCATGCGCAAATGAGAGAGTAACAACAAAAGGCACGCTCATAGAACTTGCTCGAAACCCCCAAAGTTTCCGTATGATACGTATTTTACGTCACAGTCAAGGATTTATTCTCCACACAACTGGCTTGTCCCTCGCTCCCCGGACGCAGTCATTCTACGCTTGCTGTGTTCATGTGTGTTTACGTATTGCGGCGTTTTTATAAAATAAATTCGGGTTTACCTCTATAAAAATCTCGGGCGAAATGTACCACGTATGGTTACGCAGTACCAATATCAAGTGAGAAAACGCAGACATACATCATACTTAACCACTACGCTGTGTCGCTGTAGGAGTAGGCACGAGATATATTATAACGCACAAAATCTACAGGATGTGTTATACTCACATAAGTAATATGCTGAATTCTTAATATCGTGCTCTCTCTCGATTTTAGTTATGCCAGTTCTTTGTGTTGCCGCAACATTTCTTTTTTTGTGGTAAATAAAGATTTCTCTGACTACAGTTGTATTATTTTTTTTTGGATTGGAATAATATATTTCCCTTAAAATATCACAATTGTTAGAGGTAATATTTTATCAACTTAAGGGGGAATCTTAAGTTCTTTAACGATTTTTTTTCTAAATAACGATATTTCTTCTTCACTTATCTCAAATTATGTTAAACTAAAAAACTTTCTAATAACTTTTTTCTTTATTTCTATTGTTAAATTTTGAAATAAATCTTCGTTTACGGTGTATGTATATATCTTTGTAATGCATGTTTTTTTTATATCAGATATAAATATATAATTCATGTCCAATATAAAGCCAATAGGGTATGTACCTGCATACGAATTGTGATAATATATATGTATATATATATATATATATATATATATATATATATATATATATATATATATATATATATATATATATTTATATAAATATATATATATTTTTAAAAGCATCACAAACAAAATGAAATAAAACTTATTCAACAGTCTGCTACATTTACTCTATCCACTAACGTAATAGTAAAATTATATAAACTTATAATAATTTATTTAAAATTATTCAAAAATATTATTGTTTATTTAAGATACTAGATAATTAACGCTTCATGTTAATAGTTTAGTAGTTAGCACATTTGGCTACCATGATGGAATTTGGGGGTTCTATTCCCAGGCGGGTCAAAATAAATACAAGTGATTTTTTCCGATAATATTTACTTAATATTACACATGAAGAGTCAATGGCCAATATAAGTGATAGAACATGAAGTTTCGTAAATTATTACCACATTATGTGCAAAAAAAACTACCTAAATGTGAGGTGATTATCAAAGAAAAACTCTGATATCTCGAAAACCATAACACCTTGAACAGAAATATGATGGGTGCGATTGCTTTATAATGACATCCCTTATCACCCCTAAAAAAGTCATATCAACCTACTTAATACCCTGTAGGTACATTATGTGAAAATACGTTTCAAACATTATTTACTGAATGTATCACGTTATTTTGATCCAAATTAAAATAAAATTCACATCAGGGATTTATACATTAACCCTGATGATTACAAGGCTCTTGTCAAAACCAGTTGGAGAAAAGCACCAATAAAAAGTGGTAAAAAAACAAAACTGTTTTATTTTATCAAATTTATAAAATGTGCCACAAAGTATATGCGAAAAACATTGAAGAAAAAATTCAAATTTATCACTTCGAAACATAAAATAACATTAAAAGTTGAAGAAAAGTACGAATAAAAAGAGGTTAAAAACAAAGTAGATTTATAAGGTTTATAAAATGTGCCACAAAGTATCTGCGAAACAAGAAAAAAATCAATACATATTTAAAGCAATAACTTTGTTATTTTCTATTTTATAATTAAAATATAACTTTTTTTCAATAAGTAAAGTGACTTGATTACATATTCATATTAATTTCAAAACAAAGTTATATTTTAATTATATTCAGAATAAAATTCATTTTTATAAAAAAGACATTCGAGAAAAATTTAAAAACGGCTCAAATACATTTATCACTTTGAAACGTAAAATAACATTCTATCACCGAAATAATTTTGACAAACCCTCAGCTTACGAGGGTCGATCGAATAGATGCGTATTTAATATGTCACCTGGGAGGCGGTCAGTACCGACCCAGTTGCCACCTCCGACCAGGTCTGTCTGAGTGACATTTTTATTAAAATAAATGGACCAGGTCAACATAACGCCCCGGGCTGTCACTCACTGACAGAATTCCAAAACAATCTCCTTTTCGTGGATCAATTTACATAATCCACTTACGTTGATGTGCCTAGAAAGGTAGCACTTGATATCAGCGATATTACTAACATAAAAAAGAAGAATAATTTTGACATAATTTTAAAAAAAGGTAAATTGACATAAATATTTGACAAATATACGAACAATTTGTCAATAATACCATATATCGATATCTTAATCCTCAAACTTATCATTTATTTACATTTTTTTCCGGGAAAAATGTTGTATTTAAAACAGTGATAGGTTTTGCTCGAGAAATAAGTATTAAAAAATTCAAACATTTTGAAGTTATCGACTTTTACTTTACTTTCAATACATTGAAAACAGGCAGGAAGTTAAATCCTCACACAAGTTCTTATCATTCTTTTTGATTCTTATTCTAGAGTTGTGGCCATTATCTCTAAATAAATAAAGCTAAACGCATTTAAAATAAAATACTTATTAATGTTTCTATGAATATTTTTATTTTATTTTGTTTGTCAATAAAAATAAGACTTGAAATTGACAGAATCATCCTTTCAGTGAGTGACTAGCAAAAAAAATTATACAAAAAATAATTAATACCGTATATTGAAAATAAAATGTCCGTATTAAAAAAAAGACAATAAGTGCCAACAATTTATAAACCATTGAAAAATTTCGAAATAACGCTGTCATCATTTTTACCTTTTATCTTCATAAGAATAGTTTTAAGACGTTGTTTTTTTTATTTATTTTTTAAAAAGACAATTTATACATACACAAATATTTCTTTCTCGTTCTATTTCTTTAGCCCTAAGTAACCCGATATTAAAAAATATTAATCAAATTTTGATAATCGGACTGCAACACGAACCACAACCGAGATATAAAGTTTTTTTTTTTTAATTAAGTAATCATGACAAGTTTATTTAAATACTTTCCAGGATCTTGACCATACTGCATAAGTTTTTATAAAGTTTTTAAATCAACTTTAAATTTCTTAGTGGTAGTAGTTGTACTTAAAACCATTAACAATATTCCTTGTTAGAAATAATAATCAGTATGCATGTTGCCGTTCACTTCATCACAATATTTGTCTATTGTCCGCAGAACCACCACCAATTTACTCTCGGACATGGGGCAACACCTCCAAGGATATAATCAGCCGAGACAAGGGCGCCCGGGGGGGCACCCTGAGCCGCTCCTGCTCGGGGGAGGGCCCCCGCCCCCCGGCCGCTCTGGCCGCCTACTACACCCCTGACACCGCCCTCAACGTGCAAGCCTTCAAGGAGAAAATCCTCGACACCAGACTCCCGGAATCTTGCGTCTAAGGTCGATTATTTGACCGACGGTGATTCCTCAATTTCATGTTAAATATATTGTTCGTTTAGAAGTTAGATGAGGGAGTTTTTCATACTTTTGAGTTTTTCTAAGGGCTGAAAACCATAGGCTTTTGTATGACGTTGTGATATTTTTAAAAGTCATAAGTTTTCTAATTTTATTAATTGAGTGGGCAGTAAATATCGTAATCATTTACTCCTTTTTAAAGTCATAATAAAGAAAGAATATTATTTTATTAAATTGATTCGACAGTCACTTTGTGGTAAAATGTATCTATTTTAATTTAAGTTTTATATAATTCATATACTTTTGAGTAATAATTTAAGTTTTAAATAGTTGTATTTACTTAGTAAAATTTAAATTAAAAATAAAAACTTTTCTAGTAACTTACTCTCACGATTTAAATTACGAAAACCATGGTCAAATATTGTAGATAAGTAGCCAAAGACAAATAGCCTGTGTTTATTAAATTAATACTTTTGTGTTAAATAAATATTAAGCTATTTGAAACGTTGAATAATTTATATAAGGTATCAGTATCATTTAATTTTTACTTGAATCTTGGTAATAAGTAGATTTTTTAAGTTGTAAACTTTAAACTATTAACACAATCAACGTGTATTTAACCATTCACAACTGAATTCCTATAGTTTTCAGTCCTTATCAAATAAAATTTATTTATAATGTGCAATTTTCTGCAAATAAAGACAATGCAAAATAATATGGAACTAAAAATCAATCAGCTTTTTCATAATCTTGAATGTTTTTATAATAGCCGTTGTGATTCACAGTGATGGGACAGTGTTCAGAAAAAATATATATACAGGGTGTCCCAAAATATATTATGTATGCCATTAGACTTGAAGCATTTACTTGTGGCAGGCAATAGTGATGACGAGTATGTGTGAGGAAATAGGAATTTGTAAGACTTTTATATGCATCTCGTGTAAATTATCAAAAAAGAAGTTCAACACATAGACCAGCAATATGTGATGACCATCGGAATAAAATTAGCCCAAATATCTAACAATTTGTGGTTTCTGCGATTTTATTTCTCGAGGTCTCAGGACTGAAAAGGAAATTTAAGTGTAACCTTAGTGTAACCAAAGAAAAAATCAAATGACATATGTGTTCGTAATTTAGGATTTTATAAACTCTGGATATACATTTTTCATAACATAAATTGTAAACATTTATTTAAATCACAATTCAAAACATATTTTAAAAAATTATTTTGCAGAGACCCACCAAGCCACCTTGTGGGTCTTGTCGGTGGAGTTCTTTTTTTATACATTTTGTTACTGTTTTTAAACATTTCAACCTAAAATACATACAAAAAAGAGAGAAAAATTAAGAACACATACTTATATACATTTTACAATTTTCACAAAATCAGCTCTTGATCATTTACCCATTCCTTTATTTTGCCTTTGTTCCATATTTTATTTTGACTTCTTGCATCCGCCGGCAACTAATTTAAAAAAATGTACTTATATAGTCACTCAATCAAACAATTAATTTTGTACATATATAGTCACTCAAATTGTTTAAACACTATATTCTTTTCGGACACTCTGTATTTATTGAGATTTCTTAGCCGAGTTTTTTTCAATACAAATATATAATGTATTATCAGTGTTATAGTGAGATAAATCAGCGAATAATCTGTTATAAACGAACAATTTGATAAGTAATAAATTTGTGATATGTTTTGCGTATATTAATATTCCTTAAATGTGTTAATATTAAACATATCTTTATGAAATCAGATGGTTCTAATAAATATAATATTTGTGAAATAATAGGTTTAATATACTGATTATTCTAGTTTAGCTAAATATCTCTACACCTTTACCATATCTGATGTGTACATATGATAAATCATTTTATGTCCTTTTTATCACTTAGAAAAATTTGTTATATTGGAATTATATACGGAAAGAAATAATGTACATTGTGTATATATAGTTATAATATATTATTAAATATGTAGGAATATTATACATTACTGTAATTAAAACATGTACTGATTAAATAAATACGTTTTCCAAATATTGTTTTATTTTTTTATTTATTGTTTCGGCATTAACTTTGTGGTAAGACATGTTACAATGATTAAAGAAAACACTTCGTTTTTTACCACTTGAGTTTTATTATACACTACATGTTTCAGAAGTTAAACTTCCATCATTCAGGTCTGTATAATAACTCATTCTGTCTGTTATTATAGAGACCTGAATGATGGAAGTTTAACTTCTGAAACATGTAGTCTATAATAAAACTCAAGTGGTAAAAAACGAAGTGTTTTCTTTAATCATTGTTTTATTTTACTGATCAAATCTGTTTTATAAAAAAAAAATTGAAGCTTAAAAGCTATTACTAAAGTAATATTTTAAGTGCGTCGAAATTTGCTGCACTTTGGAGCTATTTAAATCAAAATTTTAACCGATAACTCAACAAATGTATAGAACACTATTGAGGTGGGAATATGGAAGCATTTACAAGATTTACGACCTGTCATTGTTAAAGTTAAGTATATTTTTTTAGTTTCATTTAATTAATTACTAACTCCGTGTGAGTCTAATGCGGTACCCTAAGTACTATTTGAGTGCGGATAAAGAAGAAAGCATATTTTTTCATTCGAAGCATTAAAATTTTTCTCCAATGGAATTATACCTAAAATTTAATGGGATATTTACACCACACTCCTTATCATTCATCGTTCACTTTGTGTAATACCACTTTTATAAACACTTATTTCTGACTACCGGTTTCGGAATAATCATTCCATCATCAGGTCATTAAAATAAAATTATTGCTATAAATTTCAGCACGTAACAATTTTATTTTAATGACCTGATAATGGAATGATTATTCCGAAACCGGTAGTGACGAATAAGTGTTTATAAAAGTGGTATTATTCAAAGTGAACGATGAATGATATATTATGGGTGTTATATTACCATACCACAACGTCATCAATGCTTTTTATACACAAAAAAGATATCTATAACTTTGACAATAACAAAAAATTAAGGAAATATTTTTTCATATTGATGGAAAATTGACAATACATAGGTAGGTAGAATATTTCTAAATTTATCAGTTGAACTTTTCATGCCCACAGATTCTGAGGCGTACGTAAATTAAAAAATGGATAAGCGTGGGAAGAAATTTACCGCGGAACGGAGCGTGGGCAGAGTCGGGAGAACGTGGCGCTATTTATAAGGATTTCATCACTACTGCCTGGATACAAGCTGGTCTAGTGCTACACCAGAACCTTAGCAGGATATCCCTCGCCTTGCCTTACCATTCCACAATTGACGCTAAGCATGTGGCAGAGAGCAATCATAAATAATACCGAAATTACGGTGTTTTACATTAAGAAAGGAGCACTTTTATTACCTTTACGTAGCACCCTTATTTTTACGACTTTCGAATGAGGTTACTCCAAGGCTTATTTCTCTGCCAAATTTTGAGCTTTGATGTGTGAAATTATATTTGGAATTTGCTTTATTTAAGGCAATTTGCTTTATTTAAGGAAAATCTCACAACTTGCCAACTTATTGATATCGTTTCGTTATAAACCTTTAATATCTTAATTGCTTGAAATTCCAATTAAATATATTTTTGTACTCTCATTTCCATTTAAAAAGCTTCTAAGAAAATAATCAACGTAATTAAAATAGATATCATAAACAAATGTAAACAAAGATACGTGAAATTTCCTTTTAGACGTATCCATACTAAATATTTTTCTTCTTAACAGTCGATCCTTTATATACCTATTATAAGTAGACATTTAGTAAATGTTTAATATACTTAATATTACTTAAAGCCATTTGAACCCTAAATAACACTTTCTATGTAAGCTCGTGTGAATAAATTCGATCAAACAAACCTGTTGATGAAAGCACAAAGATTATTCGAACGTAGTATAATATACAACGCATTGAATGAATACACTTAGACCGTTAAGGGCTCACTTCACCGTTCACATGTTCGGAACATATCTTAAGTCTGAAAGGTCATGTTTCACCATCATCCGCCACGCCGGGATTTATACCATAAAAATATGATGAACTTTTTCAACAATGCATTCTGGACCCTCGCTGTCCATTGTGTGGCCGAACAACCGATAAACCTGCCGGAGTAAGACAGTGATTTATTGGACCATCACGGAAACCTTTCGGCGCTCCCCGCTCTCAGCGAAAAATTTGTCCGTAAATAGCCTTTGTAGCGGGCCTTTGTGGCAGCAAACTTCATTGCCCCTATAATGGGCGATTCATCGGACTCTATGGACATTACGCCCGTGGGATGAGCAAACTGGAATTGTTTCCTTTTTAAGGGGAACAGTTTCTAATCAAATTTCACTCCACCCCCGTTCACACGACCCGCGCCATCAATCTCCACACTTTTACTCGAATATTGTAATATTACCACATATATTGAATTAGAAATTCAATTGAGCTTGGCGACATTTACTTTCGTACAAGAATACGTTTCATTCAAGCTCGGTATTTTTAATATTGAAAATAAAATAATTGTTTCGAAATTTTGAGTGTATCCAAATTTTTGTTCCTCGACTAAGCAATTATTTATGTCAAATCTTACCAACGGATAATAAATGTGTGCAAAATAAAATAATCAAACAATACCTTCACAAAAAATTAACAGCCCTACTAATTTGGAGTATTGTACATTAAGACACCGCTAAACGCTGTTTAAATATTGAGAGGTAGTATTGGAATTCCTTGAAATTGGACACGGTATCGTATTTTGCTACTTTGATACTCATATGTAGTCTCGATGCCTGATTATTATCATTACAATACAAGATAATATAAACGAGTTTGAAGTTTTTACGTGGAGAGTTTACGTCTTTTAACGCTGTTTACATTAGCACTACAATGTATTACAATTTACTTGTATTTCCCGCGTTAGAAGTAATTTAATATACAAATAGGCATAATAATATTTATTTAAAATCACAATTTTACTAACTTAAATATGGTATTTACTTAGTAAAACATAAATTAAAAATGGATTGATTTTACCAGAAAATTATTAGTGATTACAATATTTACTTAATACACACACACAAAGTCTTTTGTATGTGTTTGACAAATTAATTGAAAATGACTTGGATTTTTTTTACTTTCGTGCATAACATGAGCACGTTCTCCTGAAGAGGTCATAGTTCTTATGGAAGTACAGTAAACGGAAATAATGAATAACCTTAAGGTTATTATTCTTGATTAAAATGTTTGCTTTCTCCTTTGGGAACGTTGATTGCATGGAATATATTTCCATTAGGCAATAAACACGACAGGTGTACAAAACAAACCTTTCCATAAACATGATATATGTCAAATACATTAATGAATTATTATTGAAACAATTATATTTTGTTTTTTTTCACAAATTAATGTTAAAAATCATACAAATTACATCAATGGAATTTTTTGTTTTGATAAAAAATGATATAGAACTCTCATGGCATATTTTTCCGAGAGACTTTTGTTAACTTTTATGGCATTTATTCTGATATTTACATTTATATTTAGTTTGACCTTTCAACAAACCATAAAGCGTTAATATGTGTTCTTAAAACAGAAAGCTTGTAAACCGAAATTATATATAATATGAAATATACCTACTAATAAAAGGATCATTTCTGTAAGAAATCCAAAAAAATTATTCGTTTTGTATGAACGGAATTGATTAAGTCATTTAATAAAATAAAATTTAAAAAATCAATTCCAATGGCATATATTAAGTTATTTGAATTTACGTGTAAAGGATTTTTCAAAATATATATTTTTTTAAATACATATGCGTACAAACAAAAATATATATGTATCCGAAATTTCAGATCGATCCAAAGTAATAGGTTAAAATCACAATCATTTTTTGATGACAGATCGATACGCTAATTTGAAACCAAAAATTTCATAAATAATTCACTTATTTACTAACTAAAGTTGAACAATTTAAATGTAGAAATCAAATTCAGATTTTGAGTTTACGTAATTGTATTTTATTGTTTAAAAAACACCTAAAAATAAATTTTGTGACTTTTGTTTCGCCTTATTATGGCATTTTCAAAACGTTTGAAAATGCCATAACAAGGTGAAACAATTGTCACAAAAAATGTTTTAATAACAATAAAATACAATTACTCGACTCGAGAAAATAGGTGTTTGATTTCAACATTCAACATATAAATTAAAATGGAGTTCTACAAATTAAACGCCCAATCTATAAATAACGTTGTAAAACATTATAGGTCTAATATATTTTAATTAATGCTATAAATATGATAAATTTCCAATATTAAGCAATAAATGATAACGTCTTTATCAATTTTGATGATCTGTGTATTGATAAGTAGAAGAGAAATACCGATGACGTAAACGATCAACATTTACCAAAACACGTCCATAAAAGCAGCCGCAAGACCACCCCATTGCAGGGGTAAAATAACGGCTGTACGTTTTGCCAAATGAATTTAATTATTACGGGCTGGCTGAAAAGATGAGCCCTATATCCGGAGAGTATGAAAAAAAAACCTTTTCGTGGCTTTACATCATCCAATGAATTTTAATAGGCAAATGTTTAATCCACCCCTTACTGTTGGGGGAGATTTATAGGTAGACTGGCTCGAGGCAAGGGTCATTCTCAAAATACAGGAATACCCCCACACTGATGCTATTATATTACTACACTCTCTTCTCAAAACTTTTAATATGATTTTTTATTACACTCCACTTTTGGTATTCGAATACTTTTTCAATATTGCTCTGTTTCGCCTTTTATGCTTTGTATTCCCGGGGAAAATGTAATATAATGGAAAGAGAATTTTACCATTTTTTAACTCGTATTTTGTACATATGTATATGTATGCAAATTAATATGTAAGCGAAATACAATACTGATTTCAGTATTGCGCTTCGGATACCACGGTCACATATTACAAGTAAATTAATGAATACCTTATCTATACAAAAAAAGTCAATCAATATTCCCCGTTCATCTTGTTCTGACCGATGAATAAATTCTTTATTTTGCTTTCTATGCCGGTTTTTTTTTTACTTTATTTTAAATCAACCGCCAAAGTATTATTTATGTATGCACAAAAAACAGACGGAAACGAACTGATTGCAAATATAAGAGTATGAAACCTAGTTAAATATATAAGAATTTACGTATTTAACAACATTAGACGTGATTGATCAAAAAATTATTGAGTTCTAGTATATTCTATACTAAACTATGAAAAAACAGTAATTTAAAACGACCATTTTTCTCAAAAATCTATATTTTGACAAAGATCATTCTTATTCTCTACTATTGGTGTTAATTTTTTTTAAATAAATAGGTTTTATGAATAGAATAGATTTATTTTAGTCATGAACCCATGTAAAATATATATTCTACTACTAAAATTTGGCCACTGTGCAAACTACATTCTCAGAATACAAAAT
This sequence comes from Brachycentrus maculatus, assembly GCF_059751285.1. Lineage (NCBI taxonomy): Eukaryota > Metazoa > Arthropoda > Insecta > Trichoptera > Brachycentridae > Brachycentrus > Brachycentrus maculatus. Next base: position 245,009 of record NW_028281014.1, read on the forward strand.
CGTGCAGTAAAAAGGCGTACTTTAATAGGTTACACCTTAACTTCGCTTTTTATTGCACAATTTTGTACCCCAAAAAAGGCATCTATAAGGGTATCCGAAACGTTGGAAGGGTAACATATATTTTTACACTATTTTAACACTTCAGAAATTGATGTTTTAAGCTGATCAGTTACTATGTAAGTTTAATGCAGCTCAACATTTGGTGTATATCTTGAGATCTTATCATGAATTTCTAGGAAATTTCTAACAACAACCGACGATTTTACTTGATTACAGCTTTTGGTGGTATTTCTAGCCTCGGGATTTGAAGTTTACCAGAAAAGCTTCTCAGGACTGCATATAATTTATAAATTATGGCACCTGCATTCGCGTTTAATTAAAACCAGAAAGCTTATTGTCTTTCTCTTTATGGAGTACATTGCGAGACATGCGCCAATCAGAAAGTGAAGTGGTGCAGGAGAGGAAAGGTTAGGAGATTAGAACTGATGGGGTATGGAGTTATGAGACCGGATAAATTTTAATCGTGGAATGCTGCAGCCGGCATCCCTAGCGGAATAATTAAATTCAGTGAAACTTTCATACTACCCTTATTAAGCACAGATCGAATGCTTAAATAAAAATAATCAACTTCTTTCTTAGCGAACCTATAAACAATAAAAATATGTTTTTCATTTTATCAAAAAATACATATATAATAGAACTGTTCTTTTTTTGTAATAAAACAACTATAAAGTTATTTTATAAAAGCATTGACGAAACCCGATGATCGGGTTTTGTCGATGCTGACATCATCATACTAGTTGAACAATTATATTTAACAATTATTGTATTTCAATTCTAGACCTCTTACTCATTCCTTAATTTAGCCTTTGCTCCATATAATAATTCGCTCTCTTACTCCAGCCGGTAAAAAATACAAATACTATTGGAAGAAACATATGTGGAAGTGTTCTACTTCCATAGTAATATATATTTTTTTAGTTTACAAAAAAATCTCTTAGGAGTTTTCCTATATAAAAACATCAGTAATATTATTTTCGTTATGACAGTTACGCTTTGCATAATATTACATATTTTACAAATATTTATTTACCATCTTTTACAAAGCATAAAAAACAGTATTTATTTATATTCTCAATATTATATATATTTAAAGCATTTACTTTGTGTGACATTTATTTTATGGATTAAAACCGGGGCCATGCATTTTTTTCACAAAATCTGCTAAAATACCGAAAATATATTTTTTAATGACCTAGGTAAATATTATATGAATGAAGATGCGTTGATTTATTAAAAATATTTTCGGACTTATGTATCGCATATAAAATAATCTTTATTGAATTACTCGAAATTTACCTATTATCGAAGAGTTTAATTATTAAATGGTTAATTAGTCATTTACATTATTCCGCAACACTCTCAACCAATAGGGGAATAAATTATCATAAACAATTATCAAAATCACCTTTATGTACCCACTTAATTTTCTAACTATTAACTCCACAGTGTGCCAAACAAATACGCTGTTGATCACGGTTGAAAATGGTTATTATTTTCGATTACCACAATGAGGTTATTTAGCCTCAAACACATCTGTATACGTGAGTAGGTCATACTGACTAAATTCAGTATTATCTAAATAGACTGAATGCAGTGAAAATGTTCGAAAATCTCTCAGAAGAATGTGCGACAAAACGATGTATGATACATGTTCGAAAAGTGAAATAAGGAAGGAATGCAAAGCTGAGATAAGCATAATCGATAAAATTAAGTAAAGTGTATTGAAATTGTTTTCACATGTAGAATGAATCACTGAGGATTTAATACAATTGTATTAAAATCTCTAAAATATGGCCATGTCAATAAATTCTTCCTTTCCCAGAAAACAAATATAAGGGTACATACCTACATCCCCCATTAGCTACTGTTGTCTCCCATAAATTATTGCTGCACATGTTAAAACTGTCACTTAGAATTGTATAGCTACATAAGAACCGTGGTCAATTTGATCTTCACATTCGTTTGATAATGCCCTAACAAGGCGAAACAATTGTCACAATATAATTTTTTATGTGTTTTTTGTTTAATAAAATACAACTTAGTAGACTCAAAAAATATGTGTTTGATTTAAAATTAATACATAAATTAAAATGGAGTTCTACAAATTAAACGCCAAGTCAATAAATAAAATAATTTATTTGAGAAATAATAATCGGCGGATATATACGAGGAGATGCATGAACGTGGAAGAGGCGAAGAATGTTTGTAAAGACAGAGTGGTGTGGCGTTCTATTCTCTCTGCTCAGTTAGTTAGTTTTTTCAAACCCCTATCCGCACCCCGATGGTGCATAGGGCACTGCATTATATAAACACAGTGTTATCTTGGTGATCAGCCCTCCGCTTCAGGTACCAGTCCAGGATTATATTGAATACACATTAGAGTGAAAAAATCGCTTATATTTATTTGACCCCCACTGGAAATCAAACCCGGGACCTCCAGAACGGTAGCCGAGCGTGCTGACCATTACACTATGGAGGCGAACAGCCTAGTTAGTTAGTTAGTTAGGTAAAACATATTGTATTACATACATAAGTCACATAGACGAGTATTATTCCCGATGAGTTATTTCCATCACTCATTTTGGGACATAGGATTAAGGTTAACAATAATGAAACACGAATAAGTTTTTTTAATTAAAAAAAAAAATGACATAAGGAAAAACGTTAAACTCAAAACAATAAACGGATGCAGTAAATAGGCATAAAAAATAAGGGAAGAAGCATGTTTAAAGGAAACAAATGAAAAATACAACTAATCACTAATACAAATATCTTTCCATTGTATTTTTTTCAGTTCATTCATTTTTGGATCCCTGACTGGGTTCGATTTTATATACATTTGTCAGACAGATGGTTAATTTGGGTATAGGCTATATATTGCAAGGATCTTACTCCAAACTTAGTTGTATTTATCGGCACCAAATGTATTTTATTTTGTCCTAGTGTGTTACGATGATGAAGTTCTCTGTTAATAAATTGGTCTGGTGTTGCTGTATTTGTAATTTCATATGTTATAATTAATAATGCCTTCCAAATTTCAGTGTCATTCGTCGAAAGCAGGGATCCACAAACTTTGTTCCTGGAGGTAGAATCAAGTCTTATTTATATTGCCATTCACCTTGCGAGTATGCTTACATACAGAATTACTATCAATCGATATCTAAATACTACATAATCACCGCAAACACGCACACACGCACACATTCGTATGAAAATGAGGCGCATCTCAATCAAGGGGTCGCGGAAAGTGTGTAAAATGAGCAAAGTCCCGTTTGGACCAATCCGGTCTGCAATTCCATAATAAATTCAGTAGAATCATTAATCTTGTTTTCATTTATATTTATAATACTTTATTCATAAATATAAAGAAAATGAAGAACAAAACGATTTTCATTTCTTTAAAAATTTAAAACATTTATTTATTTGATATTTTACAAAAGTTTTTTTTATAATTAAATTCATTTTGTAGACAATTTTACTTAAAGTGTTAAAATGATTAATTTTTATAAACATAGTTATTTAATTTATTTTTAAGCATTTTAACGTCTTCATTTTTTTATATTTGTAGGAAGGTTTTTGAAGTACATATTTGATTCCCAAATATTAAAAAAATGTATTGAAATTTTTTGGTTTTGCATAATGGTATTAGAAAGTCATTTTGGTATCTAGAAGATCACCTTTCTTCAGATTGAAAATTTTATACATATTTTTTTATAGAAAAAAAATATTTTACAACTGTATTTAAAATAAAAGACAGAAGAGAATAGATAGTTTTGCTTCCTATGTATACATTTACGTACATAATATATGTATATCACAAGTGCATACTGTATAGAATAAAGCACCGGTAGAGGTGTCAACCCCTTTGTGTGAAGAAAAGCATATAACTGCCAGAAGAACAATAGCTGGATGAATGCGGGAGAATTGCGGTCCCATAGAATAAGGAGGTGAATGAAGAATATAAAAGACTACTAAAGATTGCAAGTATATCATGGTGAAATATAAGAAGCCATCGAAAGGAGAACTTTACTTAATTGTTCACCCCATCGAACTGGAAGTCCAATGATATACGACTTACCAGTCGTATATCAATGGACTTCTAGTTCAGTCCAACACAATGTTATGAATAGGATTACCAATGGAGTTATAACAGTAATCAACATATATATCTCGCGTGTATTTTTATTATCGAAAGGTTAATATTACCTAAGACAATATCACATAATACCCGGCTGATGCTTACGTACTATCGAGTATCTGGTATATTGCTATTCACTTTGATACAATGATATCTCTCCAAGAATAATACCCGTATTACAGAGTCTTTGTATTTGTAATAAGAGAGAATATTATATTATATATATATATATATATATATATATATATATATATATATATATATATATATATATATATATATATATATATATATATATATATATATATATATATATATATATATATATATATATATATATATATATATATATATATATATATATATATATACGTGCCGGACGGTAAAATTCCGTGTAATTCCGTGTAGAGTACAAACGCCCTAATAATCCAGTGTCCGAAATAATAAATAATATTAATATTATTTATTATTATGAGAATATTATATTATATATATATATATATATATATATATATATATATATATATATATATATATATATATATATATATATATATATATATATATATATATATATATATATATATATATATATATATATATATATATATATATATATATATATATATATATATACGTGCCGGACGGTAAAATTCCGTGTAATTCCGTGTAGAGTACAAACGCCCTAATAATCCAGTGTCCGAAATAATAAATAATATTAATATTGTTACACAAGTTATTAATATGTATTACTTACAATATCGTTACAAAGTTATGAGTGCGAATATGTAATGAAATCTGAAATCACAATAGTAATAAGGTAGCTACTCAAATAATCAATTCGTCGATCACATATCACACAAACAAATTGGTCCTCGGTACACGGCTTTAATCAGTAAAATGATACGTACATACTTCCAATTACTCGTGTACGTGAGAACAGCCCTCACGTGACGAAGGTTGTATTAAGGGAAGGTAGTACAAGTTTATCAGTTTGCCAATATATGTATATCTACGTACGTTTGATTACATAGCGAACGAGAAAAGTGCCGAGGAAGCTAGAATTTATGCCGGAGAAAGCACAATTACAAGTAATTAATGGGATATTATCAATTCTACATAACACTTAAACAGCTATTTCATCTACCAAACTTAGGAGTTAATACGTTAAACAACCAAGCCATTGAATTTAAGTTTATGTCCTGAATGGATAATGACGTAAATGCCTAATTTAGTAAGATGGACTGACGTCTTTTTTACCCTAATCATCAATTAACAACAACCTTAGGAAACAGTATAACACATTTCGCATTATTTTTATCAGTCTTGTAATAAAAAAGCAAATTCAAACCATTTTCAATGAAGCTGCATCTTGTGACATTCATTTGTATTATCTAAAGTAGATAATTGAAACGGAATTTATATGTTGGTATATAATATATTGGTTTAGAAAACGATTGAATAATTCGACTGTAATCGGTATTATGGCGAGACTTACTTTTTCTAATTTTCAAATATAGTCACATCACTTTATAATTTCACGAACTGTACTAGTAACAAAAGGTAAAATACAATATAAACTATTCGCTTATGCACAACTCAATGTATGATACACCTCCAGATTATCCACAAAAGCTCTCACTCACTTCGATCTGCTAAAAGAACTGCCATGTCTAAACTAATCTTACTAGCTGGCAATCACTACATTATCGGTGTACTAAATTTAGTGAGCGTGCCTTAGTCGCTGCAGGTCTGTTGTAATACTCTTACACCAGAGTGAGATGATTTTTTATACAATATTATACAAAATCAGTTATTTTATTTCTCTCTTCAATTGAATCTCAGATGTATTTTTAAATTGTTTATTTAAGATTCACTTAGTATTTCTTAAAACCTTTAGTGACACGTATTTTGATGTGGACTGCGTCGAAACACGTGTCACGATAGATTTTGAGAAAAAGTGGTATTTACCAAGTAAAACTAAAATAAAAATGTATAGATATTACCGCAAAGTGTCCGCGGAATCAATTTATGAAAGTATATTTAACAGTAAAATTAATCCGCCTTAGTTGGAATGTTACACAAAAAGATATTAACAAATAATATCATTTGATTACTACATTGTTTGTGTAGAGCATTTCCATTTTCTATAATAAATAATACATACGAATACTTTATAAATATTCTTTAAATTGCCATTCAGAAATGTAAATAAGTCTGTTTTTATTTGTACGGTAACATGACACTTTAAAATACCATTTATTCGAAAACAGAGTATTTTATTTTAATTTTTAATCGTAAAACTTTAATTAATACTAGTTACACCAAAAAATATATCAGTAATAAATTAACCTACAAACCAAATTTATATCACAATTTCAGCGTAGATTTACATATTTTGATAAAACATGAACTAATTTACAAATTGGCGCAGGGAGATATTAAATTGCATTTTCGTAACGGACTTCCACTACAAAATGTCATTTGGCATATTGCGCAAATTTTAACAAACAAACACATCATTAAAAGTAATTTAATTACGCTCAATATTCAGTAGTTCCTTTTGGCTACCAACTAATGAGATAATTATGTAACATTCAAGCTGATAATTATAGTCATACAATACATACATAAAAATATTAATATGCGAAACCTCATTTTCGATAATCCATTTAAAAAAGTAATGCACCCCTGTAACAAATCTTCAGATTTTTACATAATCATAAGATATTCAGAAATTTGAACAAGAGACACTCGGCTGACGACATTTGACCGACGGACATTTGAACGGAAGGCAAATTAAAACGATCGGTAACATACCATTTATTTACATCATTTTGAGTGTGTTCAAATACTTGTTCACAAATCTGAATTATCTCCAAATATAGGAGTTATTTTTCACATTATTTTTTGACATCTCATTAAAAATGAAAAATAATATGGATAAAAGAGTTTCTGCTCAATAAAAAGCTTCTTTTCATCTCACAAATAGTTGTCTCTAGTGAAGTTCTAGTGATTCAAGAATAACGTTTCGAAATTGGATAATATATATAGACCTTCCAAGAATTTGAGTACTGTGGTTATCAATAATGGGTAGAATTGGTGAATGTTACACGTATGTAAAGTGATCGCTTAAACCAGTCTTTGAGGATCGTCAGCCCCGTAAATGCCCAGACTTCCATGTTCTTCTTCATCTTTAATGAGATATCAAAAAATAATGTACCAGTTATTGATTTAGCATTTACTTTGTGCAATTACAAGTTAATCATTTTAAAAAAAATTATACTTGTATTTTACCGCATACTGAGTTTTATTTTGATTTCACAAGTGTGAATAAGGGTTAATGGAATATGTTTTATTTATTAATTGATAATAATGGTAAAAACTTTTATCACAGATAAAACCTTTAAACGATTTTATGACATTCCTGCACGGTTTTTATTTAATAACAAAGTCGGCAATCGATGGTACTTAACTAATAGGGGTTTATAAAAAAGTACTCGTAGAAACCGGATGGAAACTACATGTGTGTGAAGCATCTCTGAAAGGTTTTATTCATTTCATTAAAAAAAACGTTTTACGTATGACGTATGTACTTTATTCAGAGTTTTAAATAACTTTGTTTAAATTTTGTAGTATAATTATGTAATTCTGTAGTATTCTGTTATAAAGTACAGTACTCAACTTCGTAACTTACGTCGGAGATTCGATTCCTGCCAATTGAAAAATGAATTTAAAGAATATTTATTTTAAATTGTTATAAATTTTTGTGCTGTATTTTAATAAATACATTCCCTATCCTTACTATTTTAACTCCAGATAAGCCTCTCAGATAGAGGCTTTGCGGGTTTTTCATTTATTTTTTATAAAAGTCAATTAAAAAAATGACAATCCTTTAAAATTTCTCATACCTCAATGTAATCAGGCATAAACAATAAAATAAAATTAAAATCGATGGTTTGGGCATTATAATCAAATGAGTGAAGAAAAACAGTAAAAAAATATATAAAGCGAATGTGGTTAAAAACAGAAGCGGAGGAAGACAGAAAAAAACTTGACATCATCGGGTATTTCAATTACTAGAAAGTGGTCAGGTCAGGAATAGAACTAATCGGCCGATGCGTATGAGGAGATGCATGAATGTGGAAGAGGCGAAGATTGTTTGCAAAGACAGATTAGTATGGCGTTCTGCTCTCTCTACTTTCTCTGCTTACCCCTGCGAGAAGCGGCTATTTGGTTAGTTAGTAAGTAATTGGGAGTGACGTTGTATGTTTATCACTATACTCGTATATATATAAAATTAATAAATACAATGCAATTTGTTTAAACATCGATATCTGTGTTAAATAACAAAATTATTAATGTCACATGAATTTTATTACCTGTTAATTTTTAGTTCGAGTTGATAAACTATCAAATCAGATTTAAATAACTATAAATATTCTTATTTTTTGACATCTCATCAAAGATGAAGAAGAATATGGAAGTCTGGGCATTTACGGGGCTGACGACCGTCATAGGCTGGTTTAAGTGATCACTTTACACACGTGTAACATTCACCAATTCAATTTTTTTTTATTCACAATAAAAAAAATATAAATAAAAGAAATAAAAAAAACTAATAATATGAAAATAACTCCTGTATTTGGAGATTATCCAGATTTTGTGAAAATGTATTTGGACACACTCAAAATGTTGTAAATATTGTTGACTATAAATATAACATTCTTCGTTATTCAAATTTATCGCCGGAAAAATAATAATTTCACTTCGTTAAGTAAGATTTTATATTTGAATATTCGTTCCACGAACTCCAAACAGAGAATTTATTATTACAATTTGCCTGCAGTGACTGTGACAGAAAAAAACACCCTTACGAGGACGTGTCTTATTCTCTACACGTGTTATATAAATCAGAATTGCCTGTTTTAGTTTTTTTTTGCCAATATGTTTTTTTTTAATTAACTTTATTTGTCGAAAATAGACTAACGAGAATGTTTTATATCCTGTTTTTGTTTACAAACGTTGTATGATAGATGTTCAAATGGTAATGTAAGGAAAGATTGCAAGGCATTTTTATTTCTTCAAATAAAAATAGTAAAATTGAATTGAATGATGTAGTTTGTAATTTTTTTTTTACAAAAAATGAAGCACGTAATCTAATCATCCCCTTATTCACAACCAATGACGCAAATGACATTGGTTGAAAGGCAATTTAATCAGTCATTATGTAATCAGTCACATGTAACATTAGGTCGGTTAGGTAGAAAAATTGCTGTACGGATATGAGGAAACTTATAATTTAATTTACGTTTGAAGAACTAACTTAATGATTTTCTATTTTATAATTAAAATGTAACTTTGTTTCAAAATCACCTTAAGTATTTTGTTTCTAACTTAATCATAATGTCTACCGGTTTCGAAGCTAACCGGTCGACATTATTATTAAATGATAATTTTTAAAAATATAGTGATTTTAAAACAAAGTTACATTTTGATTATTATTTTTAGTTTGTTTATTTTGAACTCTTAAATTAAGTTATAAGTGAAAAATAATGATAACATACGTTCTATAATATTACATAAGACTCAAAATTCTCGTGTTGATTTGAAAAACAAAGAAATGACACTTCTAAGTTTGTCAAGTCCTCTATCGCCCGCCATCTTGATTTTTCTCTGTCGCAGTTTTTATCGACGGAACACTTTTTAAATTTCAAAATTAAAGGAAGGTATTTACATAAAACCGTTGGGTGCAGGGCTAGCGGCGATATTAGTTTTAGATACCTAATGAAACCGCTTTACAGCGCGGTTCGGAATGGGGCTGCAGTTTGCTGTAATAATATGGTAAGTCGACAAAAAGCGATTTTGAAATCCGCATGAATAAATAAATAATGCAATACGAAGCGGTCGTGTCCTGTTGTCTCGTGGGTCATGTCGCACGCCACTTCACCCGCCGTATTCGCAGTTTCAGGATTCCACGCTGAAACCCCGGATCGGAACAACAAATGGACGGAAATTCGACTATCAATCCGTCGCACCATATCGAAAAGGACAAATGTATTTCTCTATATCACAAGTTACTTTAGGAGCGGAGCAAAAAGGTTTGTTTTTTTATTTTATTTTTTATTTGTATACATTTATTTAAATCACAATTTATACATATGTAGAAATTTTTTTATTTTGGCAGAGACTCGCCAAGCCACCTTGTGTGTCTTGTCGGTGGAGTTCTTTTTTAATACATGTTTTATTGTTTTTAACGATTTTAACCTAATATAGACACAAAAAAGAGAAAATAAATAAATAAGAATTTAAACGTTTTACAATTTTCATAAAATTAACTCTTGATTATTTACCAGTTCTTTTATTTTGCCTTTGTTCCATATTTTATTTTGACCTCTTACATCTGTCAGCAACAAATTAAAAATGTTCGGAATGATATATTGCAATGTTCGACTCCCATATTTATTGTTAATTCTTGGGATTATCAAACCTTCGTTTTGTGTAAATCGTGTATCATGGTTATGTACTAAAGGATTTCAATAAATTAATTTAAATTATTATTTTTTATATTGTCATCTCAACATAGAAGAAGAAAAATATTTAAGTCTGGGTATTCACAGGGCTTACGACCTGTTAAAGGCTGGTTTAAGTTATCACTGTTTATACGTGTGACATACACTATTCTACTCATGATTGATAAATATGTATTTCATTCATATTTGACATTTGTATAATGATAACTTTGCAGTTAATTGTTAACCACGAATTTTCACCCAGGGTTGCATACCCGTACTCGCGTAAGCAATTTTAGTGCATGCAAGTCTTTTTAAGGATAGAAAAATCAAAGATTTTGAAATTAAAACTCAAACCAGTTCAAATAATGGTATTCATGGACATCTCATCAAAGATGAAGAAGAATATGGAAGTCTGGGCATTTACGGGGCTGACGACCATCATACGCTGGTTTAAGTGATCACTTCTCACACGTGTAACATTCACCGTAAATGCCCAGACTTCCATAATCTTCTTCATCTTTGATGAGATGTCAAAAAATAATATGAAAATAACTCCTGCAATTGGAGATAATCCAGATTTTGTGAACAAGTATTTGGACACACTCAAAGTGTTGGTACTCATGGAAACATAATAAATATTATAATACACATATTGGAATATATTTATTAATTGTGTCGTATACTATGCAATTTTATACCGCAAATAGTATCTGCAAGGGTGGTCAAACCCTTGTAGGGTATATTATTACAAGGTTCAACCAAAAAAAAAAAAACTATGACTGGATGATATTCGCTCATAATTTATAAATTATCTCATTAATTGATTTATCAGGTATTTTGTGGTAATATCAATCAATTTTAAATTGAAGTTTTAAAATACACTGTGACATGTGTTTTGATGTAATCCGCATCATTTTCAAATACCGTATGATAAAGAAATCACAATTGTTATATTTTTTTACTTTAGTTTTACTTTATAAATACCATTATTAATTAAAACCTTTAGTGACACATATCGCTCACTCTTTTCAACAACGTTATACATTATAAAAAAACCTTAGTTTTCAGTTGTGCATGTTTGCACAACTGAAATGGAATGCCCAGCAAATGTACTATATCCCAGCAAGAGGTATATTTTTAACTTAATATTTACCCGCTACAGGGCAGAAAGTGTTGTTTTTGCATTTTGAAGAAAATGTATTGTTTATTATTTTTTAACACACAAAATAATTTTCAAATGAAGGAAAAACATTAAGGTTTTTCTTAAAAAGATCTGTTGCATAATAAAAAGTTCAATAAGTGGCTTGATATTTATTTTTAATACATTTTATTGTATTTTTAAACATTAAAAACGATCTCCTGAAAAATCTATTTTTTTTTATTTATGACTTTCTTGAAAGGAGTGAGCGATATTTGAAAATGATGCGGAATGCATCAAAACATGTATCACAATGGAATTTAAGAAAAAGTGGTTTTTACCAAGAAAAACTTAAATCGAAAATGTAAATTGTCTACCTATGATTATACCGGAACTTCTCGCAGAATGTAAAGTTATATAAAGTAGGCAATTACTTATATTTCGCAACAACAAATAGTCCTAAACGTTTCCCTTTGTTAATGAATATTTTCCAGTGTGCGTGGGAACTTCCAACTTGCATTTCAAACAGTATAATTTATTTGGCTGGTATCTGAAACAAAACCACTTAAAACAATGAAGAACGTTTCGCCGTATGTGGCTTGTCGTCATATTCACAATAATTATTTCTGCAAAGCGTCCCCTGCTCTCTAGCGTACATATTTATTTTGGTCTAGAAGAGTACACCAATCTACTTGAAATAGCCTCCACAGTCCTCAGTCTTTAGAGTAACCGGGAAACACTATATTATATTCAGAGCTGGGTGGTCATAAACAGTAGTGCATTTTCCCAGGCGGTCGTATGAAAGGCTTTCCGGACCTCTCCCCTGCAAACTTCCACTGGACTTGTAATAAAATGACAGTGCAACCCCTTGTAAAGGAAATAAAATTAAAACGTTACACACGAAAGTAACAGATTTTCAAAAAAACAAAAGAATCTCTTAATATTTCTTTCTTGTTAACGTCATGCTGTTCTGGTTTCATTTTGAATATAAAAGCATTATTTTAAGCTCTTTTTTTAATATCATAAAAATAAAAATAAAATATTAAATGATTTTTACTGAACAGTTGCGTAATACATCATACTGTTAAAGAGTATTTTAAGAAAAAAACTAAAATGTCTGATTTTTGTTTAAACACACATATTTTGTGTAATTAAAGAGTATTTAAAGAATAAACCTTACAAAACCTTAATTTTACACATTTGTTTTGTCAAATTTAAGTTTAAACCACACACAAACAGCCAAATTTTCAAATTATACGGCCAAACGATACGACCAACATTCAAACACAAATTCCCAAATTAAAAACAAATATATAAAAATAAGAAAAACAAATAGTTTTTTTCAAAGCATAGCAAATAATAACGTATAGTCTTGTGGGTTCAAAAGATTTGTACACATAAACCCTCATTGAACCTTTTAACACAGAGTATGTTGGAATCTGCGCTTGAAATTACTGTTTGCAAAGAGTCTTTACTCTGCTAATATTTGCCATCTTACCTTTGACTATCTGGTATGAATGACCTGGACCAAAATACTTATTCTTCTTCTTCTGACCTTTGTCCACCCCTAATAGTGCAAGGAGAAAGAAAATCTAGGTATAATCACAGTACGTATGGCCTGTCAACGGCTGATTAAGTGATCACTTTACATATGTGTAACGTTCACCATTCTACCCATGATTGATTACCACACTACTTAATTTTTTGGAACTCATACATGTATCATAAATCTCATGACACATTTCCTGTGCGTTCACTGGAGCCATCTATGGTTGATTTTAGAAAGATTTTTTTAAACAGAGACCCATTAATTTAGAAGTATTATTAAGCGGTATATTTAACATACTGTAAGATACCTAAAAACATGCTTTCCAATTGTTATGCAGCTAATAATTTGATCAGAATATTTTATTCACAAATGTAAAAATAACTCCTAGTTAAATAACCGATATTTGTGGACAAGGGTTTGAACACACTCGAAAATTTTGTAAATGACCTATTTTTATTTAAATGCATATAAATTTGCACCTTATTCATTTTTACACGTAGTTTTGATATGAAAATATAACAAAAAAACAAAAAACAAAACGAAAAACATATATTTCATCCTGCTGTTAAATTATTCATTATTGCATGCATGAATTTAAGGGGTATGTACCACGTGTGACAGTTGTTTACTTGTATGCGGTGAAGTCATGTGCCACGGTCGTGTTATGTTATTTCAGTCATATTCAAAAATGTTATTGTGACATTAATCGGTTTCTGTTTTATTAAACGTATTTTTTATTAATATGTTTGAAACATAATTTAAATTACACCATAATTACGCAACAATTATATAATCAACGCAATTTCGATTATTGTTCAACTCAATCATAGTGTTACAATTGTGGCTCATTGTCCTGCAAAATTATGTTTTCGGAACGTGCTTTTTAATCGTTGTTATAATGTTTTATTTTTTATTAGTAGTAACATTTTTTATAATGCTCTAATTTATCACATAAAAGAAGAGTTACTATCTCCTTTTATTATTGCATGTCAAGTCAGTGTTGGTTTTTTATAAGGATTTAGAGAGTTCAAGAGAATATTTATCGCGTATTAATGATAAATTGGTGTAGTGATGATTGTGGTCCATAAACAAAAATTGGTGTTTGATAAATCCAAATTGGTGCATTTTTGCTGACTTGCATCTAAAATACATCTACATAAATATATTACGGAATATCTGAACGTATGGTAAGTTTTTTTGTGTATTCTATGAAATATTTGTACATTATAAAATTAATCTTAAATGGGAAATAAACTTTTCTCGTGGATTCTATTTTTCACATAATAGTACATGAATACCTGAATTATTTTCATTGTGAAATATTATGCCGGTAAAGTTATTATTTATTTAAATTTTGTGCAATAATTCGAGTATATTGGCGAGATTATTACTATAAATCAATGTCTTTTAACCAACCAAATATGTAATTTGTCAATGTGGAAGTTTGTGCATTTAATTATGTTTCAATAAGTGGGCAGATAGCGCAACATTAAGAAAATTCAACAGTAATTCATAAGATATTAAAGTAAAATAAATAAAAACATTTTTGTATGAAAGTATAGAAAATGAGTATATCAAGGAACAGCTAGAATTCTATAAGTAGATGATTATGTTTCAGGAATTTCTTGAATGTCGTCGATAAAGGTGCATGTTTCACGGAAAGAGGTCGTACATTCCACAGTGTAACAGCTTACATACATATAATATTATAATAAGCTTTTTCAATTTTCCTCAAATGTCGATTACACGGTTGGTAGTCGTTGTAGGATACGATACACAGTTTCAAACATTCGTATCTCTTAATGTACTCGAATAAATCCTATACATAATTTATACCACCAGCGAAGGTAAAGTTTACGAGTATTTTCTCTCAACAAAGTAGGAAAATACAAATTCTTAACTTATGAAGATAGACAAACTATCCAGTCATAATCATAGTTCATTGTGGTTATTAACCGCTCGGTTTGCAAAGAAGATCTTGGTTTTCATACGGAACAATGACCTTTTTGTTAGAACTGTAAAATCCACATTAAATTATTAATAATAAGGTTAATTACGTTAATTACATCCAAGTAACAACATTCTTAACTATTTTCTAAGGTATTTTATGTTATATTTCACACATTTAAGTAACAAACACTGGTATAAAACTACTTTTTGAGTTTATTAATGTACATAAACATGATTAGTTTTGAGGACTCATCAGATGTTCTTATCAATATTTGAAAATTAAAACTGAGTTTGTATTTTTACTTGTTGATGAGAATGTTTACAGTTCTCTGAACTAATTTTAATTCCATTTATAAACTCAGAAAAGTGGTCTTTAAAAGTACTTTATTTTTATATTCAAACTCCGGTCTGTTCGTACATTAGTAACTTTGACTGATATTATTTTGAACTGATGTGTTAAAAAAAAAAAAAAAAAACAGGAGGTATCTACAGAAAGTCTTTGTGAGAGTAGACAGAGAAGTCTTTGTGAGAATTATAGGCTGGAGTAGACAGGGAGTGAATTAACTTATTATCCTAATTTCTTGGAAAAAAACTCTAAATTTAACCCCTGGGGGTGGTAAATTAATAAATAAGGGGTTCACTTCACTCAAGCTATCCAATTTCAGATCTTTACTTTTGTAAATACCCAATATTATATTCGTATTAAAGACGTTTGAATGCTGTCGAGACGCCTTAAATATATTGAATAATTTAAATTATTATTTACTTACTAAAAACTTTACATTAATGTGGAATTTTCAGAAATAAAAGCTTCATTTAAAAAAGTTTTACTTTTATTCCTCAAACTCAAATTATTAGTTTGTTTCGATGTATATCTCACTCGTGTCCTTATAAATTCGTGATATCAAGGGCCATTGATAAAAACTTAAGGCGTATTCCCCGAAAGAAAGCATTACTCACACTTTATCACTTGATTAAAATTTATCATCACTTTACAAAGCCGAAAAAATAATCTTTTTCACAACAAAGGGTGGTAATAAATAACGCTTTTTTCACGTTTAACCTAAACCCTTTGAAAAAGCGGCCAGTTTTAATATTTAATTAAATTTTGATACGGCAGCAGCAATAGCGACTGGAGTATCATGGACGACGTCTCAATCATAAAGCTTTTCATTTGAAAGTCAACAATGGCCTCCGATATATGGTTCGCATGTTTTTAATTTTCCATGCGAAGGAGCGAGCTACCATTTCCGGCCCATAGGTACGCCGAAATCTCGAACATGAAGAGACTCTCGGCGCCTGCGCTCGCTTTTACTGTGGGTCTTTTAATCATCCGTGTATGGGGTTTGGAATTCATTCGTTCCGTCGCCGGCGCATTGTTGTATTCGTATATTTATTACACTTCCCGCTTTGCATATTCTAAAATATTTGTCATTTTTGCCCGGACCGGACAATGGCTGGGCCAGCGTTATTGTCCGCGGCCATTGTGGCAATAGGATGTGCCGGGCGAAGTAGCCGAGGTCTCCGGAGCTAATCTCAGCGCCAACTATGGCAATAAAATTTCACATTTCAACAAAAATGTGTACCCCCGGTATTTGGGGTGATAAGTATATTTCCTCTTTCTAGGCGGAAGCGAGCTCATAACTAAAAAGACTTCAACACTACAACCGTTGTATTTATATATTTGTTTACTTAAACACAATAATTCTGCAATTTACAAACTTATAATGATTCATTAGTCAGTAAGTAAGTTCTTATCTAAAAAGAAAAACGAAGTAAAAACACAAGAACTTATATACGTATGTAAATTTAAAGTTGATATTTAGATATAATACACTTTCTGATTAATGAAATTAAAATTTAAAATTTAAAATAATGTTGATTAGCTTTTTTTCATAAATAGAAGAATTGAAAATTAAAAAACAAATATTTAAAGTACACACTTAACTTGCAAAATAACGTGATTTTATTATTTTTTTAATTAATCAAACTTATTCGTCTGCAAATTCTTACCACCACTTTATTTAGTACCTGTATAAGTACCTGTATAGTACCTGAATAAACACTATTATTCAATCCGACTTTTTCCTCATCACCAGTACTGAACCGATCCCTAAACCATCAAAATTGTCCCATGAGATTCTTACCATTCTAACTCAAAACCTGCTAATTGCAAAACAAAATTATATTGTATATAATTTTAAGTATTGATTAATCTTCTAGGCTTGTTTCTTTTCGATAATTTTAATTCAATTATGTCAAGAGATTTTGTGATTTTAAAAATGCTAAAATTTTATAAGACAATAACAAAACGGCAGCCAATAAAAAATGAGGCATATCAAAAAATTATATGGTCAAGATAATTTTTGCACACTATTTTTTTTTTGTAAAAATATAGAGTTCGCTTAGACATAAAATATTTTTTATGTTTCTTGTCGGTCAGTCATCTTCTATATGACATTAAGAGACTCTCGTCTTGTTGACGATCTTACGATGAACAATCGCCCGAGTTACGTATATGTGGCGCGTGTTTTTATGCATATGTTTTCATTTTTCTCTGGGATTTTCTGTTATTTATAATAGTTACTTTTTATTTTATTTATACTCTTATTTCAATTAACCTTTATTGTTTATCATTTTGATTTTTCTCTTTAAAAAAGCGTTCAATAAGAAGTGTTAAAAATTTCGGGATGGGACTTCTAAAATACATCAGTTCGCATTTCGAAAATAATTTTCAGGAATATTAAAACTTTTTTCTATTATTGTGGACTGGAATTTCATAAACAACAATAAAGTATGACGACGAATATTGTTTTAAAAATTCGCTGAAATAATCTACCTTGGTGGTGGGATACTTTGTAACTTTATAAAATTCTTTTGAAATAAGATCCTTTTTTATTCACAGCTGCCGCCACAGTAAAAATTCACATTTTTTAAAACTTTCCGCAAAACTCCAAAAAGTTTCCTATGAATTTTCTTTTTGGAATTTTAATTTAATACGCGTCAACTCAATTTATTGAATTATTTGCTATTATCTCAACTTTTGTCTTATATCTGGTTTAATTAACGTAGCCGCCATTTCACATTCATAAGTAATTATTTCCTTTTCATTTATTTCACTCTTCACATCACTCTTCACTCATCATTAAATTTATGTCTTGACTGAAAACATATTTTTATATGCCATATTTATATACATATTAACAAAAACATAAAAATTAAAGTTTTTCGAACAGCAACAAAAATAGATTTTTAAAGTCACATTTTGTTGGCACTTATTGCTGACGCTTCGGGATACGTTGCAGCATTCATCTTCCGATATCATCAGCTTAGTAGCACTATACGTTGAAAAAGAACCGTAGGTACGTGAATATCAATTCAAAACAGATTTCTGCATATTTTTTTTTTTAGTTTATACACCTTTATAACATATTGCATACATTTATCAAAACACAAACACCATTCACCAATTGAATAATTTGATTGATGTATTATGATTTATTTATTTATTTTTCCTTATCCACATATTTCAAATTACAAACATACAAAAGTGTGTCACTAGGTTTTCCACTAGGTTTTCCATGCCATCAATGTCATTGTTTTTTTATATTTATAAAATGCAATATGGATGTTCAATAATGGGAAGAATGGTTTACTTTTCACAAGTGTACAAATTAATTATTTAAGCTAGCCTAATGCGTAGTCGTTAGTCCTGTGATGCTCAGACTTTTATATTCTTTCATATAATAGAAAATGAGAAAAAAAAATAAAACGGGAGATATTTTGTTTCTAGTTGACATACCTTTAGTATTGATATGATAGAGTAAATGGTTGTATTTTACACCTTTACTTCATTATTTGGATATAATTTTGTAAACGCATACTTGTTTAGTTTTGATGGAAACACTATATACCAGCAACTTTGATCTTAAAACCTTTAACTCCGATGAAGTTCTACGGCCCACCTCAGAGGTATGAGCACTATCCTGCACCTGGACAAAAGTAAATGGGAGACTGCAAATACCAAACCGCACAAGATCACGGCTCTACCCGGCCCGATTAAGGGTCTTAGCGTTTGCCTTAACGTTGGAACTAGCGGCTTTGAACCCTGAGAAAATAATAGAGTACCTTGAGTGAAAGTCAAATATAAGGTCATGATTCTGCTCTGACTTGATCGAAGAACTTTTCTGCCTACCTCAACTGCGAGCTGACAGTCTTGCATTTTCTACGATATATGGTTTAAGAAAATTCTCTTCAAACCTCTTTAAATATTGAAATTGCATTTATAGGGCGGTTCAATCAATATTGACGATTTTTTTTATTACTAAACCACTCCCTATGTGGAGCATATGGAGTCCACAAACTATCTTCAGTCTTTTCTGCCGGCTGCCAGCTCCCTTGCATCCTCCCAAGTCAGGTCCGCTTCCTGAAGTTCTGACGAGAACTGCTGACGAATTGCCATCAGCGGTCGTCCTGGCCGGCGCGAACCTGATACCATGTAAAAGAGACAAGCTTGATTAAGTACATGGCCAAGCCAACTGAATCGCCTTTTTCTGACTATAGTTGTGACTTATATTTGCTGCGTTCTACGCCTTATCTCTTCACTACTCACAGAGTCAAACCACAGCACACCTAAAATTCTTCGCAGACACCTATTCTCAAAGGTCAAAAAATATATATTTATATATATATATATATATTTAAAACACGTGTAAAAGACAACATTTATACGTCAAAAATATATTTTATGAAAATTATGGTTTTTGGTTCCAGCAAGATGGAGCAATACGCTATACTACACAAATTGACATGACTGGTATAAAAAAATATATTCCCAGACAACTTGTATCCCGACAAGGTATTTTAATTTACTGACAAGGTCATCACATTCCACCAGCCCTATTTTTTTATGGAGTAATTTGAAGGCTTAGGTTTTCGTTAAAGGGCCTCAAACGCTACGACCTTTAAAAGCCAACATTACTCAAGAAATCAGAGCCATAAATCAGGAAATGCTGCTATGAGTTACAGAGAATTTTCCATCACAACTTTAAAAATGTTTAAAAAGAAGTGGCGTCCATTAAAAAACATTATTTTGATGAAAAAAATATGAGTAGAAAAAATACTTTTTTGATGTTGGTTATTTAATCAGTAAATATCTATAATAACACTCTAAACACCGTTTATAAGCATTGATTTACCCTGTTGTTTTTTTACGCTAAAAATAAATTTAAACGAATACATAGAATCAAAAATTATCGAATCAGACAAAAACGTAAAAAATAATAAATCTCCTTTTTTACCATTTTTTTTCTTTACTAACGGCTGTAGCCAATTTGTACTCAATATATTACACGTATAATTTGTGAAAAAATTATATGTTTTCTCTTTTTAAGTAAATTACTGGTTCGAAAAGTACTTACCTAAACAAGGATGAACTTTTGAAAAAAAATTATGCATTAACCTGAAATATTGTAGTTATTAATATTCAACACTTTTCGACGCAATCATCCTCATTATCAAACACCATAGGTTAATTGTATTAAATAATTTAAACTAGATGAAATGTATCGCGCAAGATTTTCGGTGTGGATGAAGATTTTTTTTAAGTTTTATAATATCCCTCAATGAAAAGCCTCTAATTTCTATTGATTTATTGGTATACAAAAATAATCCAGTTCTTTTTAGATGATGTTAATAAGATCACGTTAATTATTTACCCAATTCATTACTCCCAGATCGCTTGAGTCACGGTTATCAAATTGGTGATCCTACGTCATTAGAGCGTCAAAACTGAGGAGGTGAAACACTTGGGGAGTATATAAATAAATAATCAGCTAATTTCTGAAGGAAAGACAAAGCAGGACTTGAGAACTTCTAACATCTGATTTTGAACTTTTAAGTAATTAACGACCGTAATACGAAAAGCGAAGCGAATTAACTATAAAGCACATTGAATGCTTTGTTATTTGCTCTTTCAAATTATTTTGACAGGTGCTTTTTGTTCCTCTCTTCTACTAATTATTATTTTATTTAATACCGTTAACGTTGGTATAATGTAAGGTCTTATGGTGAATTTTAGTTACTTTACTCCACTTCATATAAAGGGAATATTGCTAACAGAAACATGAATAAAAAACAACGTCTTTGAATATTTTATTAGTTCTCAAATAATATAAATATATGTATTGACTTGGTTCATTAGAAAAAATTAGATTGAATGTATAAATAGTTTTAAAAAATTAATATGTAATATGTAATACTAATGATTGATTATTTAACTAAGTATAAACGAGAGAATTTGAATTATTGGGTTATATATTCAAAATTAAACACAGTTATTGGATTGAATTCTACTTTTATTTACATGTTTATGATAACATGTGACGCGGTTCGTCTAATTAAGATATTATCAAATACCCGGAGCGTTTGATAATGTCTTAATAAGACGAAACGCGTCCCATGTTATCATTTTCGAGTATACGTAAATAAAAGTAGAATTCAATCCAATAAGTGTGTTTAATTTTGGATATATTATTTAACCATTCAAAGTGGAATTCTACCAACTGTCTGCAGTAACAATAAAGGAGAGAATTTGACCTTTTTTTTAATTTCTAATGAAATTGATCTAGGCACAAGGTGAAAGAAAAAATTTAATTTTTTTATTAATGGCTGTAGCCAATTTTTACAAAATATTTAACATAGTTAAATAAACAGTATATCTTTTATGGTAACGATAAGTTATTTTTATGAATAAACGTAGTTGGGGGTAAAAGTAATAAATACAGTAAATAAATTGAACTGAGTTTAAAAAGTGATTCAATACAAAATTATAACTGACTAACTAACTAACCATCACGCCGTTTCCCCGCAGGCAGAGAGAATAGAACGCCACACCACTCTGTCTTTGCAAACATTCTTCGCCTCTTCCACGTTCATGCATCTCCTCATACATACCCGCCGATTATTACGACTCCTAACCTGTCCAGTTTCAAATATTTGGCATACCTGATCGTGCCATGTTTTTCTCAGTCTTCTTTTGAGACTTCAAAATGATAAGACTATAAAATAAGAATAAGAAATGAAAAAATCAGACGCCGGACAAAGGTAGTCGATGTGATAGATCGCCTTGCCATCTGAAATGGTAATGGGTGGATCACGTTGCGAAATAGGAAATGGACCGATAGGCATCCAGAGTTCTGCAGTGGAGACCATGGGACATGAAGAGAGGAAGAGACAGCCCTAGAAAAGATGGGCCGATGACATTGTCTTCGTCGCAGGTAGTAAGTAGTTAGAAAAAGCTTAAACGAGAGAAGCTTGGAAAATACAAGAAGCCTAAATCCAGCAGTAGAGAGTCGATTGACAAAGAAGAAGAAGAAGATATGTTTATATCACAATGACAAAATTGATCAATTGAAGTGTCGATGCCATTCCAAAAGTTGTGTAACTCAACTTTGTCAATCAATTATAAAATGCGTCATATGTGTAGGAGATAATTCATTAAATGTACTTGCATACATTTTTTTATTTGAAAATCACAGTATGTTAACTCATTATATGTACTTACATACGATTTAAAAATTTCAATTTACATTATGTTAACTCATTACACGTACGTACATGCATTTGAG
Source organism: Brachycentrus maculatus (assembly GCF_059751285.1). NCBI lineage: Eukaryota > Metazoa > Arthropoda > Insecta > Trichoptera > Brachycentridae > Brachycentrus > Brachycentrus maculatus. The sequence goes on from NW_028281014.1 coordinate 267,990, forward strand.
AAAAAAAAATCACATTATTGCACAAAAATAATTTCACATGATGTTAACCCAACAAGTCTTCAATATCAAAATAGCTCCTATACACACACATAATATTTACGCAAATGCATATGGCTCACCATCCGGTTTATCAATGGTTTCCAGTTCCGGTGAAATTCTATCTCTCTGTACGTTAATTTTGTCATTGTGCTTGTCGACACTTACACTGCCCATCACACCATCGCTTAGAAACATAAGATAATACTAAACTTCATATACTTACAGAGATAAGATTTCGCTACCATCGGAAATCGCAGATGAACCGGAACTTCTGTCCAAGTGTTTTAGCCATCTATGACGTATGAGACGAAGCGAGTATAAACGATTCTCTTACTCTTTTCTTTCAACGGTTAGATTCGAAAAAGGGGAATCGTTTTCCTTTTTCGTCTGATCTAAGCTAATTTGCCGTACCGCGCCTAAAAAAGTTATATTCCAACAAAAAAATCTCTCTCCGCTTCTATTTAGACTCGATTAAACCATTTAGAATTTAAAAAAAAACACCATTGGAGAAATTAAAACTTTCTGGGAAAAAACAATAGTGTAGGATGGGAAAAGGTGAAGCGAAAAATAAATGAGTAGGTACTGGAAAAATGTTTTTGGAGTCGTACAAATATAACTAGTTAACTTTCGCTAAACAAACTCTAAGTTCTGTGAATAATATCAATGTCCATACTCAAACAATAACCCAATAGTTGAATTTAAGTTTTACCTTAAACTTAAAGCTTTACTCAACAGGATCACGTTACTCAATTTCAAGTTGATGAAAGGAGGCGCTTCATACTCTTCAAGGAGGAAATATTATATTCCCCTACTAATATCAGAGGATCTCATCCAAAAAGGTATCCTTTCATCCTTATAAAACCACCTTTCTTTATTATAAAATAATAAATCACTCGGCTATACAAAGCGATTTTGAAATGACTGAAAAGAAAAGTATTCTATATTTTCGAATTTTTATGTCACCGTATTAACGATAAACGTTTGAAAAAAAGACATACGCTATTTTTTTGTTGCTGTACTCGCCTCGCATGCTGTGGCTCAGACGGATTAAATTGAAAAGAATGAAAATTGAAATCATACTTAAGTATGATTTCTTTATTTTATTAACTTTGACAGAATATTAAATATTACGAACATTGCTGTTACGTTCAACAGAAAGCCCTGTCATCAAGGTTAATTTTTTTTTTATGTATAAGCTTTATCATTTATTGATGAAACATTAACTTTATGAAATTGCATGCTGATTAAAATATTTGAAAATAAAAAAATTGTTGTACACCATATTCAATTTATTTAAATAAACACAATAGGTTTCGAGAACTTCAAACTTCTTCTTCCCATCAACAGGTGAAAATACAAACTGATTATATTTTTAACAGTTTGTATTTTCACCTGGTGTAAATATCTGTTACTACTAAAGCCCAATCGTATTTAAACAATCTCAAAAGTGGTGCTTTATGAGTGTTTTATTATTTTTATAAACGTAGGTATAATGTATATTAATTTGTATTTACTGTAATATTAACTGATTGTATTTTCACCTGTTGATGATAATATCTAAAATTCTATAACAACATCGTGTTTACATGAATAATCTCAAAAGTGTCCTTATATACACGTTTTATTTTTGACTTTAAATAAACAAGCTGATGTGTTACTTCGAGCCTCGATTTCTACTACATAAGTAAGCATATAAAATCTACTGAATTGTAAAGGAAGATATTAAAATGTGCAAATTTGTATTTCGTGCTTCCAAGTCCGACCCAGCGGCGAGGGCGGTAATTGGAGATCTGGCCGCCAGCCTCTGGATTTACGGCGGCATCTTCCTAATGGTTCCGTTCTCGCCAGGCCCGGACACCGGCTTCCGCCTGCCGCTGAATTACTACATACTACCAGAGGCGCCGGGCGCCTATCCCGCCGGCCGCACTCTAACGGCCCTGCGCGACCTAAGGCGACGGGACTGTATTGGAATTTATCAATACGTTACACCCCGACTTACGAACTTGACAATTCTTACGCTGTTTCGTATCTCAAAACCCAATTTAGACTTTTTCTTATTACATAAAAATATTAACCCTTATTCTATACTCGCCTGACGTACCTACCATTCCATACGCGCCCACTCATACACTCCTGTACCGTATACGGATACACTTGTCGTTTCGTCATTAATTTCATTAATACGACATAAATATACACATATAGGATGTTTTATACAGGGCGGCAGTTTTCGAATACGAAAATTTAAAAAAAAAACCTTGATCAAAATCATATATCTTAGAGTGTAAAATAATTCAATTAGAATCTTGTATACCAGTACATTTAAAAATACAAAAAAATACATGAAGTAACGTATAAATTTTATGATGTAACGGGTGATTCATTATGAACTTTCTTCGCAATAGCTTTTCATTGACAAATCACACTTGAGTCGTGTTGAGCTGTCATGTTGACACATGAAGCGACGTACAGAATATATATATATATATATATATATATATATATATATATATATATATATATATATATATATATATATATATACATATTTATATATATATATATATATATACAATATATACATATATATATATATATATATATATATATATATATATATATATATATATATATATATATATATATATATATATATATATATATATATATATATATATATATATATATATATATATATATATATATATATATATATATATATATATATATATATATATATATAAATATATATATAAATATATATATATATATAAGTTGCAAAAAATTGAGTATTGCGGTTGTCAATGATAGATAGAATGGTGAATGTTATTCTTGTATAAAGTGGTCACATAAACCAACTTTTGACAGGTCGTAGGCCCAGACTTTCATTTTCTTCTTAACCTTTGTTGAGATGTCAAAATATATCAAAACTTTTAATAGATTACCATGAATAGAAGAATAAAACGGATTATAATTTTTAAAGATCACATAATTTAAATTTCGACCATTGTTTTGTACGTACTTGTTTAACCAATTTCGCAAATTTTCAAAACCACACGTACACCGTGCACTGGAAATTCTGTTTTTTTAAATTCGAATATTGTATTTTAACTCTGCAATATTGGGAAACGGTTTTTTGTAAAGTAGACTTTTGATATGTGTTGGCCCCATGGAAAATCTCATGGACTGAGATCGAGAGATCTTGCAGGCCATGCAATGTCACCAAAACTGGATATCACTTTTACTGGTAATAATCACCTAATTTCATACATTAATGACTTTGTGGTAGTTACAGCATCTTGTTGTGTGTTTCGATTAATAAAAGAACTTTCAACGTGTTGTCTTAAAAAACTGCTAGAAGTAAAAAATATCATAAATCTGACGCAGGACACTTTGTATATACATCATATAGTAGACCTCTTTAATACAAACCTAAAAAAACTACGTACGTATTGTGTGATAACATAAAAAAGTAAATACGGACGTCCATTGTATGTCGAATATACCACTCATCGCGTCGTATTACTGATAAATGTGACCTAGTTACAACAAACACCACTGAAACAATGCTTTCAAAGGCGCAGTTCAACATTGTTTGTATTTTATTTCAAATCTTCGTAGGTACAGGTCAACATGAAATATGATAAAAGTTCGTGACTCGAAAAGTTCTTTGAAGAGATGTTTGTAAGTCGAGGTACTACCATATTTACCGTAAGAAAATTCTTCGAAAGCTGAACTGATGTTTTTCGATCAACAATATATCATTGGTTGACAACCATATTAACTAAACAAATATTTTGAATAGAAATATATCACCAGGCGCCAAAGTTAATAGGATATTCTTACTTTTTTTAATCACGAGTCACGACCGGTATAGGGTCTTTGTCGAGCAAAAAAAATAATGAAAGAAAATCAATCGAAATGTTTGATTTTTTTTCACGAAACCCTAAAAAAATAAGAAAAAATTAAACCCAGATACCTAAAAATAAATTACCTTTAAGTTTTGGATATGCGGACAAATTTATTTAAAAGAATTACACAGGCGATAAAAAAAAACATCACAATAATTCCAAGATTAATAAAAAAACAAATAGCGTTTGTTAGACTCAATAATACTATACTTTGTACTTAAGTACATACCTAATAAAATTATATAATGTATGTGTAAGTTTATAACGTTTTATAAATGTTGTGAAAACTAATGTTTAATGTTTAATTATATGAAACTCTTTGTATGTGAAGTTTTATTTAATAAATGATATTATTGAGATAATAAATTTATGGCTCCAATTGAAGGATTTATTTCCTGTATAAGTATTCGTGTAAAAACCCAGCTTAGTGGTATAAGATTCGCCCTGTGTGATCGTGGTAAATCAATTACGTTAACCGTGAATTCTGATCGAGTTTCATATATTCTTATTATCCTTAGAAAATTCAGTATAATATTATACGTTTTGTAATTTGATTGACTGAGATCCGTGAATCACATTTTATTTTGTTATGTTATCATATTCCACACGGAATACATGAATCTAATCCAGGAATGCCAACACCTTCATCTTCTTTCATATGCAAACTACAGATGATTTTTCCTCAGTATAGACACTTGTAATATTGATATATCATACTTAGGGTGAATTATTCCGTTTTTGATATTTGTAACATACTTCGTATTTTATTATTATTATTCTTCTTCTTCTTCATGAGCCCTCTGTCCTCCATTGCTGGATATAGGCCTCTTCCACTTCTTTCCTGTTGCTGTCGGTTGCTCCTTGCAGCCATTTTCTACCCCCCAGAACGACTATGTCGTTGGACCATCCCTTTTTTCGGATTTTATTATAATGTGTAATTGGAATGAATTTGATGTTAAAAATCATTAATTTAATAAAATTGTCTTTAACAATCGAGTATAGATTCCTAGATCACATATCGCATGCATGTTTAAACAACGCTACTTTATTAGGATGTTCTGCATGAAACAATGAGATAAATATAATAATTCTTTTACAAATCAAAGCAAAACGACTGAACAGAATATAAAGAATATTCAACTTTTTAAAACTTTTATGCGATCAACCCGTTTCAAACATGTTGGGAGTAATCGAGGTAAGCGCTTAACCGGAATCCTTAAATAATTTGTCATTATACGAGGAGAATTTTATTTTGCGAAATACGGTCAGCTACAAATGGCTATAAAATTCACATAAAATTATCCATATTGCCGTGTTAAGTGGGTATTTCAAGGCGTAATAAAGGTAAGCCGATTACAACTCGGTACGAATATCAACTCGACGCGACGGCACTTTTTTAAATTCAAATTCCTCGCGAGGCATTATTTTTACAAGGATATTTATTGCCAAAAATACCCAAAAACATACCACAGGTAACATTTTAAAGTAATATTAAACTCAATGGCCTTCGGTACTTCTTAAAATACTTATTAATTTCATTACTTCATTTGTCCAAGTGTCTCTTGAAAAATAGCAAACCCAAATAATGGGCCTTTTCACCTCGTGATATAAAAATGTCGACATGATTTTTTTAAATAATGGTTTCAGTGTCAAACTTTTTAAAGCTTTAGGTGCAGCTGTATACACTTTACTTTTTTACTCAATACTTTAATTTTTTAAGATTTTTTTCAAATATATGTTAATAGTCATAGTATTATGATGCTAAAACTAAGTGTTAACAATATGCCGCTCTATGACTTACCGAGTAAAATATATCCAGTCCATAGATTAACGTACAACTCACAAAAAATATGGATACCGATGAATTCCTTGATCATTTGAATTCAAACAAAAAATATTTGATGGATGCTTTTCTCAGCCATTCATTATTTCCTTATACCACTATTCAAACATCTGCCATACATCGTTTTGCCGCACATTCGTTTGAGAGATCGCATTTCGACTGTATTCAGTATACTTTTACCCTTCTTTTGCAACCTCGTGATTTCCTTACATACATTAGGTTTGGAACCATAACTCCATATGAATATGCTATTCATAAAATGTAAAATAATTTATTTTACCCGAATTAAACCATTTAACTTCAGATGTAAGCAATTATTTTTTAAACTTTTTTTATGTTGAAAACTCAACAATGTTGAAATAATTTTAGTAAAAATGAATACTCCTTGTTCATCCATAAGTGATTCTCTTTTACGTGGAAATTCATTTAATTCCATTTTTATTATTTTTATTTCATGTAAACCATATTCGTTTAAACAGGTATAAGAACTGTTCGTGTTTCGCTAACAGGATAAAAATAACCATGTCGAAAATTTCGGCTCGGGAAATTACCGAGCGTTTTTAATTTAAAGCGTGTTTTTACGTTCTTCTCCATTCCCTTGACAACCCATTTTTGCGCCGGTTGTGCACGAATTTGTATCAAAACGAAAAGATTAATTATAAATGTATATACCTTACAAAATAATAAATGATATCTCGTGTTTTACAAATCTGGAACGTTTAAAAATTTGTAACGGCCCCTATTCATTTATTCCCCCCGATCCTTAGTTGTATTTCGCACCCTTTTACAAGTTTACAAATCGAGCTTAAAGCACGGCATTATGATATTGATCGATCGTAAAATACACAAATATCCAGTATGCTTACTTACCCTTCAGATTCTGGTCTAGGGTAACATGGGGTAGTAAATAACTTATTATATTGGAATAACCTGAAATCCAACCATACAATGTATGCTTACCAGTTCAGCGTACTAACGTACGAACTATCGTGCTATGGAGTTATATATTACAACAGGACGAAATAAATATGTGAAATAATTTACATTTTCAGCATTTGAAAATAATTATGTAAAAATATGTAACATGTTTTATTATGTGTAGAAAAATAAACATGAAATATTTTAATTGAAAAATCAGTAACTTAAATTTATTTGACTTAAACCTCAAACCTTACCATATATTGAATAACGTTTTATTTCTTCTCTTCGATTGTTGTGAATATAATTATCATTGCTATCTATTATTATTGCCTGTGCATAATCATTATTTTTACATCTCATAATCCACACGTTTCATTTATATTACGCATACTTTCAAAATATCAACGAAATTTCAAACAAGAATGAATAAGGAAATGACAAATCCAATTAAATTTGTAAAAATATGTTTTTTTTTCAATTATTCTGTCATCTATTCACATTCGCTCTCTAACTTTCCAATTTAACGATTTTCTTGTAAAGTTTGCTTAACATTCAAGAACTCGAACACCTGTTCAAACTTCAAAGAAACTTTGTTTCGCGGTTAAAGCTAATCCCTAAAAGAATCGAGAAGAATTCCATTCGGAAACCGTTGTTATTTCATTTATTTCCCTGTGAACTTAAATATTTACGTTTCCATTTCATCCAAGAGAACCGTCTGCTGAGTCTGACGTGTTAATGCAAGTGTATATGAAGAATACAAATGACTTCTTCCAGAAATAAAACAAGGAATAGCAAATTGTAGCGCAGATGTTTGTGTTTCCGCCATATCATCCTAAAACTATACAAGATGAAGGGAGGCGGTGGGCATCACGCTTCACCTGTTCGCGTTTGTACATTTCAGATATACGAGTACGATTTTAAGACGTTGCTTCGGGTGCAACAGGACGAACAATATCTCCGCTAATGAAAATCGCTTTGTCACCTTCTGTTTTGATAAATAATACTTGTTTCTTATCTAAATATGTGCCATTGCATGGATATAAAGAAGAACTAACTTGGTTTTTTTACACATTATTAAAATTGAATATCCATATGTTTATACATATACCATAAAAAATGTTGTCATGTTTATACATATGATTAAATATGTTATTTATTTATTGTTTCGGCATTAACTTTGTGGTAAGACATGTTACAATGATTAAAGAAAACACTTCGTTTTTTACCACTTGAGTTCTATTATAGACTACATGTTTCAGAAGTTAAACTTCCATCATTCAGGTCTGTATAATAACTATACAGACCTGAATGATGGAAGTTTAACTTCTGAAACATGTAGTCTATAATAGAACTCAAGTGGTAAAAAAACGAAGTGTTTTCTTTAATCATTAAATATGTTTACAATATACTTTAAATAGTAAGAACTTCATTTACGATATGGTATTCGTTAATGTTTGACACTTATCTAAATAATGGTTAAAATGTATTTCTTATCACGATAGATTCGATAGATAACCCGTTTATATTTTTTGGACTTCACAAAATGTTTATCGATAATTTTAAAAATAAAATCCATGTTTTTTTTAAATTATGGTTTTCTTTTTTATTATTATATTAAAACATGCACGTTTTGTATGGAAAAAATTATATTCTTATCAACCTTACAGTAGAAAAAAAGTAATTGAACATTTACGTAAGATTTTATTATATATCTCTGCATTAAGTCAATGAAATTCTGTGAAAAGCGGTTAAAAACGTACCTCATAACTTAAGACCGCATAGAATTGCGAAGTCGAATGAAGGAAAACTTTACCTAGACATAGGATAATACGGATAGAAAGCGGAAAAAAATAAATAAATTTAGTAAAATCTTAAATTTTAAAGTTATTCTTACAGTTATTAGTGAAAATTTAATCAAAACAACTTTTTCTTTTGGTAATTTCACAACATTTTGAGTGTGTCCAAATACTGGTTCACAAAATGCGGATTAACTCCAATTACAGGAGTTATTTTCAAATAATTTTTGTCATCTCATCAAAAATTAAGAAGAATATGGAAGTCTGGGCATTTACGGGGCTGACGACCGTCATAGGCCGTCATCTTACCAATAGATGTCTCTAGTGAAGTTCTAGTGATTCAAGAACAATGTTACAAAATTGGTTCATATTTATAGAACTTCCAAGAATTTGAGTAGTGTGGTTGTCAATAATGGGTAGAATTGGTGAATGTTACACTATGTAAAGTGATCACTTAAACCAGCCTATGACGGTCGTCAGCCCCGTAAATGCCCAGACGTCCATATTCTTCTTCATCTTTGATGAGATGTCAAAAAATAATCTAATAATAAAGTTTTCAGGATATTTAACGACCTTGCATTTGATCCTTCGATTTTACTGGATCAACTTCAATAACAATTGTGAAGGTAACACATTACTACCTAATTAAGCGTCACAAAGCTTCTACACAGGGGTAAGTGGAGAACAAAATAACCTCACACTACTATGTCTTTGCAAACGTTTTTCCCCACATCCACATTGATGCCTACCATACATACCTGCCGATTATTCTGACTCCAGAGTTGACCACTTTCAAGCGTTCAAAATACTTGATCGTACCAAGTTTTCCTCCGTCTTTCTCTACAACTATTTCCATTTTTATTCGCCTCATTAATTTGAAATAAGGAAGTATACAAGGTCGAGATAGGCAATATCTAACTAACTAACTAACTAACCATCACGCCGCTTCTCCGCAGGGGTAGGCAGAGAGAATAGAGCGCCACACCACTCTGTCCTTGCAAACATTCTTCGCCTCTTCCACGTTCATGCATCTCCTCATACATACCCACCGATTGTTACGACTCCTAACCTGACTACTTTCAAGTATTTGGCATTACTGATCGTGCCATGTTTTTCTCGGTCTTCCTCTGGCATTATCAATAAAATAGGCATTATCAATAAAAATTAATAAAGGCGTGTTGAGAAGTTTGAAAATGAACGAACATAGTGCGGAACGAATAAGTGGGGAAAGAACGATTAAAACAAAGTATGTGGTATATATACGTTTATACGTATTTTAATTTATTTATAATTTAAACTTGTAGAGTCTGAAGACATTTTCTTCGTGTTATTCAAAATATCAGTAATTAAATTATATATAACAATATATCCAAAGATTGTCAAGGGGATAACAACTATTTCCCTCCATATATAAGTAGATTTTTCTGTGATTTTTGCGAGTACCTAGTAAAAAAGCACGTGTTTTTTTATATAAATTGTTGTTTAATATATCATTGAACAAAATGAACACTTTTCGGGGGGAAAACAATGGTTTCGTATTGGGTGGCTGTAACAGTGGACCTAATTTTGTACCCTTTGGTATTTCAACAAGGGTCTAATATGGGTGCTTTGCTTTTCCTCATAATAATAAATGGCATAAAATTTGCTATAAAATTTTTCCGTGTCCAACTTTTACTGACCCCTCAAAAATAACGTCTCATAATCTACGAACCGTATTACTTCCTGGCAATTCGATCTTTAATGTAAAACATAAAATTACTTTAGTCATTCAATCAGAACGGAAAATATCTAACAAAACGAAACCTATGAGGCATAAAAAAACAAACATTTTAATTCATAAGTTCAAGGTTTTGAATATTGAAAGTATTAATTTTGTGGTTCATATTGATATATTATTTTGAGAAATAAAAAGACATTTTTTATCCACTCACATTTTTATTAACAACCAACTAGTTTTGGCAACAGCCTGTTGCCCTCTTCAGGGTTTAATTAATAAATAATTTATAATTTTAGTCATAGAGTGGATAAAAAAACAAAGTCTTTTTATTTCTCAAAAAAATATAAGTTCAAGGTGTTTATTAAAACCTAGCTGGCCTTTACTGTGGTTTAGTATGGTTAAATAGAAAAGAAATAAAATAGCTAGCACATATTTCGAATACGTTGAAATTTACAGTGCTCGTTATACAATTAAAATATTGAAAATGTATGAAAGAACAATGCAATGAAAAACATTGAAAATGACAGAATTATAATGAAGCCATAAAATTACTAGCAGCTAATATCAAGAAGTCCGCTGTCTGCCATGAGCAATGTTCATAATTCCATGTGTTGCTGTTACGTTCAACAAATGGCGCCGATATTGCGGTTGAACTTTTTTTAAATACATGTGTGTTTTACTTAGGACGGGTAAAAATACCCGTAGCAGGTAAAATTATATTTTATTTTTAAAGTAAAACACACGCGTATTTAAATACACCGTTATGTCAAAATTTCAACGCAATCGGTGAATAAGTTTAGGAGATTCAAGATTTTTCACAAACGAATATTCATATTTGTATTTCCATTAATCATTTTCTAACAGCAAGCCACACATTTTCTTACAAGAACTAATAGCATTGCTAAAAAGGATATCACCTTTTAAATGTTTGCGTTTTAAAATAATCTACGATATTTTTAGAGAATACGCTTTTCCCGAAAATTAATCTACATAATTATAAAATTCGAGATTTTTAATCCGCTGCAATAGAGCATTGTCAAACTATGTCTACAATTTTTTTATTTTTTTTTTTTAAATCCGCTAAACCAAAAAGTTTAAAAAAAATATCGTCAATGTCTCAAACAATATCAACAGGATATATACGCAGATGAAATTTTTATAATTTTTTTGTTATTATCATTTCATTTTATGTAAATATATGCTACACATAGGGAGCAGATATAGTTTAATAATAAATAATAAGTATGTCTTATATATGTGGATCAGATATCAATAGAAGCATACTTTAACTCAATGGCAAACCTTATGTGTGTTGAATTTTTTTTCTACCTCTCAAAAAAATTGCTACATCCCAATTGAACCCCTGTGGAAGCTCTCAAAAAATGTCAATGAAAATACCTCTAGGAAAAAGCTGCTAAATCAAAGCTTTAAAAATGCCTGTTACTCTTGACACGAAATAGTACTTCTTCTAGGTTCAATTTGACCTTGCAAAAGCTCGTATAAACTTATTGCACTGCGCGCTATATTGTGACGTTTCGGAGACCATCATGCCACCAGGTGTCAGGAATGACGTCTGCAAACATTGTATGACAAAAGTTTGTCTCAGGATCGTGAAATATGTTTGTTAAAAATTACTTTGTCTGCTCGTGAACCTCAAGAACATGTAAGTTTTACGGTTATACGAACACTGTACAGACTTTATTGAAGACTTAGAAGCGTCATTAAAATATGACGAGATATTGGGGAAATACAATGTTTCAATTTCTTTACCGCTGAAGATTTCCATAATCCTATATTATATTAAGTATTAGTAAAGATATTTTAGCACATTCAATATGATGTGAACATGTTATTCAATATTATTTCCCACAACATTGTTAACCTCCTCGCTGCCAGTGGTTTCATGAGCAGTATGTTGTCAATATACTGTATCAATAAATATTTACGAGTAAACTTTTGCAACCACAACAACAACAAAAATATGTAGAAAAACGAGAGTATTATATTTGTCTCGTAGACAAAAATACTTTTATGGAAAGGAAATATTAAAATCTTTAAAGATTTGACCCGTCATTAAGGGGGCTTAAGACGTTACTTTATACAATTATGTAATTTAAACCACTCTACCAATATGTTTAGATATTCTAACCATTGGATAATTCAGAAGTTGTTTGATTTGATAAGTTGCAATTCGTGTTTTTCTTTTCGTTTATGCCAATATAACATACAAGCAGTATGTGCCTTTTTATTGAAAAAAATGTATAAGGTTCAAACTTTGGCATGTATCACTAGGCTGCTTTTAGTTTGTTGGAAGATATTGTTTCTTAGCAATAAGCCCGCCAATGTGCATTTATTGTGAACAAGAAGTTTAATAACTAAGTATACGGGTAATTTTCCAAAAACAATATCTGGCCTTCAAGACATTCTTACAATTGGATTTTTCAGATGTGGTTTCTATTTCAAATCATTGATTTCATTACTTGCAATTCATATTTTTCTTTTCGTTAATCTTATGTAACATACCTTCATACAAGTACTTTGTGCTTTCTTATTTCAAAATACTTTATAATGTTTAAGTATTTTGAGACTGCTTTTGGTTTGTTGGAAGATATTGCTTTTTAGCAATAAGCCCGCCAATGTACACATATTCTGAACAAAAGACTTAATAAATAAGTATACGGGCAATTTGCCAAAAACAATATCTGGCAATACCGCACACAAATAATACGACAAAATTATTCTCAAATAGATCATTATGGAATTTAAATTTTCTACCCGGAAAATCGGGCTTAAAAAATAAACATTATCGGAAAGGCGCGCTGCGTAATCTTGAAAGGAACATATTTTTAAAAGGAGCGTAATTTTCGACAGTGAAATATCTCCACGAAGCATTCTCTAGCTCCCTAATCCTTTGGGTGTCCTTAATCCTTAATATCTCTGGTGTTTGGGCGGAAGGAGGGCGGGGGCAATAATCTCCTTTATGGTATCATTACCATACTACGAGACGCCATGTTTACCCTTCGCAGCTGTGTCTACGTGATGGAATCCAGAAATTGAGGACACACTATGTTGACGATCCTCAGTATAATGCGTTCTTACATCTTAGAGTTAGATCCATCGGATCAGGCTCGTCTTTAAGTAACCAAATAGTAATCCGCCAATATTTACGAATACCTATGCGGGTTTTGTCAGATCAGATCTTAAACATAACGCAGTCAACAATATCAGATCACAAACAAAACGCAATCAACAATGTTAGATCTCAAATATAACGCTATCAACAATGTCATATCTCAAATATAACCCAATCAACAATGTCAGATAAAAATATAACGCAATCAACAATGTCAGATTAAAAATATAACGCAATCAACAATGTCAGATCAAACATGACGCAATCACCAATATCACAGAATAAGTGTAACACCGACATTAATAATTAACAGCATTTTTTATTAATCAGTCACAAAATAAAATTTACATAACTTTCCCATATATTTTTTTTATTATCACTTTTATAATTACACAATCTTAAGAAATAATATGAAATACTCTATAATTATATCAACTTAATTGCATTAAGTCATTTAAAGTTGAGAGAGGACTTTAAGCTCAGTAGGACTTTTACGAGTTTCCGAGTGTAAAAGTAAAACACCGTTTGTGTCGACTTCATCTAAATCAAAGACAATCCTCAACCGCTGACTCGTCTCTGCAGGGCAGTAAAGTTGATAAGGTTTAGTAGTTTAGTTCATTGAAATAAAGGCTCTACTCAGTTGGGGTAGCGAGTGGTGTGTATAATTATGTTGTTTCATTGGCGTCGTTTAAGAGAAAATAAAGAGTAAGTGCCCGGGCATTAGGGGATGGAAGGTTTTATTGCACAGCAAAGTATTTTGCCGCACTACCACAACAGGGGTGGGTTTATGTTCTGTTCAAAACACTCTGACGCCGAGATAAATTCCAAAAATGTTCAATTAGAACATCCGATACAGGAAGAAATAAGAGGTATAAAGCGTTTGTAACTTGAACAGTCAGTACGTTTATGCCTTCGTAGAGGAAACATCGTATGTTATACCATTTAATATTGTAAGATAGTATGTCTTTTTGTAAATATGTATTATTTTGAACATACATATATGTTTTACACACGATACCACTATAATTAACACCTTAACGTATGAACATACGAACACTCATGAAATCTTCACTTTATTATTTATTTATTTGGCGTTTACTTTGTGGAATGCCATGTTGATTATTTAAAATTAAACACATGTATTACAACTCTTATTGACTTGTTCCTATTATTATTGAGAAAAAAAATTAAAATACGATTTTTCTGTAAAATGAAAATAAAAATGATTCATAAATTTAAAAAAAATAATTGTTACCTACCTCAAAAAACTAATATAACGAAATAATGTTACGAATACATATTTAGATGAAATTACATGAGAAATAAGTAAAATAGGAAGGTATTATAGTTATGCCATATGTTCGTACATAGTTTAAGACTGGACAGATAAAAATATTTGTGTTCCGGTAGAGGGAATCAAATATGGTAGTGGTAGCCAAATAATTTTGATTCTCGACAACACTTTAAAGGCGAATAGCGTGTTATTATTCTGAATAATCAAATAAACTAATCGCAGATAATTATTGCATTTCACGTATCGCGGTATGAGTAGCGTCCCAATGTGCTACGTATCGAAGTGATTGACAGATCCTAGGCACTGTGTAGTAGGCCCACGGCATAGTGGTAGAGATGGTTGTATCGCCGTGATAGTAGGAATAACGGAGTAAGTGTGCGCTGCAGATAGCGGCCGCTTACTCTGCAAAAAGCTCATCCGGATTTTAGTCTGCCGGAGCTTTTTATGGACATCGTATAAGCAGATTACTGCCCAAGGTTGTCTTAACTACTTGCCACTAAATTGAGTCAATCATTCATTGTATTTAATGTGTTTTGTAAAGGGGACTTCTAGTTTTAATGTTCGGATCTTCTAAAAGGATATAAATAAAACATTTTTACGAGCATCACAATCATGATTGTGTCAGAGTTATGTATATATATATATATATATATATATATATATATATATATATATATATATATATATATATATATATATATATATATATATATATATATGTATATATATATATATATATATATATATATATTTATATATATATATATATATATATATACATATATATATATAAATAAGTGGATATAAGTGTGTGGATGTGTGTACATGTAAGTGTAAACATGTATGCGTTCCAATTGTATATTTCCTTCAACCTTACTATTGCAAATATATTTGTTTAAAAATGTTTTTCAACAGGCAATTTATTAGTCTCCCGTTTATTACGCTTATGAAATTTAGTTATGATATTTTAAAATATGTTTTAGATCAAATTATCTGATCTTATACCTGTGTTAATATTTTACAAAATATTTTTATTCATACCAACGCAATGCAGATACAAGATAATATCGCTATAAATATAACTACGGACAAAAAACTCAAAAATCACCATCAATTTTTACTCTTATAATTTTTTACTAAAAAATTAATCATATTAGCATTTAGCGTTATCCAGAGAGAGTATAAATATTTCGACTTTTGTAATCTTTGCGATTCATATACATGCCTGTTGATTCCACTAAGGAGGGTAACGTCTCCTATTTATCTTATTGTAGCAGTGGACCAAAATGTATATTAAAGTAGTGTTTTTTATTATTTTATTATTACGCTAGTAATTTTCGAAAAATTATTTTTTGTATAGAATATCATTATGCATAAGCGTGTATTGAAAACGTGTTGGTCGTAAAAGAAACATAAATTTCTCACGTGCAAGAGTTAAAAAATATATTGAAAACGCGATATTGAACATGGGAAAGCGATAAAAGTACTTTTCCGAACGTTGTTCCGAAAGTTCACGGTATAAAGTGTCCCATAGACGGGCTGCCTGGATGATGATATCACATTTTATCCAGGCAAAATGGGGAGATTTCACGACGGTTTTGTGGGTTTTAGAATATTTTTTGACGCTTTCACGGTAACAACATTAACAATCATTCTCACTCAAAACCGTTATTCGAAATGAGTACTAAGATTTAAGAGTGTTGTTATATCTGAAAACTTGGTATAAAAATGGATAAAACGATTATCATTCATTTAATTTTCATTTAAACCCTTATCCGCACATCAATGGTGCATTGGGCACTGCATCATATAAACGCAGTGCTATCTTGATCGTTAACCCACGAAGGAAAGGTGATCAGCCCTCCGCTTCAGGTACAGGGTAGTATTGAATAAATATTAGATACAAAAAATCACATAAATTTATTTGACCCCCCTCCCCCCTGAGAATCGAACCCGGGACCTCCAGAACGGTAGCCGAGCGTGCTGACTATAACACTACGTGGGCGGAAACGATTATCATACAATTAAAATATTTTAAAGTTCGTTTAGAGCGTTACTATGATTTTAGCAGTCTAGATTCATATTTGTGTAGGTCCTCACCAAAAAGTTACTCCAATATTGGACAAAAAAAATCCTCTGAATGCAAATCTGTTCTGTTCACTGTATTTTATCGAAATCTTATTGAAGTTGCTACAAAACGTGACCAATCCTGTGTTAAACCAATTTGAAATCAATAAATCGTGCCAAAATATATCAATTTTAAAAGCTAGAATTCCTGATTACTTAAAATCATTTATAATGAAAATGTAACGTTTTGGTGAGGACCTCCACATTTACATACTTATTGATAAAAGTATTTAAAATATTACTCGCTTCGTAATTTTTATCAGACCAAAGCAATACTTTATTATATTTAGATGTGACACCAGGCGCTTGAAAATTTCAAAAAACTAGTTTCTCAGACTACGATCTACTTGTATCAATGTACCTAATTCGAGACTATCGTAAAATTTCGACGATAAGAAAAACTCTAAAACCAAAAATATCGATAAAAAAAATAAAGACACATGCTAGTTGTCACTACATTCTTTACATGTCGCTCACTCCTTTCAAGAACGTAATAAATCAAAAATCGTCAATTTTCAGTTGTGCTATAAAATATACTAAATATACTATACCCCAGCAAAAGAGGCATATTTTTAACTTAATATTTACCCGCTACAGGGCAGAAAGTGTTGTTTTTGCATTTTGAAGAAAATGTATTGTACAATTATTTTTTTAAATGCGGTAAATATTTTTCAAATAGAGAAAAAACCTTCAGGTTTTACCTTAAAAGATATATTGCACAGTAAAAAGTTTAATAAGTGGCTTGATATTTATTTTTAACACATTGTATTATATTTTTAAACTTTAAAAACGTTCTCATGAAAAATCGAGTTTTTTTATTTATTACGTTCTTGAAAGGAGTGAACGATATGTTGTCTCGGTGCTCCCCACAGATTAGATGTCCGTCGTAAGTTTTACGAATGTCCCGTAATCTAGGGTTAACTCTTTTGTGAAACGTATTTCTATGCATTCCTTATCATTTTCCGGAATCAATTAGTAATAATATAAATATAACTTGACATGAGTACTTCAAATACCTGGATATGGACAAGTCAGGGTCAAAATGGTTAGCGGGTATATATGACGTTTAACTGCCTCCATAGTGAAGTGCTTAGGGCGTTATGCAAACATGCTGGATGTCCCGGATTTGATACCTAGGATGGACAAAATAAACATAAGTGATTTTTCACTCTAATATTTATCAAATGTTACTCAGGACTAGTACTTGAAGCGCATAGCTGACCACATTTTTTTCGTGTATTTAATGTTACTTCTATTTGTTAGATGAAAAATGTTATTAGAAGTAGAATAAGAATACAAAAAGAATTGCACGAATTTCGAAAAGGCAAAAAATATTTGAAATAACACAGTGGCAAAGCGTTATACACTCTCTGCCTACCCCTTCGTGAAGCGTCATAATGATTACTTACTTATAATATATTCATCGTCCTTACAATCCTCAAAATATGAGATCCGTTTATTCACGGGTCCCTGATCAAAATAAATTGTTTTCGAATCCTAGATTCTCTTTACAATTCATAACCCGGTTCATATTATTAATTACCAATATATAAAGAGCGATACCTCAAAACAGAGCTCTTTTGATTTCACAGTTGAAACATTTCCAAAGATTACTCTGGCGAGCTTCCATTACCCAGATCCAGGCTTGACCGTACTCAAAGGTAATAATAATGTATTAATTCTAAGGCACAACTTTGCATTAGTAATGTTTTCGCAATTAACCGCTGTATATAATACCTTATTTCGATGTCAAGTGGCTAATTGGATTACATGAATTACTTTGAAAATGCTTGATTTATGTAAGCTGGAAACATACATATTAATACATTTAAATAAATTTATTTACATTTTAATATTGTATTAATACGATCTATTAATCTTTGGAATATTTCCCAATCTCAGCTAATAACCTATCATTATTAGCTAATAACATTTAGGTTTTTTATGGAGTGTGTGGAAGTTTTGGTGAGAGTATTTTAATGTTTTTAATATTGTATATAATATTTTATTTAAATTGTATCAGTAAAAATAGTGGTAAAAACAAAGTTAATTACTTTTATAAAGATATTATAAAATGTGCTACAAAGTATCTGCGGAAAACATTCAAGAAATAACCAATCACCTCTTGTATCTAAAATCAATTCAATATTTTTTAATTTTAAAAAGATAAACATGTATGTTTTTATTATTTACACAAATATTTCAATTTCACGCTATTTCTGTCAGCCTAAGCGTTTCATTATTAGAAATAGGTATCAAATTGCGGTAGAGGGGTTCGAACCGAGAAACTTTGAATTAAGAGTCCGCGATACTAACCACGGGACCACAACCCGACACAATTTATCAGTGCGAAGTATGAATAAAACCAACCTTTTTTAAAAAAATATGTACGTTGGTTCAAAATCTGAAATCTTCTTAATGCATTCTTCGACAGTTTTGAAATTTAAACATAACCTTGCATTTGAACTTTTTATAATTGAAACGTGTTTTACCTGTGACAACACGTTTTTGAGAAAAAAAAAAATACTACAGTGTTAGTGTCATCTGTTGAACGTTACAACAACACACGTGCAACTAAGCATTGTTCGTGGAGGAAAGCGTGCTTCTTTACAGCTTACACAAAGATAATTATTCAGTCTAGTCATAAATCGTATTTAAAATTTCATCTATGGTAACCGATTTTAAATATTCATTTTTAAGTAACATCAAAGTTAGGCGATGAACCTTGAACTTAAATATATCAATGCAAAAAATCAATATTATGTATGTAGTGAAAAATAATTATTTTTATTATCATTGAGCCATATAATTTTAGTCAATGCGTCCGGCATTAAAAACATAACAATCAGTTTATCTGTGGTTTTGAATTATATTTTTATATTTTTTTCAAAACTCGTGTGGAGTGAATTTTATTTTATTACTGTATTACTTTTTTTAAAAAAGCTACTTTGCTGAATAAAAACCTACTTTTTTTTATTTACTAAAAAAGCCTGTTTTCCGTTTTAAAATTAAAGTTATACTCAATATTTTAAGCTGAAAATTAAATGTAAATATTAACGGAGAACCGTTTTGAAATCAATTTAAGTTTGTTGGTTTGTATAAAAGCTTATAAAATATAATTTGTAATTAAGTATCTTTTTTTGTAACAACAATTGAGATATTTTCTCCGCTTCCCAATTTTCAGAAACCTTTTATTATTTTCGTATTTTTGCAAATTTCCTTACTTTTAATTTTTAATGAAATAAGTTTATTTAATGGGCAAAACACAATGATTGAATGTTATACTTTGCAAACATACATAATTTTATAAATTGCAATTATTCTACAAAATTTTGAGTGTGCCCAAATAATTGTCCAAAAATCTGGATTATCTCCGCTTAGGAGTTGTTTTTAATATTTTTGACATCTCTGACATAGATGACGAATAATTTGGAAGTCTGGGTATTTCAAAGTATTACCGTCATAGGCTTGGTTGAGTGATCACTTTGCACACGTGTTACATTCACCAATTCAACACATAATTGATATTACTATTTTTTGGAACTTCAAAATATATTGATTAAACTCGCGACATAGAACTTATGAGTTCACAACAGCCATGTATGTTGGAATAGAGAAAGCTTTCATTAAACAAACTCTTTATATTTGTATTCAAAGGAAAAAAAAATAGTGGTGTGGTTTTCAATTATTGGTAGAATTGTATGTAAAATGATCACTTAACGAAGCCTATGACGGTTGTAAGTCCTGTAAATACCCAGACTTACATACATTTATGTTAATATATGGAATACTTATGTTGAAATGTCAAAAATATGAAATTGCAATTAAGTTAATGAATTTGAAAGTCTTGCTTAAATATTGAAATGTAATTGTGGAAATTGGAAACGACTTTATTCATTTATAACAGTTTGTTCCTGTACAAAATCATGTGCATCACTGATCAAACAATTGTTTATTTTCCTTGAGCGAGAGTTGTTATCTCAGTCTTCAAAAAATACACGCGTGCGGATTTGTAATGTTCTCAAAATACAGCAGTCGTTTGTATGAATAAATAAACATTTGTTATATCGTACTGCATCTAAAATACACCGACTCGGTAAATACGAACTTCGTATAATTTTGCAGGAAATTGTGTTATAGATATTCTAAAGGAAAATGAGGTACGACAAATAAATCTCCCGGAGACGAGGAGAGTCAGTAATTAGATTCATCCCACACCGGACGTTGGGCTAGAGATCCGCGTAAACAAATTATCTGTGGTTTAATAAGCAATTTCCTGCTCTGGCATTGTTTGTAGGGGCGTGTTCGGTTAAATATTCAGATGTGTCTGTTCAATAATAACACAATTTGTCGGACCATAATGCCGATTGACGCTGCAGCTGAATATTGAGGAGTGATTAACGGCATTCAACCGGCCCAGTTGTGGGCCAGGGGCCGGTGCAAGGACTTCATAAACCGTTACCAATTTTATTTCAATATTTTTTTTCATTTTTGTATAAGTAAAATTAAGAAACGTGTGTTGAATTCCATGTTAGTAAAATTACGAAACGCGTGTTGAAATGGTTTGGACATATAGAACGAATGAGTGAGGAGAGAAGGGTTAAAAAAAATTATGAGACGAATGTAGTTAGAAAAATGAGCAGAGGAAGACCGAGAAAAACTTGGCACAATCAGGCATGCCAAATACTTGAAAGCGGTCGGGTTACGAGCCGAAATAATCGGCGGGTATGTATGAGGTGACAGAGGGGTGTGAAGTTCTATTCTCTCTGCCTACCCCTGCGAGGAAGCGGCGTGGTGGTTAGCTAGTTAGTTATTCCACGTAAGAACGCAAATCGAATATTGTACTCGAATCGACCCATTCCTCAAAAATCATTTATTAAAAAAAAACTAAATACCTGGACTGTTCAATTAACACGTAGACTTACGTCATAAAACAAAACATACTTTATTTAGATTTTACAAATCTAGGACTCGTTCTAAGTATTCCTCTCC
Source organism: Brachycentrus maculatus (assembly GCF_059751285.1). Classification (NCBI taxonomy): domain Eukaryota; kingdom Metazoa; phylum Arthropoda; class Insecta; order Trichoptera; family Brachycentridae; genus Brachycentrus; species Brachycentrus maculatus. The sequence continues at coordinate 289,763 of NW_028281014.1, forward strand.
TCGACGCATACACTTATTTTCACCAAGTTTTTTTTTCATTTTACTTGTATAATAAAACAACAACTATATAGCCTATCCACTTTATTTTAAGTTGAAAATGCTTTATCAATGTTGTTTTATTATAAAAAATGATTCTACACAGAAATTTCTATACAATACCTCATGCTGAGCAACTTTAATATAACAAAACAATCTGCCTAGCTGGCATTTGCGATATTTTTCCGGGAATTGGTCGAAATACAACACAAATTTCTGACGGTTGTGAAGATAAAGATTAATTGAATAATACAATGCTTAATATTTTGTATAATATTTGAATATTATTTTATTAAATTTAATCGATTTTTTTAGAAAGCTTAATTTCTTATTATAATTTGCGTATAATAGTTTTATAAATTATTTGTTAAGTCTTCAATTAGCCCCAAAATCTGGATCACTCATACACGCACACAGTCTGTAACGAGAACAATAAACACGCATGAACCTTGGCGATTACATTACTTTGTGTGATCGAATCACTTACGCTGTTAAGAATCGCAACAAATCAAACAATTTTCTTTGATTTCCTCAAATAAAATTTCTAAAATATACAAATTTGTGAAACATATTTCTAATTTGCGGTTATTTTTTTTTGTGATTTTTTTTCGGGCTTTTGTTTAAAGCGGCCCTGGCATTAAGAGTATTCATCAGACCTAGTTGTGTACCCACCGGAGGCATTATTCGCTAAGCGGTGTGATTGTATGAAACTGATTACAGGCGGATATTGAACGAGGGTGCCATATGTAAATCACCCTCACATCTCACCTCTGAGCTACAATTGTCGGGGCGGGGGACGGAGTGCATCAAGATAAATGGGATACTTGTGGCAATTTTAGTACTGTCACAAATATTGCTTCAATTCAATTTCATTGAGACCTCTGACAAAATAAAGCACGTTTCGGCAAATGTCGAAATTCGCAGGGGAAAATACAATTTTCTAGTTTCCATCTGGGCAACAATTTATTCATTTTTGTTCGGAAAGATTTTTCTGAACTCACATGTTTTAAGTTTTAAATCACCTTTAAAATAATAGTTTTCAGTCACTCCGATGCATCGCGATTGGAGGATTGCTATCCCGAAACTAGCACTATTAATTTAAAACCCTTACATAGTTATACTTTTAACAGTATCAATTATTAATTAATTAATTACATAGTATTAATTCAACCCCAATACCTGTATATAAATTAATTTATTCAATCATTACATTAGTATTGTGATAAAAACAAACTTTTCAAGAAATAACCGATCGGGCCAAACGTTTACATAGCAGAATAATGTTAATAAATTAACTAGTGAAATTGTAAGGTAAAATTAAAAATTAAAAGGATATTTTCTAGCGTTTCTCAAGTATGTGAATATACTCCAGGAAGGATTCTGACCTCACATATAAATTAAAGAGTTTCTGCTCAATAAAAAAGCTTCCCTCAACACATAGATGTCTCTAGTGAAGTTCTTTTGAAGTCAAAAACTGTGTTTCGAGTTTGATCAAGATATCTAGAAGTTCCGAAAAATTTAGTAGTGTAATTGTCAATCATGGGTAGAATTTGTAGAATGGGTAGAATCGGGATGTTACACGTGAGTAAAGTGATCACTGAAACCAGCCAATGACGATCGTAAGCCCCGTAAATGCCCAGACATTCATATTCTTCTTCATCTATGTCGATATGTAAAAAAAATCATTCAATTACTATTAGTCGTAAAAAATAAGTTATTTGATTTTAATCCGGTCACGTTATAATTATGTTATAATATTATACAAATGGTATTTAGTGATTTTTTTCTCTTCAACTACCAATGATATGAACCATCTATTGTTGTTGGACGTATGTATATTATAAAGTTGAGGTTAACCTCTGAATATCACACACAGGGACCACTAAACTGCCACAAGATTACTACCTGACTCAAGGCACAAAACCCCGAAATAGTACGTCAGACAACACACGAGAGAGAGCACCTAAACTAGTAATTTTCCTTTGTCTTCAGCCCGTTTCCATCCTGAAAGCAAACTGAATAGGATATCCCGGCACCTTTGATTTTGTTCTTCGGTTGATCTAACTCTAAATCAAGATTAAGCTACTAACGTTAGTTACTAAACCAACAAACCTACCTTAACTAGCTTCTTACTATCAAATAACTTAAGTTTAAAACAAATTATGTAGATATTATTATTATTTAATTATTTTTTTTCATTCCATATTCATAATATAATTAACATTTTTGTAAAAAAAATAAGTAAATATTTTGAATTCATCATGTCTATAATTACGCAAGTCATGGAAAATGTGATTGAAATTATTAAAAATATAACAGAAAAAAAATTATAAGGTTAATGTGGATAATAGAAGCAGAATATCTAACCCCTTATCCGCATCCAATGGTGCATAGGGCACTGCATCATATAAACGCATTGTTATCTTGATCGTTAACACATGAATAAAAGTGATCAGTCCTCCGCTTCAGGTACCAGTCAAGGGTAATATCGAATAAATATTAGAATGAAAAAAATTATTATATTTATTAGCCCCCTCCCTTGGTAATCGAACCCGGGACCTCCAGAACGGTAGCCGAGCATGCTGAACATTAAACTACAGAGGCGGATATAAATATATATATATATATATATATATATATATATATATATATATATATATATATATATATACATAAATATATATATATATATATATATATATATATATATATATACAAATTAAATGCCTTATCAATGTGTTATATTAAAATATTTCAAATTCATTAAAAAACATAAAATCTCTTTATTATTCATAAAAACCACATTCATCAAATTATTTTATGCTCTCGTTTTATGTGTGTATAACTTTTGGTTTTGGACCTTCTGCCGGTTGAATATGTTGACTACATATATAGGTACCAGTATAGTAAGTACAGGTAGTAACCCTTAATTTACTGCCGCATTCCTCCCTGAATAGCCATCACCGTAGTGACATCTTCCGACGGTAAACGTCAACCCCATGGATTATGAATGGACGAAGACAAGTGGATTTTGAGTTCGGTTCAGCTGTAATTCAAATATTCTCGTCTCGCTGTCTGCTTGAAATCAGTTATGAACTTCAGGCGAAATTCGTTATGAATTCAGTTATTCAGAAAACTCGTTTTTTTATATAAAACCACGAATATCAGTTATATTACTTTCTAACACAGATTAATTGGAATAGTCGGATCATTTTTTATTCTTCTATTCAACAAAATACACTTATGTATAACATTGGTGGAGTTTGTTTCATTAATGTCTATTATTTTTCCAAATTTGCATTTTTGTATCATAGTGTATAATTTTTTCATTTATTTTTCACATTTATGTTTTTAAAATAACTACAAAAGTAAAATTACACAGTTTTTTTTCGTGAGTTATGTTATAAACCAAACGATATTATTTAAATTCCAAATTGATACCAGGAGCTTCATTCATAACTTTAAATTGAAGTAATAATTTCAAATTAAACTTTTTCGATATATTATTTACATTTCTGACTGATCAAATAATATTGGTATTCAAATTTCACAATCGTCCGAAAGCGTTTCAAAAATATTTACACTCATAAAATAAAAATAAAGTATTATTACGTAGTGTGGAAATCATTTCCAAAAAAAAGTCTAATTTATTTATATTTATATATATATATATATATATATATATATATATATATATATATATATATATATATATATATATATATATATATATATATATATATATATATATATATATATATATATATATATATATATACATATATATATATATATATATATATATATGTATATATATATATATATATATATATATATATATATATATATATATATATATATATATATATATATATATATATAAATCTTAAATCACCACAAATATACAACCCTACACTTAAGTATGAACTTCATATTATTATATCTTTCATTTCAATGGTTTATTAATATCCCTTGACTTTCAACTTCTTTAAGGATATTCATACACGTCAAACAACCCCCAAAATGTAAAATGGCATTTATTATTAACTCGCATTTAAGAAATGAACCGTCAAACTTCGAAAATTACCTTAAGTAATAATTCCATCTCATTTTCGTAATGTGTTTTTCTTTCTTCGCTCGAATCAGGATAAGTTTGGCTTACTAACGTTACATACTTTAACCGTCTCAAATGCTCCCAGATTCAGTCCAACGATGAACGAAAAGTTAGATAATGATGGAGATGTTCAAAGAAACCATCTAGCCTCTTGGCTCCATGAATCCGCGTCTCTGGCAGACCAACGTTACGAAACTTTCCCAGATAGCCTCGCAACAATAGATGCCGAATAGGGCATTCCGGATCCTAATGATTGTCACATTTCCCTCCTATCTCGCGCGGCTTACTCGTAGACTTTCCCAGTTAACTTAATTGAGCCACTTTCCGGAGCCATTCCTAGAACAGTAACCGTTCCTTAATAATTCATCTCCGATGAATAAAGAATTCTTTGAGGTCCTCCCGGAAACCCGTGGCTACGTTTATACCAACCAAAGGATCGGAATTGTCGATTACTTCTGTCATCTTCAATTATTCAATTTGCATAATATGGATAATATTCGGTATCGCTGTATGAGAAGCAGAATATCATAACGGTTAAGGTTCAATAATGTTATAAGGAATTATTAATACAACACCAATGTTTCGTCTTTACATGTTTGAAATTAAGTTTATTTATACTGTATTAATTTTATTTCATTTTCATTGCTTATAACAACTCAATTTCGGATTTCATTATTATTATTTTAGTAGAGTTACCAATATTTTAAGTATTTTAACATCAACATTTTAAGTATGTCCAAATACTTTTTTACAAAATCTGGATTATCTCCAATTATAAGTTATTTTCATATTATTTTTAACTTTTTTATCTTTGATGAGATGTCAAAAAACAATATTTTAATATCAATTTTTAATATAATTAATACTTGTTAAATTCCACGAATTCTTAAAATCTATTGTGATATGTGTTTCGATGCATTCCGCATCATTTTCAAACAACGTAATGAAACAAGTATCATAATAGATTTTAAGAAATAGTAGTATTTACCAAGTAAAACTTAAATTTAAAATACAAAAATTTTACCACAAAGCGACTACCGAATCAATTTAATGAAATTAATATAATTTCAATGAACTTAAACATATGAAATACCAGGAGCCGAGAAATGAAAGGAGGAAATCTTGGATATCAGACCCCACATGGGATATGATATCAAAGCGAAAAGCGATGAGAGTAAAAGGAACCTCATCTGCAGAAGCGAGACAAGAATACTCTAGGCTCAATAAAGATATACAAAGACATTGCCGACGAGACAAAAATAAACAAATTTCGGATATCTGTGCTGAGATAGAAGATAAAGCGAATAGCGTCACTACAAAGGATCTTTTCCAAAAGGTTAAACTCTTAACCCGTGCCTTCAAACCTCAGACATGGGCAATAGAGGACCAAAATGGAAGCGTTCTGACGGACATTGGCAGCGTCTTGGAGAGATGGCGAGGTTACTGCTCCGGACTATATGCCGAGACCTCAACAGCAGGAAGTCCTTCCTTTGAGAATCAAACCATGGAACCCGACATTTTGGAAGAAGAGATTCGAAATGCACTGAAAAAACTAAAATGCAACAAGTCCCCCGGCAATGACTGCATACAGGCCGAGCTTCTAAAAGAACTAGGGGATAAGGGCATAAAAACAGTGCTGGATCTCTGCAACCTCATATGGAGAACGGGAACATGGCCTCAGGAATGGGCTGAATCTGTTTTCATTCCTCTTCACAAAAAAGGCTCATCCAAAAAGTGTGAAAACTATAGGACAATAGCACTTATCTCTCACACCAGCAAGATAATGCTATATGTTCTAAAAGCACGATTACACAGTTACATTGGATGGCAAATACCAAAGGAACAAGCTGGTTTTGTGAAAGGAAGAGGAACAAGAGAGCAGATCCTCAACATCCGCCAAGTGATCGAAAAAAGCCGAGAGTTCCTGACGCCAACAGTTTTATGCTTTATCGATTACAAAAAAGCTTTCGACTGCGTGAAGTGGAAACATCTGTGGAAAGTACTCATGGAGATGGGAGTCCCATCCCATTTGATAAAACTCATCCATGGACTTTATGCCCAAAGTAAGGCAATCGTAAGAATCAATGGCATAAACACTGCAAGCTTCCCCACTGAGAAAGGTGTAAGACAGGGATGCATACTCTCCCCTGACCTGTTTAACATCTATGGGGAATACATCATGCGCAGGGCTCTCTACGAATGGAATGGAGGAGTGTCCATTGGTGGCGTAAAGCTGTCCAATATACGATATGCGGACGACACAACACTTCTGGCCAAAGACCCAAAAGAGATGGTAGATCTCCTTAAACGAGTAGAGATTGAGAGCAAGGCACTGGGACTAGAGATTAACCAAAGCAAGACCAAGATCATGATCATAGATCGATCTAAGAAGTTTGGTGATCTCGGGAACTCACTGGAAGGTTTAGAGATAATAAACGAGTTCCAGTTCCTTGGATCTCAAATCAGCAATGAAGGAACTTGTGAAGGAGAGATTAGACGTCGTATCGCCATCGCCAAAAGTGCCATGTCTAAGCTAGACAAAATTTGGAAAGACCGGGGTGTGAGTAACAACACCAAGATGAAGCTTGTCAGGAGCTTGGTCCACTCCATTTTTCTCTATGCTGCTGAAACATGGACTATAAAAGCAGCAGAAAGGAGAAAAATTGATGCCTTCGAAATGTGGTGTTGGAGGCGCATGCTCCGAATTCCATGGACAGCTAGACGCACCAATGAGTCCATTCGCCAGGAACTACGCTTGGATGGCTTGTCTCTGGCCAACATCTGTACCCGACGGATTCTCCAGTTCTTTGGACACGTTGCGCGTGGCAACGAGGATAGCCTGGAACGACTAGTTGTGATTGGTAGCCTGGAGGGAAAGAGAGGGAGAGGAAGATCCCCCACACGATGGACCGATCAAATTAAGGCAGCAGCAGGCACCTCAGTGGTTGGAGCGCTACGTGCAGCGCAGTCAAGGGATAACTGGAGAAGAGTCATTGCTTCTGCAAGGGTCACAACCCTCAGCAATGAGGATTAAGACGGAGAAGAAGAAATGAAAAAAATTAAACCTGTGAGTAAATTTTATTTGTAGGTTTAGCGACTTTTTAGTCCCACAATCAAATTATTTATTAAAATTGTGATATTGTAGAGAGAGAAAGGAAAAATAAACATCTGAGAAAAGTTTATTTTATCTTTTATTTCTAACGAATAACGGGGAGAAATATTCTGACTTGGTGGATCATTAGAGCTTTTACCGGCGACCTTATTAGTGCGAGCCACGCGCCACCCCTACTTCGTATTCCACTTTGCACTTTACCGTGCCGATATTCTCCCATTAATAAACCTTCATGTATTGTATATTTTCATACACTTCACATTATTTGCACGCGTACTACTGAAATATGTACATAATCAAAACTCTTCTTTTGTTGGAGCACATGATCCGTTATTCTAGATAGTGCGTGAAAAATAATCGGGTTTTATAAAATAATTAACTTATCAATTGGTACCTACAAATCAGGGGCGTGCATTCCATAAAGACTAGAATGCAGTGCCTATCCTACCTTACTTTGTGTTCCATAAAGTCTCAATAGTATATGATGCAAATTCTTTGATAAAAATATTCTAAATGGCCAGTAGGTATGATTAATTGTTTTTATTTTGAATATTTTTTGAAATGTAAAGTATAAAATCTAAATGTCCTAAATTAAATTTATCCTAAATTTTACTTAAATTTATTATAAATCATTATTTATTAAAATATATTATGACACGTGTTTCATACAGTTTAAAATTATGATATTGAACGAATGGATATGCATGTCACTATAGTAACATACATATATACCTACGAAGTAAAAGTTTATTTTATATTTTATAGGTATTATTATTTTAACTTATTTCCAAATCGTTCATTGAATTTTTTAAGTTCATAATTATGTTTATTCATTTATGGTATTTATTTTCATTATATACTTGAATAAAATTATTCCAGGATTCCATGGAATACCTTCGCGGCAGAGGTAAACTGCCATCTACCAAAAATCATAAAATATCAACTAGTATAAGTATTACTAAAATGCTAATAAATACATGTTAATAGTATTTTTGTCCACCTCTGTAATGTAATGGTCAGCACGCTCAGCAGCCGTACTGCAGGTCTCGGGTTCGATTCGCAGGGGGGGTCAAATAAATATAAGTCATTTTTTCACTCTAATATTTATTAAATATTACCCTGGGTTGGTACCTGAAGCGGGGGGCTGATCACCTTTCTTTCGTGTGTTAACGATCAAGATAGCACTGCGTTTATATGATGCAGTGCGCTATGCACCATATGGGTGCGGATAAGGGTTCGAATGAAAAGTACTTTGGAACTTCAATTTGACAATGGTTTAACTACTCAGCCAATCGACTATCAAAATTATACTTAAAATATGTATTTTTTATAAATACATTTTTATTACTCTTTAGTTACTGAAATTGTAATGACCCCCTCTTAATGAAAAGTCGCTTGTCACGTACTTGACTTTTATATTATAAGATGTCATGCAAAAGTGTTTGTTTATATATCAGGTGTGTTAGTTATTAAGGCTTAACATACAAATTTCAACTTAATTTTCTTTAAACCCAGATAATATTTGACGATATTGATTTTTTTACTTAAATCACCGTTTTTGTATTGAAATTATATGAGTTTTTCTTTGAATGAAATATAATGTTTTGAATGACAGAATTATTGAAAGGTAAGGAAAAAATACCTTATATTATAATAATAATAAAACCCTTATCCGCACCCCAATGGTGCATAGGGCACTGCTTCATATGAACACAGTGTTATCTTGATCGTTTACACACGAAGGAAAGGTGATCAGCCCTCCGCTTCAGGTACCAGTCCAGGGTAATATTGAATAAATATTACAGTGAAAAAATCACTTATATTTATTTGACCCCCCTGGGAATCGAAACCGGGACCTCCAGAACGGTAGCTGAGCGTGCTGACCATTACACTACAGAGGCGGACAATATTATATTATGTATACCTACCTTAATAATTTTTTTTTAAATATATTTATTATGATAAACTAAAAAAAATCAATGAATATTAAAAAAAATCGAGCGTGCAATGACTTCGGCTCTCAGCGCAACCAGATACTTATTGAATTATATTATAGCGAGTTAGGTCCTTAAGTCTCGCGTATTTATAAATTAAAGTTATTCTTTCGTAACCAAACGCAATATGACTAAATTTGTAATAGTGTATTTGTATTTGTTAATGATAAAAATGAAAATGGTATTATCTGGCGTTTCTCATGTGTGTGATTATAATCCAGGATTCGGATTTCACATACTAATATAAGAGTTTCTGCTTAATAAATTAGCTTCTTTACATCTCACCAATAGATGTCTCTAGTGAAGTTCTAGTGATTCAAGAACAAGGTTTCTAAATTGGTTCATATATATAGTACTTCCAAGAATTTGAGTAGTGTGGTTGTCAATAATGGTAGAATTGGTGAATGTTACACGTGTGTAAAGTGATCACTTAAACCAGCCCATGACGGTTGTCAGCCCCGTAAATGCCCAGACTTCCATATTCTTCTTCATCTTTGATGAGATGTCAAAAAATAAAAATAAAAAATAAAAAAAATAATAATGTATTTGTTAATATGAATGTTCAAAATAAAACATTTATTTCAAATCTACCAAAATTCGGTTATCAAAAAGACTTTAAGATTGAATTCCGAGATTCTCAATAAGATATAAATCACAACCTTATATTTTCCAAATAATCTCACTTTAATCTTTCGTGAGTCGAATGCGGAGCATAATAATTTATTTGTAATTGTTTTGAAACTTCAGTGTTGGAATGCCCTTAGGAATAAAAGTAATGTACCGAACGACCGATTTTTATGTAATTTATTACAATGAAAAACTTTGTTAATATGTAATTTGAATAATTCATGAGATTCATTATCCAGGGTCGCATTAATTGGATGCCTAACAAATATTAAATGTCCAACCGTTCCAAAATTATTTAATCGAAATTCTATTCGTACTCTTTCAATTTACACAAATATTTTAAATCAATCTTTTTAAAAGTTATAAATATAAGGTGGACGGTCAGCACGCTTGGCTACCGTTCTGGAGATCCCGGATTCGATTCCCAGGGGGGGTCAAATGAATATAAGTGATTTTTTCACTCTAATATTTATTCAATATTACCCTGGACTGGTACCTGAAGCGGAGGGCTGATCACCTTTCCTTCGCGTGTTAATGATCAAGATAACACTGTGTTTGTATAATGCAGTGCCCTATGAACCATTGGGGTGCGGATAAGGGTTTGAATTTAACAAATTGAGTAAATATAAGACTGAAAAACCACTTATATTTATTTTGACTCCTAAGAATCAAACCCTGGACCTCCAGCACGTTAGTGAAAGGCGCTTACGATTACACTACGGTGGCGGACTTAGAACATCCGAAATCGAAGTAGTGTGGTTGACAATCATGGGGAGAATGGTGAACGTTACAGGTGTATAAAATGATCACTTAAACTAGCCAATAATAGGTCGTAAGCCCCGTAAATACCCACAGTTCATTATTCTTCTTCATCTATGTTAAGACGTCAAAATGTAACTTATCCTTACTTAAGTGCATGATCTTCTGCAATCCTCATGTGATTCATATTTTGTGTAGTTGTAAGTGTGTGAATAGTGCTATGGTAGTGACGTGTAGTACCTATTGTTTACATGAAGGTTTAGTGATTGGTTGAATAAGAGACGAGTACGTTTCGAAACCGGTAGACTTAAATCTCGGTGAGCGGTTATATGCTATCATTACTTACATTTTGTAAAAAAAAACACTTACTATAAAGTTAATGTCATATATATTAAAATGTTAATAATAACTTATCTTTTTTTTTACTAAAGATGCATTTTGTTCTTTGAGTAAATTCATAAATTTTATAAAATATAATATTTTATTTTAACCACTTTTTATTTGTACACTTTTTCCAATCGGTTTCGACAAGAACCTTGTCTTCATCAGGGCTTATGTACTAATTCTAAAACATTGAAATAATCATAGTTAGGTTATCTTCCCTTACGATGCCAAAAACTTCCAGGCACTCCAATGAAATTATTATTAAAACTAAAACAAACTCACTAACTAACCATCACGCCGCTTCCCCGCAGGGGTAGGCAGAGAGAATCGAACGCCACACCACTATGTCTTTGCTAACATTCTTCGCCTCTTCTACGTTCATGCATCTCCTCATACGTACCCGACGATTATTACAACTTCTGACCCGGCCGCTTTCAAGTATTTGACATACCTGATTGTGCCGAGTTTTCCTCGGTTTTTATTAAAAGTAATTATAAAATATAAAATTATTTCCCTGTTTAAATCGTCTACTTTAACTCGCTGAAATGTTTTGAGTTATTTATAGACATTGGTCCAAGTATTAATTGAAACCATCGCTATTAAGAAGCAATATAACTCATTTCAAAGAGCGTTACGGAATTAAGGCTAAATCGTTACTTAGACCAACTCTATCAAAGATCTGGAATAGTTTTAATCAAAAGCTGACGTTTTCAGATCTTATATGGTAGCTAACTTCAACACGCTACAAACTTTTCAGCTTTCTGATTAGAACATGTACCTTGGTAAATTGTTTGACAACTTAGCAATATTAAGCATGCCCGGATACAGATGTAGCTAAATATACATGAAATCATAAATGTACATCAATTTGGACATGCATATCATATGAATATGCACAAAGTGCATATTAGAAAAAAGTTCTTAGTAAAAAAAAATACTTATTTTGTTCGTGAACGTAAGATTTCATTATTGGATCAATTTTTTAATTAGGTTTTTTATTCCTCTTGATAAAAAAATCTACTTAAATGAAATAATTTATGTTGAATTTGAAGATTTATTACACTTTTTTAAACTAATTAAAATTCATTACATCTATTGAAGACTTTGGCCTTTTTTTAACACGTCTGTGTTTAATTTTTAGATTTTTTTATGTCCTTCTATATAAAAATATTGCATTTGAATACGCGCGATTTCTTTTCATCTATCTATATAAATAAAGCATGTCTTACCTGTGACAGATTAAACCTTTAAACATATTTTTAAAGGTGCTTTACAACTTAGATGGCGCTGCCATTTGTTGAACTTTATACCAACTCTCGCAATGTTGAACATCGCTTATCGCGGATAGCGTGCATCTTGATAGCTCTTGTCATTTTCACACTTTCACACAGCACTTTCGATGTTTTCTATTGCATTTTTGTTTTATATTTTCATTTTTTACTAGCAATGTGAAATTAAAGAACATTTTGAGTGTGTCCAAATACTCTTTTCATCTCACCAATAGATGTCTCTAGTGAAGTTCTAGTGATTCAAGAATAATGTTTCGAAATTGGTTCATATTTATAGAACTTCCAAAATATGAGTAGTGTGGTTGTCAATAATGGGTACAATTGGTGAATGTTACATGTGTGTAAAGTGATCACTTAAACCAGCCAATGCCGGTCTTCAGCCCCATAAATGCCCAGACTTCCATATTCTTCTTCATCTTTGATGAGAAAAAAATGAAATTAAACATTAGAAAGGTCTGTTTACTATTATGTGTTTAACATTGAAGTAAACTGAGGGTAGAGTTTGTTTAAATTGAGATGGAAATGAATTTATAGAACAAATAATTACATTGATAGTGAATTAGTTGTAAATCAATATTGACCGATCCAATCTGGTGAATAACAGCTAAAGTGTCAATAACTCGGGTCTTTACCCATACCTATATCACGGAGTGAAGTGAATATTCTCTTGTACTTCAATTATCAAATAGCTATTCTACTAATCATTCCTCATATTACTGGAAATTTATGAAACATTTTAAAATAATAAAAACTGTTTCTTACATAGTAAGGTCAAAGAACAAAATAATTAAAATTCTATCTTAATCATTATAACTCATTCAAACATTATCCGCACCCCAATGGTGCATAGGGCACTGCATCATATAAACGCAGTGTTACCTTGATCTTTAACACATGAAAGAGAGGTGATCAGCCCTTTGCTTCCGGTACCAGTCCAAGGTAATATTGAATAAATATAAGACTGAAAATTTATTTGACCTCCCATAGGAATCGAAGCCGGGACCTCCAGTACGGCAGCCGAGCGTGCTGACCATTACACTACGGAGGCGGACATATTATAAACTGGCTGAAATTTATCATATTTGAATTACATTGTACTTTTGTTGAAAAAAATTACTAGTTTAAGTAAATAAATAAATAAATATATGATGTCACACTATTAAATGTAGTGACATAAAAATTTTCCCGAGAAATCAATTTTTGCAAAAATATTATTTAATAAAATATAAATGAACGTTTTTTTTTCGACTATCAGTAGGTCTTTGTTAAGCGATATCCAACGTTGTTTCAATTTGTAATAAGACCCTTTAAAAGTTATTCAGAATTATAATATTGTTCTCCCTTGGGTTAAATTTAAAACAGTTTTAATTTTTTATAATTTGATACTAATTATTAATTGAATATTTACGTTGTAATCGAAATATAAAATATTGGAAATATTGTAATCATAAATATTCTGAGTAGAAATAAAAACACTTAAATAAAGTATTCATTTCTACTTCTATCTTCAGAAGAGATTTTATTCATAAAATACATTTAAAGAAAGGTATTTTACTTCCATGTAATGTAAATAATTACTTTTATTCAATGTTCTCTTCGCTGAAAAAATAAATAAGACAAATGGTAAATACCTTCCAAAATAAATAAGATATACGAATAAATAGTTATTTTACAAAATTATTTCGAGAAATAAAAATACTTTGTATTCTGATCCACTCACATTTTTATTTTACCAACTAGTTTCGGCAACAACCTGTTGCCCTCTTCAGGGTTACATTTATAACTAAATATATATATAAAAATAAACAGTGAATAAGTTGTTGGGTTTCAAAAGGGTAGGGGTGGGGGTAATGGTGTTTTTAGGAGGGGTGAGAGCAAGGAAGGGGATAACTCTGTTTAGGTTGGGTTTGATTTTATGGGAAAAATGTTAAAAATGGGACTTTGGCTAATGTTTATTTGGTTATTAATTATATTTAATTTTTGTTTAACCGCTTTTTTTTATTTCTAACACCTCTAAATTATTAATTTGGCTAGTTCTGTTATTACAATGCAAAATTTTTATCCCATCTTCAAAATTGAACAAATGATTATTAGATAAGATGTGTTATCTAATAATCATTCGTTCAATTTTGAAGATGGGATAAAAATTTTGCATTGTAATAACAGAACTAGCCAAATTAATAATTTAGAGGTGTTAGAAATAAAAAAAAAGCGGTTAAACAAAAATTAAATATAATTAATAACCAAATAAACATTAGCCAAAGTCCCATTTTTAACATTTTTCCCATAAAATCAAACCCAACCTAAACAGAGTTATCCCCTTCCTTGCTCTCACCCCTCCTAAAAACACCATTACCCCCACCCCTACCCTTTTGAAACCCAACAACTTGTTCACTGTTTATTTTTATATATATATATATATTTAGTTATAAATGTAACCCTGAAGAGGGCAACAGGTTGTTGCCGAAACTAGTTGGTAAAATAAAAATGTGAGTGGATCAGAATACAAAGTATTTTTATTTCTCGAAATAATTTATCAAGATGATCCACAAAGTTAATGCTTTCAATATTCGAAACAGTTATTTTACAATTTTCCGAGGATTTAAACAAAAAACATTGTTATTTGGCATAACAATTTTGATGACTGACAAAACATTTCATAAAAAATTGAGGTTAAGCGAATTCTCACACCATGTATCTTATCCTGAAACATGTTCTCTAGTAAGTTTCCGACATTCATGATACACGATCATTCGTCAAATACAACGGAAAATTTCAAAATCTTTTTTTATAGTACTTAATGTAAATTACTGCTCATTATCTTTGGTCTATCGCAAGGGTGGCCAACCCGAGGCCCGCAGTCATGTATGACGAATATTTTTTTAAATATCAAGTCCTTCAAAATTTATTTCAAATCGTATTTAAGTTATAAAAACAAATCGAGTAACATTAAATGCATGTATTCTGGTGAAAAGAAACTCAAATCTCGCACTGTGAGGCCATTGATAAATTGTTTTTATTTAAAATAAAGCCGGTAATATTGTTTGATTTATGTGTTCTTATTAATAATTTTGATTAAAATTGATAACAATGTTTATTACTATTTAGATACATTTTTTGTTGGTTCAGTGTGTGTTTTGTTCTCACATCTGGTCGTAATAATGTTTCTTTTTCACAATTATCCTGATTGTACTTCCTGATTACCTCTGTATTAATTAATACTTTAAAAAAATTATTACGTACTAATAAATATAAATATAAATATATATATATATATATATATATATATATATATATATATATATATATATATATATATATATATATATATATATAAATATATATATATATATATATAAATATAAATATATATATATATATATATATATATATATATATATATATAAATATATATATATATATATATAAATATATATATATATATATATATATATATATATATATATATATATATATATATATATATATATATATATATATATATAATTTAATTATCACTGTCTGTATGCGGCCCTTGGAAGATTTTAGGCCAATTCCGGGGTGCAATTTGGGTTGGCCAGGCCTAGTCTATCGCATAGGTTTTCAAACTTATTTGACCCTTGCCCCCCTTTTCAGACCTCTCCTGTAAATAAACCCCTTATAAATAAAATAAAACAGAAAAATTAACCTTTTTTATTCCTTATAGTGTCATAAATAATATATGCGGACGCTTTAATTGTTGAGTAATCAATTTTTGTATGATAATACTAATAAGAAAGGCGAACCTGACGTAGTGCCAATTCATGATATAAAATATCACAAAATCACAGTTTCACAATATCACAAAATGGTATTCATTTTTAATGTGGTTTTAATAAAAAAACTATTGATATGTAACAAACTATACACGTTTTTTTTGTCATCTCAACATAGATGTGGGATAATATGGAAGTCGAGGCATTTACGGAGCTTACAACTTGTTTTCCTCATCTATGTTGAGATGTCGAAAAATAATATAAAAAATAACTCCTAATTACTAATTAGAGATAATCCAGATTTGTGAACAAGTATTTGGACACACTCAAAATGTTTTTAACTATATACGTATTTATATCGTATAATAACAGTTTTTTTTAAATTCAATAAGTTTATACATTTTGGCACCTCATGGCCCCCTTTTTGCTTCCCAGGGGTCTATAACTAGGGTTAGAATTACCCCCTCAGCTCTCTCCAGGGTCCCCCGGGGGACCAGGAGGCCCACTTTGGGAACCTGTGGTCTATAATTTATCAGCAAATATATAATGTTCTCCACTGTATGCTATGTAATCCACAGCCTTGTTATAATATTTGATATAGTACGTAAACTTTTATTTTTATGTTAGTTAATATTATGGTGAGAATGTAATTTTTTTATTATTATTATTAATAGATTTATATTATCCACTGACACTTCGTGATGGAATTGCATTTTTAATTTATTATTAGATTAAAACCAATATTTTTAGCTTTTCCACTTTTTTATTTGACCAGCGACCGGGTTTCGTCGTTACCGACATCATCAGACTGGTCTGTCACCGACTTTCGTCGTTGTCTTTCGTCGTTACCGACATCACCAGTCTGATGATGTCGGTAACGACGAAACCCGGTCGCTGGTCAAATAAAAAAGTGGAAAAGCTAAAAATATTGGTTTTAATCTAATAATAAATTATTATTATTAAGTATGAATGGGAATGTAATGATTATTAGAATAACTCATCACATGGCTGGCTTGCCAACAATCTTCAGTAATCATTTTTCATCTGAATTTATCGACAAAGATTTTCTTTTCGGAAAGATTTACGGCTGACTGACTAAGAAATAGCTTAAATTTAAGAGATATTTTTCTTCCTTTCCTGGTAATTTATGAAGATGTTGGAATAGGGAAGGAATATTTTAATTTCAACTTCTATAATTCAACTGTCTATTGTATACAAATAACCTCATATAAATAATACTCATTTATGTTTATTGTAGTACAAAATGATCTTATTTTATTTCTGGCAGAAAACATTATATTTTACCCCTATGCTTTACATTGTATTGTTTAAAATCTAACATAATTTCCTTAACTGTAGAAAATTTAGCTGAGAAATTATTTGATGACTTAAGTACCTTTTGACCTAATTTATGGATTAACCAATTCAAATTAACCAATCAATAATACATAAGTATGATTTATTAACAGCTTGATATTTTAACTTTTGCGGTGAAATAAAATGTTACATTTTCAAAATATACAAAATAGCTTTCTTCTTTAAGGTTTTGTGTTATAATTACAAATCTTCATCGGGAAAAACTAAATTCTAATATTTAATTATTTTTTTACTAGCTGTATCCGTCAACTTCTAACCGTAACTCAGGCTAGAAAAAAGGAAAAAAAGATAAAGCATCCATTTCTAATAAATTTAATTTCACAATGGTTGTGGGTGTACTGTAGGTACAATATTTTGGCAGGTGTCAAAAAGCAGGAGCATATTTAGTCTTGCTTAAAATTATTATAATAATATTAAAACAAGCGCGTGTTGTATCGAAATTTCAAAGCAATCGAGATTTAAGTTTTCGAGATTTTAGATTTATGGTTAAACTCCCTTGAGGTAGTAATACACGAAAATGACTATATAAATTATTAAAATTTATCATTTTTATTCCAATGAATAAACATTCACATTTTTATTTATTAAGATACAATTTATGGATAGTATTCAACTCAAGCGATGCTTGTAATTTTTTAATAACTATGATTTTGTTAAAAAAAAAGTACATTATAAATTATAATAAATACTTATTTACATTACGCGTATTATATTATATTTTTTATATTTTTTATATTATATTTTTTAATGTTCGCTAAAATAAAATAAAATAATCACTTGAGCAATTTATACAAGAAATCAATAAAACGCCTTAATTTATACTAAGAGTCACCAAAATGTTTTTCCTTATCTTCACCAGCCATTCCGTACTAAAACATGTTACTCGTGAATAACGCTAAGTCGAAATTCTAATATAAAAACATAATAAATATCATCCTTAATCAAAAACCCTCAAATTTAATATCAAATATTCGGATTATTTTCTCAGCATTGTTTCCAATAATTGAATATGGCAATTCCAACATGAATTAAATCCACCAAATGGGGTTTATTGATAAAATAAGTCCTAACGTAATTTTTGTTTTTCTGAACTTTAGTATCAAATACAAGCAAGTAGCGAATGGCAATGCTCATTAAATCGTCGTTTAAATGTTAACTAAGTCAATTTTAGTTTTCTTTCATCACCAATTAATTTGATTTTTCTTTCATCAACAAATTTTTATGGATTTGAACCGTTTTTGAAATTGCGTGCATCAAGACATTTCTTGGTGGAACTGCATTTTATATAATAAAATAACAAGTACCTATGTAGTTTTTCCGACTGCCTATAAAGTTATTTTTATTAATCCAACTCCGTGGTGTAATTAATGGTTAGCGTGTTAAGCTACCGTACTGGAGATCCCGGGTTTGATTCCCTGGGGGGTGAAAATAAATTTTGGTGATTTTACACTGTAATATTTATTTAATTATACCCTGGACTATTCCCTAAAGCGCAGAAGTGATCACCTTGCCTTCATGTAAGTAACGATCAAGATAACACTGCGTCAATACGATGCAGTGCCCTATGCACCATTGGGTGGAGATAAGGGTTAGAAGAAGTTTTTTCCACTAATATTTTATTTGACCAGTAACTGGGTTTCGTTGTTATCGACATCACGAGACCGGTCTGATTTGTAGAAAAAACTATGTACATTTTTATTTTTTTATTTTTTTTATTTATAAATTTTTTAATCAAAGATACATTGTATGGCAAAATAATCAACATAGTTACATATATATATATATATATATATATTTATTTTTTTTACGTGCTACCTCACTAAGAGAGCAGATTGCTCGTGTTTAGAGAGGGAGTTCGCTTACAGGGTTTGTACATATAAATAAGAAGTAAAAATAAACTTCCATAGTTGTTATTTTATCATACATATAATATGCATGGTATTCATATGTTAAATAAACATTGTAAACATAATAATTAATACTTGGAAGGGATGGTTTTGCATAAATATCTGATATTACGTATTGTCAAAACACACTGCATTAACCTGCTCTTGTATTTTCACCGACACATTCACACATATCTGTATGTGAATGCCTTTATTAAACTGTCCTTTCTGCTGTATCAGTTGCATCCGAACGATAAGGTTTAAATATGTTGATCAGTTTAACGTTAACCGAATGATATTCCAAGCGAATAATCGTATCCCTAACTACGGTTTTGAGGTTAAACATATCCGTTTAACAGGCCTGGCTTAGCGGCGTTGATTCGGATATTTACGACTGATTACTACACGTTTGACCGATGACGTCACACGGACACAGAATGGGAGAACCCACAGGGTGTGATTCGGGGAGAAGATATATTATTCTCATGTTAACAGTACGGACATAATTGTTGCTTTCCATTGATGTTGCATACCAGGCGACAACTGACCGTAAAATGTCTCATGATTGTAATAGTGTTCCTACCACGGTTTCCGGATGTCCTATTTTACATTGTCGAAGCCCAATTGTAGCTTTCAAATTACAAGATTTAAGTGCATCATATTGACTTCAGCCTCCGAAGTGTAATAGTCAGCACGCTCGGCTACTGGAGGACCCGGGTTCGATTTCCAAGGGGTGTCAAATAAATATAAGTGATTTTTTCGCTCTAATAATTATTGAATATTACCCTGGAATGGTACCTAAAGCGGAAGGCTGATCACCTTTCCTTCATGTGTTAACGATCAAGATAACACTGCATTTTTATGATGCAGTACCCTATGCACCATTGGGTGCGAATGAGGGTTGAAAAAAAGATATTATAATTTTCTTTTGCTTCCAAAAAGTTGAAGAGATTGTTTTTTCATTCTATACGTCCTTTTATTCTCATCAAGTGTTTTGTTTTTTAATGATAATCCCATTAACATCTGCTTTTAATTTTTCGCAGGATCAATTAATCGGTACTACTCGAGTACCGCCATAGAGACGACATGCATAGTTTGCTGTATTACTCAGTTTATTACTGCAGTGCCGCCGCTATGGCGGCAAGGAAATGAAGTCGTAATTTTCAATTTTTTTATTACTTTTTACTATGATTTGACAAGATTCATATGATTAAAATTAAAAAGTAATAAGTCACGTAATCTTTCGTAAGAAAAAAAATAATTTCAAATGATTGTTAATACCTTGCAGTGATGATTTATACTGTGGAAACTCTCATGTCGAATAATTATAAATTAATTTTGTACTGGTACGTGTATGCATCCTGAGTCCATCCATTGTTTTTTCTATTATTCTTATCCTTTAAAGTATTCTTCTTTTATTCCCTTTTTCATAAAGCAGTAATATCCTTCGTACTGAGCTTCATCACTTACGTCATCTGTGTCTCTACAAACATATGCCATTTCTGTATACAATCATGTGTGGTGTAGAACAGATCGCCTTTCCGAGATACATAATTGTGTCGCCTATTTTCAAAATCCAATCCAAAATCGACAGTCCACACATTATATTAGCAAAGTACACCAGAGTTGATAAATCGATTATCATATGTGTCGTCTACTTTCAAAATCCGCCAGATCCAATTTTATAAGATTTTAAAATAAATACTCTATCGGAATGGCAATTGTGGGTTTTATTGTTTAACATATTTAAAAACTTGAAAACCCTGCTAAATAATACTTAAAAACAGCGTTGCATTTCAAATTCCGCTATATTTATGGAGCTTGCCTTCTGACCCATATTGGCCAATCAGAGAGCGGGGGGACAGGTCTAAATTTCAGATGACGTCATTATCGGTGTGTGTTTCGTGTTTTTTTTTAAATACTGAATAATTTTCTAAAAAAATGGGAAAATTCTCTATTTCATAATATGTTATCCAATGATAGACAATTTTTTAACATAAATATTACCCGGAGAATTTTGCATTTTTTGTTAAATCAACTAACATGGATCTAGCAAATTTTGGAAGTAGGTGACACAATTAAAGATCCAGTTAAGATCCGACGCGGTGGGTATCCCGTACAGCATTGTATGGGGATGAAAAATGTCCATGAATGAGCGGCTTTACAATGTACACGGCATGAATAAAAGTAAAGATGTCTTCATCCCCTTATCTGTCGCTAACATAATCGCGTATAGTTTTCAGCCAATCGCCCACATGAGCACACTCGTATGGCCGTACATTCACATTCACATTCAACAAGCCCGCTCGCTGCTCGCTGGCGCATTACATAATAAAGTCCGCATCTCGGATATCCAGGAGATGTCTTTCGCCCATTGATCCGCTCGCGGCGCTAAGCTGGCTAAATCTTCCCATTTAAAGTTATCAAAAATCCAATTTGCTCGGGGCGCTGGCGGGGGCCGAATTACTCTGGGCTCTCTGGCGTTTGATTTTATCCAATAAATAGGGCTTGATTCGAAATGAAGTCAAATTTCACGATTGGATGTCTTTCGCTCGACTTGCGTTTTCTCTTCACGCCCTCCGGCTAGGAACTAGTTACGGAGACATGTAGCGAAATACTGTCTCTTCTGTTCTTTATATAGTACTACTACTACTACTACTACTACCATCACGCCATTTCCCCGCAGTGGTAGGCAGAGAGGATGGAACGCCACACTCTTCTATCCTGACATACACTCTTCGCCTCCTTCACATCCATACATCTAGTCATACATGCCCTCCGATTACGCAGACTTTTGACGCCGCCAGATTTAAGGTTCTGATTGATCTGATCGTGCCAAGTATTTTTCGGTCGTCCTCGTTCTGTTTTTCCTCTCACATTCGCCACATATATTTTCTCAGTCATTCTCTCGTTATCCATTCGCATCACATGTTCATACTACCGTAAAGAACTTTATATAGTAAATACGTAATAATTACTCGCCATCGTAGTGTAGTGATTAGCGCGTTTGGCTATCGTGCTGCAGGTTCCAGGTTCGATTTTCAGGTGGTGGTTCAATTGATTGTCAGTGATTTTTCACTTATATATTTTTTAGAGAACCTTGGATTGTAGTTACCTTAGAAAGAAGATTAGAAAAAATTAGAGTCCTCAATTTTCTTTCTTAATCATCAAACTTACATGTAAGGTTAGGTTCCCAGTATCTTAAAATATATGTTTAACTCCGATTTTTACTAATATTACAAGTCATCCTTTTAAGTATCGATCAAAAAACACTGCGCCAATTTTAACCCATACCATATGTACCATTGGATACAATAATAATAGTTGGAATCAAATGAATAAATCATCCAATATAAGAATTTAACATAAAAATAAATTTCAACAATTAATCAAATAAGCTTTTAAAAACAACATTTTGAGTGTGTCCAAATACTTGTTCACAAAATCTGGATTATCTCCAAAACAGGAGTTATTTTCATATTATTTTTAATATAAGATATAAGAGTTTCTGCTTAGTAAAAAGCTTCTTTACATCTCACCAATAGATGTCTCTAGTGAAGTTCTAGTGATTCATGAACAAGGTTTCTAAATTGGTTCATATATATAGAACTTCCAAGAATTTGAGTAGTGTGGTTGTCAATAATGGGTAGAATTGGTGAATGTTACACGTGTGTAAAGTGATCACTTAAACCAGCCTATGACGGTCGTCAGCCCCGTAAATGCCCAGACTTCCATATTCTTCTTCATCTTTGATGAGATGTCAAAAAATAAGCTTTTAAAAACGTGAGAAAAAAATTACCACGAACCTGGAACATTTTTTTGTAATAAAATAATATGAAAGTATAATGCGATTTCCTTCCCAAATCTCCAAGTACTTGTTTGAAAAAATTACAAAAAATAAACCCTTACTCTGCTAAGGTTCGATGTAAAAAGATCCAATATTTTTTATTATACGATTTGAATCGAGTGAGATTCAAATCCCACTGAAATATTAGAATTTTGTGTATTTTTACTCAAGCGGATGTTGAAAACTCGTTCGCGAGTCGTTTTCAAAAACATTAGATTGTGCTAACGTCTAAATGATGGCTAAACCGATAAATAAGGCTAAGTTACTTGGCTTTCGTGTAAACGGAAATGTAGGATCGCGTTGCGGGCTGTTCCTCCTGAATCGGGGTAGAATCCGCCACGTCTCTCGTATCTGTAACAAGGTTTTATTCTCATATTTTCAACTGACATCATTAAACCCACCTTCATTCATCCTTATATACACAATGTACAACGTATGCTTCTACTAGGTACATCGAGCATACAAGTAGACAACTACTTTAAACACATGAATTTTTATCAATTTATTTTGGGGAAATTACTAGCCATATTTCTTTTCCGAAAATATTTTTCTCTAAAATATTCTTCTTCATCTATATTCGGTTCTTTTTCTCCTTCTTCTTCTCCTTCTTATTCTTCTTCTCTTTCTTCTTCTTCTTCTCCTTCTCCTTCTTCTCCTTCGTTTTCTCCTTCTTCTTCTTCTTTTCCTTCTTCGTCTTCTTCTTCTCCTTCTCCTTATCGTCTTATTCTTCCTCTTACACAATATTGAGCGTCGTTACCTCCTGAGAGCCAGGCACTAAGTGTATGATTCACCTCCATTTTTTCCAGTCCTGGGCCAAGAAGCATACACTGATTAATACAAATAAAAACCCTCGAATCCTCTCGTTTAAAGAACTGCATACAAGAGTGAAAGAATACTCACTATTCTTTCATATTTACCATTTTTCTTTCGTCAATTCAACAAAAACCGTTTATCGCATTATGAAGGGTATATAGAATCACGTCATAATAGAAAAATGAATTAGAATATTTTTCATATTAGATATATTGTACAATATATTGAAAAATCGATTGAGCACACTTATCGACCGCGAAGTCCAATTTGAATAGTTAAACGATTATCTGCTATAAAAAGTCGGTCTTATTCATTATACATTACAATTCGAGTAATTATTTTTAATCGCGTCCCTATTTAACTTTGCCTTTCAGACCGAAAACTTGACTTAATCTGGGTTTTCAAGCAATCTAGATAAGACCACGGACATACTCGTTACTTAAACACGTACCGAGATTCCCAGAGGCTAGAACTAAATAATTATAGCACAACACAACACCAGACATACCTACATACATACAAATGTAGACCCCCGCAAGTAGGTTGGGTTCCTTCATCACCTTATACGTTGCTTGGCTTCGATCTTCATCATTCTTCGCCCGTCATCCAATTTTACAATTTTGTGGATATCAAAATTGGTGATTGGATTATTATGAAAAATTGATCAATCGATCAATCACGTGTCAAATAATTTCCTAGGAATGTAAAGAATCAAGAATTGAGGGTTTCTTGAAACAAAAAATATAGGTTTACATTATAGATAATGGAAACACACATTTGTAATATGTTTATTACATTTAATAATTCTTCGATACGAACATACATTGGCACAGTTATTTTTTTAAAGTTTTTTAAAGAGCAATTTCTACCATTCGACCAAAACAGACTATATATATATATATATATATATATATATATATATATATATATATATATATATATATATATATATATATATATATATATATATATATATATATATATATATATATATATATATATATATATATATATATATATATATATATATATATATATATATATATATATATATATATATATATATATATATATATATATATATATATATATATATATATATATATATATATATATATATATATATATATATATATATATATATATATATATATATATATATATATATATATATATATATATATATATATATATATATATATATATATATATATATATATATATATATATATATATATATATATATATATATATATATATATATATATATATATATATATATATATCATAAAAGGTTGCAACTGTTTGAAACTAGTGGCCAGATTGTCCTTGTTTAAATAAGTGAAAAAAAAATATGAAATACCTATTTTAAGAAATTGAGATTTCAATGATTAAATAATTTATATATTTCATTTTCATTAGCATTTCAAACATTCATGAAATTATTAAATTGTGCTGGTTTTATGATTTGTCAAACACAAATTTGAAATGTATGGTCTAAGATCCGTAACTCGCATTATCGTTACTATCAAATAAATATAATTTTTTTTAATCCTCCATTGCAAATTATTTAATGTTGTATCAATATTATTTCAGCTCTCCTTATTTTGACAGTCGATCGACCAAATCCTACTTTAATATCGTTCAACTTTACGAATAATATAAACTCTCATTGAAATAAATATTTGATAAATAATTAAATTGTTCTAAACAGTAAACCAAAGATCTTTATTTTATACGAACACACGCGAGACGCAACTCATCAAAACACCTTTGGCAATTAATTATTTTGAAATTGATAATTACATGAAATAAGTAAATATTTCCTAAAATGGTTTCATTCCTTTGCGTGAATGCATTGTGTTTCATTTATCAATATTCGCTTCCTGTGTGGAACATATGGAGTCCACACACTGCCACGACAGTTCTGGCTATGAGTTGCTGTGTCCTATGCTGTATTTCCTCATTTCTTATGAAGTCAAACCACCACACAGTTAAAATTCTTCGCAGGATCTATTCTCAACACTGAATAAACGGCTGCTCTGGGTCTCACAGCCATACAAGAGAATATGAGCGATGCAGGAATTATATAGGCGGAATTTAGTTTTCGTGGAGAACAAATTCGATCTCCAAACAGCCTTCATAGTGCTGAATGCAGTTCAATTGAATAGTAAGTGTATATTCTAATTACTAAAATTTACCCAATCATATATCTTCTTATAAAAAAACGATAAAAAACAGAATCAACACTTACAACTAAATGAATTCACATTTAATGTTCAATTTAATTTACATACACTTTCCTTATTTATTTAGATGACATCGTTTTAATTCTAGTCAAGGAATTGGGTTTGTAAATACATTTTTTGATGGAGTTAATCACGCGTTTGGGTATCGAAAATTAAAAAATTACGTTCTCTTAAATTATTTTTAATCCCTTTCCCTAATAAAACCAACGATTTTAAACCCACTGCTGCCAATATAAATTTGAATTGCACACTGCTGGAATGATACTAAAAATAATTGCAAATTAATTTATCAATAATCCTTTAAAAATCTTTAATATTTTAAAGAGGTTTTTCAGCTATTCGGTTTTTTTTAAAGAAATCGCTGATTCGATTATTTTCAGAAAAAAGATTTACTGATCAATTCTGAAATTGAATTTTATTTTCTAGAGAAATTTAAATAAATTGATATGTTTTTTAAAAAAAAGTCAGTTTATCCAGATATCTACTTAGATTGTCAATAACCTGAGTGAGTGCGGAAAAAATATTAAAAGTAAACCCGAATAAATTCTGGATAGAAAATCTGGAGAAGCACAAAAACTTGCGTACTCAACCCGATTAATGTGATCCCGATTAATCGGAAACAAATTTCGGATTCGATTGGCTTCGTTTTCCGAATGTCATTTTTGATTAACGATTTTTTTTCGACATCCAGTAGGCATTTTATATACCATGCTACTTATTCAATTATTTCTTTGATGTAAAACGATTTATATAAGTACCTAGTACCTATGTTTTCCGCCTTGATTCTACGTAATGAAGAAAGAAGAAATCAGCTCTTGAGTAATCAGAGTCTCGTGTTTAATATCATTCATCACTTTACCTATATATATATATATATATATATATATATATATATATATATATATATATATATATATATATATATATATATATATATATATATATATATATATATATATATATATATATATATATATATATATATATATATATATATATATATATATATATATATATATATATATATATATATATATATATATATATATATATATATATATATAAATATATATATATATATATATATATATATATATATATATATATATATATATATATATATATATATATATATATATATATATATATATATATATATATATATATATATATATATATATATATATATATATATATATATATATATATATATATATATATATATATATATATATATATATATATATATATATATATATATATATATATATATATATATATATATATGTATATATATATATATATATATATATATATATATATATATATATATATATATATATATTTATATATATATAAATATATATATATATATATATATATACATATATATATACATATATATATACATATATATATATATATATATATATATATATATATATATATATAGATAAATATATATATATAAATATATATTTATATACATTTATATATATATATATATATATATATATATATATATATATATATATATATATATATATATATATATATATACATATATATACATATATATATATATATATATATATATATATATATATATATATATAAATATATATTTATATATATATATTTATATATATATATATATATATATATATATATATATATATATATATATATATATATATATATATATATATATATATATATATATTTATATATATATATATATATTTCTATATATATATATATATATATATATATATATAAATATGTATATATTTAAACATATAAAGATAGAGAAAGGGTAAACTCTATCTGAAAATTTTGACAGAGGGTTTTGTTTTGTTGAAATGGTTTGGCCATATGCATCCACCTCCGCCTCCGTAGTGTAATGGTCAGCACGCTCGGCTATCATGCTGGAGGTCCCGGGTTCATATACATATATATATACATATATATATATATATATATATATATATATATATATATATATATATATATATATATATATATATATATATATATATATAAATATATATATATAAATATATATATATATATATATATATATATATATATATATATATATATATATATATATATGTATATATATGTATATATATATATATATACATATATATACATATATATATATATATATATATATATATATATATATATATATATATATATATATATATATATATATATTTATATATATATATTTATATATATATATATATATATATATATATATATATATATATATATATATATATATATATATATTTATATATATATATATATATTTCTATATATATATATATATATATATATATATATAATATGTATATATTTAAACATATAAAGATAGAGAAAGGGTAAACTCTATCTGAAAATTTTGACAGAGGGTTTTGTTTTGTTGAAATGGTTTGGCCATATGCATCCACCTCCGCCTCCGTAGTGTAATGGTCAGCACGCTCGGCTATCATGCTGGAGGTCCCGGGTTCGATTCCCAGGGGGGGTCAAATAAATATAACTGATTTTTTCACTCTTATATTTATTCAATATTACCTTGGACTGGTACCGGAAGCGGAGGGCTGATCACCTTTCCTTCATGTGTTTACGACCAAGATAACACTGCGTTTATATGATGCAGTGCCCTACGCACCATTGGGGTGCGGATAAGGGTTTGAATGAATGAATGATATGCATACAATGAGTGAAGAAATAAAAATGAATGAACACTTTAAATTTTCGTAAATATGTATTTTTAGTGAATAGTTCACCAAAGTAGTACTTGCACAAGTCCACACTTAGCATGCTGCACGCATAGTTAATCAGCGCTTAAAATTTTACACAATACTGGTAGCATAATTAAGTTGTTTAAAATTTTGCTCAAGTTATTTTATTCCATCCTGCATTACGGGACTCGCTTAACGACTTGAATAGCGCCTGTAAAACTTTCCTGAGAAATATCTTTATTAATGTAGTAAACTAAGATAAGTACTTATTGTTGTGCGTTTCGAAGGATTTTCAGATAATTTCAGGAAATTTCAGATAATTCTGCGATCCTGGGATTGCTAATTCAACTGCGGGTATTTCGGGGAAATGAGGCGCCTTTCGTGAAAACGATATTACGAGTACATCAATGGTCTTGTAGCAGTCATAATTTATATAATTTTATCTTCTCAATCTTCTTCTTCCACTATTTCATACTTGTATCCTTTGTTAATTCAACATTTACTTTGTGGAATAACATGATGATTTAAATAAAATAAGTATCTAAAAGAGCTGTGCATTCCAGATGAATTGTTTAACAGACGTTTCACGATCGGCTACTACAACTGCTATGGGTCTTTCCTGCTCGCAAATTGCGCAATCAATTTGACGAGCGTGACTTTGCTGTTTCAAGTCCGATGGCATAGAATGCTTCTCCACCAGTAGTTAGAAACAGTGAGAGTGGGATGATCTTTAGAAAAGAAAAAAAAATCTCCCAACCATTTTTTCCCAAAACTAAAGCTAAACTGGCAGAACAAAATGGAGTACTGGAACCAACCCTAATGTATAGAAGTAGACTAAATGCAGTCGAAATGTAACCTCTCAGACAAGTGTACGGCCAAACCATGTATGATAGATGATAAAATACGGAAAGAGTGTAAGACTGAGATAAGCATTATCGATTATCATTATCGAAAGGTGTGTTGGGATGGTTTGGGCATAGGTCAAATACTAGAAAGCGGTTAGGCCAGGAGTCGAAACAATCGGCGTGTATGTATTTCGATTTTAATAAACGTGACATAGGAGAGGAATGTCAACAAAGAAATATTGCTAAGGCGTTCTATTCTCTCTACCTACTTCTGCGGGAAGCAGTCAGCATTTTCACAATCTCCTTTTCCTTGATTAAATCATAGTGAAACGCATTTGAGGTAGTATTTACGAAAACGACGCAAGTGTAACTATCAAAAATTATTATTATAAAATTAAAATACTTGAACTTCTATAATTCTCAAAACTAGTCGTGTTTACATTAATAAAGTCAATAAGTGGTCTTTAACAAGTGATTTATTTTTATAATTTGATCATCATATTTGTAGCTAAAGCGTGCAAGATTATTAAAATACATATATAAGAATATAATCTAGATTATATTCTTATCCAGCCATTTGTTATTTGAACAAAAAATTAATCATTTTGTTTAAAACCACTACACGTGTTTAAGTTAATTAAAATGTCTGCTAGTTTTAATGAAAAAATCTCCTTTGACAAGTCTAATGAATATTGAATTTAGAGGAAATATTTTTTTATTTAAAAATCAGTCGTTATTACAATTAAGTGTAATTAATACGTGATTTTTAAATAAGATTATTAGGTGATTTTAAATAAAATTATTTAAAAGTTTTATAATGGGAAATCACAAAGCTAGTGCTTAAAATTTTTATCATTAAAAAAATTATTGCATATTATCCCCTATACTTTAGTTTTAAAAATAGAAAATAGGATCGTAAGAAAAATCTTATCACAAGACAAATTACAGGAGTATGTTTTAAAAATAAGACTTTTAATTTTTTAAGGTTTAAGGATCTTATTTATCTATATTTAAAGTTTTAAAAATATTTAACATGAAAAATATACTATAAAGATTGATTAATATAACTTATTTGGATTTATCGTAAAATTGAGGCAAATCAAACTAGCAACACCATAACAGATTCATTTTGTTGATTGTTGCAAATAAGTTCGCTGAAAAATTAATTAACTTGTGTCTCGTATTTATTTAAATGATTAGAAACATTTCTTTTAATAAAAGTTACTTTCATTTAACGTCAAACCCACGCATTGTTTTAAAATAAGCATGATTGTACTAACACTCTATTTTCTAATTTAGTCGCAGCAAAACGATCAAAACTATTTTTGTGTTACAAATGTATATTTCTTTTACCGGTATCAAGATATTAAAGGTAATAAGTTAATATTGTCATAAATTCAAGTTCACTACCAGCGCAGGATCTATCGCCCTGGCACTTATTAAAAAGGGACGGCAATCTACAGGTTTGGAAATCAGTACGTACATATTCTCCCCTGCCTTGTAAGCAAGTGCCTAGGCGCCTGTAGCAGGGATCCTATGTAGGTCCGACACAGTCCACTACCCTCAATCTAGAGCCCCACCGGTATTCGGTGCTTGAACTAAAGTGTTCTCCTTTAATGGGCTTCCAGCACGACACAGTGTAATCAATGCCAACCAAATGGTCGAAAGAAAAATGAGCATACTATCTCTGCATGAATAATTAATTACCAAATGCGCGAGAGCTTTTCGAGCCCATCACGTCACGGGGTAGTTTGTTAGCAAACCTTAACCCCTTAAATCCCGGGATAATATTGTAAATAACAATCACCGTGCTACTTAGCACCAACTCACCCTCTTCTTTTTCTAATTAGTGGAGGTTGGCAAATATCCTGGCAGATTCCATTTTTTCCTCAAGCTCTCTGGATCATAACTATGTGCTACAGTGGAACCACTTTCTCGAGTTTCAAAACAGGAGATGCGTTTAAATATTTAGATGTTTTTCATTCCGCTTAAAAAATTTACTTTTTTATAAGTTGTGCACTTTTTTCAATAATTTGTTATTTTCATTAGTTCATTAGTTTCTATTTATTTCTTTTATTGAGTTTTTTTACAACATGTTACATAGCTTTTCATAAATGTTTTATATAAAATTGAAAATTGTATATTATGAAGCTGTATAATGTACTTCCACTATCCATAAACTCATTTAGTAACGAAACTATGTTTAAAACAGCTATTCAGAATTGGCTAATGAATGTTGGTAGATTTTCAATACATTGTATCATACGATCATATCATACATGATTGGGTGACTCACGATAAATAAATTGCTATTCAATTAATTTCATACATCATACAATTAAGTATTTTAATATTTGTCCCGAGGACATAGTAAAGTCATTTTGATTTTTTATGTATGTGTTTAGTATAAAATAAATAAATAATAAATTTTTATTATTAATTCATTATTTATAAAAAAACGCCGTTTGCCCACGGTTGTTTTTTTAAATAACATGTTATTTTATAAGCTCTTAATCATTAAGTGTTATTGAAAAGCTTATATTCTTATGACATCATTTTGCATTAATTTTAGTTGTTATGTTATTATTTGGTATTAATGTTACCAATAGTTAATTATATTGTTTAAGGATATTTTTGTATCTTCAAAAAATGAAATGCCTACAACTGTTGTTTATTGAACTTACTATCAATAATCATTTTATATTGTTGGAGAAAACAAATTCAAATATCTGTCAAACGTGTCATACATTTGGACTGACGCAGGTGTTGGATGAAAAAATATCCACATTTAACAGTTTTGTGGATATTGACTGGTAAATTCGCTTTTCCTCCTTCTTCTTTTAAAGCTATCCACACGCGACGGTGAAAAGTGTCATTTCAATGCGGCGCTAATTAATGTCAGTGTGTGTGTGTGTGTGTGTGTGTGTGTATGTGTGTGTGTGTGCTGTTATATACATATCTATATTATTACTGAAACTTGTTGATATTTTTATACAAGGATATAACTTAGAAATAATACAAATATATTTTATATTCTTATTATTTATATTTATTTGAAATTCTAAGTAATGTAAGTAAAAGAACCTTATGAGGTTAATGTATATTTTATTTTACTATGTGAATAAAAGGGGGTTCAAGCATCCCCACTGTGTGTTTGCTTACAAAAGAACGTCTGTATTGCTAATCACCTAAAGCAATCACGAATCTGCTTTTTTCGATTCCAGTAAATTTAATCGTTGATAATCATCGCTCGTTGCAAAGGTTACATTATAATTTGTAAATGTATTTGCATATTAAAACATTCAACTGAAATAGCATCTAACTCCGATTATATCCTTTAACTTTTTTTTATAAAAGTGTAAGATTCCAACTATTATGTATTCGTGAGTAATCTGACGATAAAAAATTTATTAATATTTTTTTATGGTTTTTAAATAATTTCATGTATATTATTTTAATCTTCTTTACATACGTTATGTGGTTTCTTAAAATTTTCTGTATAAATTAAAAAAAAAAAAAAAATTTTAACCCAACTAAATAATTCACCGATTGCTTTGAAATTTCGAAAAGATATTGTTTTTGAATACGCGCGTGTTTTTTATATGCACTTTTCTTTCTTTTCCATTTAACCAGGTTGAGCCACAAGAAAGCGTGGCTGGGTACAATTAGGATGAAATATATTTGAAGGTACATTTTGTAAAAATTTAAACTGTGTCAATCGTTGAAAACAGTATTATTTACAAGCATTGTGGAAGCTTTCGAAGTTCTAGCGCAATCCGGTAATGAACTAAATTGCTGAATTCAGACAGCGAATATTCCCATCCTTAGCACAATTTCCCAGCGAGGTCCCCCGTGCAGATGAAATCACATACATAAATCGACATTGTCCAAATACCTCTCACCGTTAGGGCTGGCAGTTGGCGACCCTCCGGCTTAACCCCCGCCCTGGGTGACCCCCGCCGCCCCTCCCCTTCGCCGCACTCCGTCCTCCCGCCCGACCTTCGCAACCTGGAACCTTATTCCGTGAAGGTGGTTATATTAACTCAGAAACTATATTAAAAATAGTATTTTACAATCACGGTAACACAGTGGGAAGCTCTCAACGCGTCATAAAATTCTTATATCATCACTGCGGTATAGAATTTTGTCGGAAGAGAATCGAAGCCTAGCCCTTTAATCAGTTTAGTATGTTATTTAATTATTTATTTTATTTATAGTTCTCAAACACTGAAAAACACAGAACTTAAAATGAAACACAGTGCTATACAAATCATTTAAATGTTTTTCACCAACTAGATGAGAACACAACAAACGAGAAACAGAAACAAATAAAAGCACAGTTTAAATACATATAATTTAAAGAAAAAACCGAAATTTGGTCATTAAAAAGAGAAATAATAATAAAAAGTAATGGAATAAAAATATATAAGTAGTAAAAATTAAAATTGAACTTAAACTAAGCTACAATACTCGTATTAAGGTGGAAAATTAAAGACTCTATTTTAATTCGATTTCACTAATCTGGTGTAAATATCCAAATGTCGCATGTTTTCAAACAAACAGACATGTATGTAGAACTCATCATGTTGTTTATTTCTAGACCTCTACGAGATAGAAGCAATTTTTTTTTAAACTATACTTTAAAAACTATATTTTTAAAGGTATACTTCGCTCAATACAACGTATGGATTTATAGAACATTTCGTTTAATTTTCGTATTACGTTTTACAAGTATATTAAAATTGGTAAATATATATTTTAGTGCATCATTTTGGGTTACCACAATAATCGTAAATGCAGGTAAAGAGTACATGCATAATATGAGAACACTTATATGCGCTGCCGCACAATTTCTTTAATGGTCCGTTTCAAAGCGTTTGCTGGTACTTTATATTCACAAATAAATTCTCTGTACCCAATACATTCGTGTGCACAATATTAATGTTCCCACTCGTTACCTAACCGAGCAGAAATGTTGCTTACATAAAATTCCGCAGAAAGGTTGAATCGTTGGCAACATAAAAATCTTTGTTGATTTCTTTTCTCAAAGCAAATTGGTGTATTTCGCGGTTGTAATTCAATCCCTAAAAACTTTTAAGGTACTACAAAGTTGCTTTAACGTAATTGTTATTTATGACCTATAAATATTCAATCTTAATGAAGACCGGGCTTTAAAAAGTGAAGTGATTTATTTCACTTCAAAGTTTCGGATAAAAAGTGTAAGACGGACTCCAGAACCATATTTCGAAGTCGCGGAAAGCTTTGTTCAAGTTGTAAATCTCTCTTCGCGAAAAATTTTACGCCTGTTGAAAAATTCACCATCCCCGGCAGTTTATGGCCCGAGATAAAAATATTATAGTCGCACTAACAAACGTCAGATAAGAAATTGAAGTAATAAAAAGGCTTTGGGTTCGCTCTGTACCTAATGCAATTAAACACGAAATACCTGCGACAAGTCATTGTGATTTTTAATAAACATTACGATTTTCTGATCTCAACAATTAAATGTCGTCTTGAAGCGTATTAGAGTACAAAAGTATCATATTATCTCTTCTTTGTAACTATAGCCAATCTTATGCTATTATTTATCAATATTATAATTTTGTTTCCTTCGGAAACAAACTAAATTTAAACAAAATAATTCGAGTAGGATGTGTCAGTAAAATAGATAATAACCACACAAACTTTCCAGTCTGTCGTTTCCGATAATACCGATGACCGATGAGATTGCTCTTTAATATACTGACGTACCCAGATAATAAAAAAAACGAGTTTACAAATTGAAATCGTATACATTAGTTTTAATTTTCAAATCTTCGATTTGAAACCAGATGTAATATAAATACAAAATACTTAGATGCTATCTCTTTTGTTAATCTTATTTCTCTTTGAATCGACCCCCTTATCTGTTCCTGGTATCAGTACTTCCTCCTAACCAACCCCGAGTATATATATCGTAAGCCGGCCAAGATGACCCTTTTACGAAACGGTTTGCGTCACCTCAGAAACAGATTATAGAAAATATATATTTCCTTCAAACGAACCACTCCGCAATGGCGATGCTTGTTCCGATTTTATTTTCCTGAAGAGCTTTTCTCCGTTTATCAAACGAAGTAAAATTACGTACTTTTTTTATTAATACTAGTACCTATTTATATGAAATTACAAGATTTTATAAAAACCTTTAGTCATCTAATATTCGTGTTTTTTTATTTGAAATAATTTATTTTTCAATACAGTGTGCTACATGTAAGGAGAGTTATCAGATAGATTATTCAATCCAATGTTTAGGCACATAGTTAAACATTATAAAATAATATATTACTTACTAATAAATGTATATTTTCGTAAATGAACAAAAGAAATAGCAAATATCTTTGTTGATTTAAATTCATTCGATTCACACTTATATGACTCAATTTTTGACATAGCGTTATGTCTAATCTCTTAAACGTTAATATATTTCACACTCAATTATATTTTTTACGGTTATTATTGCTTATTTACAAGAATATTATCACAATTAAAAACTTTTGAATTTTTATGGATGATTGGTATAAATTATTTTAATAACTCGGTGAAATGAAATCTATACAGTTATGAACAATAATATGCTGTGAAAACCGCACTTTGTCAATTCAATTTTAAATTGTAGTGTTGCTCTTACAATTCAACGATTTATATTATTTTTAAATATGCTAACCTATAGATTTAAAATTCTGCCTTTTGATTGGTTTAACATATTGTAGTAATTGATAAAAACAGTTGAAAAGTGTGATTAAGTAAAAATATCAAATGAATGATATATTTAACTTTTTTTTTACAAAATAATATAACATTACAATGAACTAACATTGAAAATCTAACCCCGGTCACTAACGAACTCGATTCACCGTTTCCTTCAGAATATCCCTCGATTAATATTTTATTTAGTTTGTATGCATTGGGGAGTCCTCGGCTTAGGAAACGTATTGGAGAACGATCTCAGGAGAAGCCGACATGATATATTATATAAAGTTATGTACAATGGCAACACTCTTACAATCGAACGTCTTCATATTTTTCTTTTTTCCCCTTGCTCATTTTTGTACATCTTTTGATTAAGATCACCGTTTTATCGTCATTCTTTAAATTTAGGCTTTGTGAGAATAATTGATAATTTTGTATCACTCTTTTCAGTGGTTTACCCGAATACAAAAAAAATGTGTTGCTTTTATATATTATATTTTAATAGATTGATGTTTATTATGCAGAATTTTCGTGAAAAATGACAGTCCTAAAACAATCATATTTTAGACATGCGTATCTGAATTTCGTTTAGTTGGGTCCAATTATTTGATGCAATCGCTTATCTGAGATAAACCTGGAGGAATGGTATCTATACCAAGATGCCGTTATTCATTTACGTCAGTTAATTCAAATAAAAAACTTTGAAATTGGGAATTAATAGACGTTTATATTGTTATTCATTAAATTTTCGAGAAATATTCAATGAAATAAATAATTTACTACATTAAGACGGCGAAGGTACTATCGAACTTTTCAATGAATTACTATTATGAAAAAAATGTTTAAGTATGCATTTTTTCTTCCGTTTATCTTTTTTTAATCATCTATATTTTCTTACAAGAAATACAAAAAAACATTTGTTTAGCTTAACGTACATTGTGTTTAATTTGGGCAACTTCTTAATTGTGTCAAATTTTCTGACTGCAATGTAGTACCCCATTTAAGCAAAATCGACTATAGCTCAATACATTGCTAAGCAAAATCTTACTAACCAAGGTTTATTTCGGAAATATATATTTTTCATCATATATTTTTTTTTTTTAAATCACCGTTTTCTTTCAGAAATACAAAAGTTTTGTTTGTTAGGTCTGTAAATCTAATAGCGAACATTTAATAACTTCATTACTTTTATTTATTTTTTCATTTTCTTTAAAGCAAATAAAAACCGTCATTCAACTCACATTTTTTTCATTCGTTAAATTAAATGAAAATAACTCCAAATTTTCCTATAACCTGTTTAATTATGGTTTGATGTAGTTTTAACACTCATTTTAATATTTAAAAGACAAGTCGAAGTTGCAACTCACTGTAAAATAAGTAAGAAGTTATACCTGCAAATGATACTGTTCGACACCGGTCCGTAATCTGAAAAGTTTTTCTATATCTTGACTTCAAAAGCTTCTAAAACAAATTGAATAAGATATGCACCGGGCCGAGAAATTACTATTAAAATTCTAATAAATTTTTAAAATATGCAAGAGTTTCTACTGTCCTTGTTTTTTTAAATGATTATTACGATAATCTTGAATATTTTTTATTATAAAAAAAAACAAACCGCTTTTTAAAATCAACTTATCATTTTCTCTTTTGAATAAAAATACTATTACTTACTCAATTTTACGAGTATTTACTAAATAATTTATAGTAGTATAGTATAGTAAACGAGTATTTACTAAAAGTAAAAAGAAGCTTACGAGTGCTTTATTTATAAATATCGTAGTCGTACAGAAGAAAGTGACCAACTACCAAAACGTAAAATGTTCAGGAGGCCCCATTTAAGTCACTTTTGTTTCGCAAGAAAATAAACATCAATGCAGTTAGTCATTTTTAACGAATCAATATATTATACTTCCAAGTTTAAAATTCTTTGGGCATTATTCAGGGCAATATTAAGCTAGTAAGATATCAAATAGTTAATGATCACGGTTTTGTAAAAATATGCACTTGGTCACTTTCTCCTTTATGACTACGATATGTTATAGTAAAAATGATTACACTTATTATAAAAAAATACTTTCAATGGTTTTTCATAGTCGGTGGAGTATATAATTCTGTAATTTTCACAACAACTGTAACTTTTATGTTTTGATAAAATTAAACACCAATCTTAATCTCTACAAACCTTATGAAGAAGAAAGGCTTAGTTACTTACAGTTTGACGTTTAAATTACCAAATTAAAATAAAAAAGCACATGATATGACATTAATACAACAAAAATACCACACAGTAAATCCAAGTTCACTTGATTGAGCTCGCCTCGAATGTACTTTAAAAAACTCTGCACAATTCCCCATTCGAAATATCTTCATTCACAATCACCCAAAATCAAGGATTTTGTTTCCTGGCATAATCCTTTCGAAGAGACTCTGACAGGATGCTCAGTGTGAAAGCCATCTTCAATCCACTCTTTTCGTCTTTTAATTTTGTTTAATGATATGGAACAGACTTTTGTATGTTGCCTCGCTATAAGTACTACTTTTTTGCTTATTGCTATGATATTTGCTATTTTTCCTTCAGTATGTCAGTAAGTTTAGTTTTTAAGAAACATCACACCTATGTCCTCTTGCACAAATGCATAGATGGAACATTTCAATTTGGAAAATAATAATCGCATTGTCATAAAACTACGTTTGTAAAATTTCAAGACATTTGAGCATATATTTCAACCTGTTCATTATTTTCTTTCATATTCAGGTAGATAAATTGTTGGATGTCTATCTCATCTTTCCGTCCATTAGAAAATTGTATTACTATTCATATATTATAAATCGGACTCCTCACAATACGTTTAGATAACGAAATATTTTCTACCTTAAAACTACTTTTGAAGTTGTCCAAGTTACATTAACTTGTATAAAGAAAAAACCCCACAAAAGAAAGAACTCTGCTTAAAAATCTCTCGTAAAAGTTAATTTCAAAAGCAGAACGCTGTATGAAATTGCAACGTGTAACATTCCATGTCATTTCATTTCTCTCTCAGTACCAAGTAAGCGAAAACTTTAAGTTAAATGTGGAGCTTGTAACTTTTATTAAACTTCAAATATGTCATACGTAACTACGAGGTAGGTAAGAGTGACATAATTCAAAACGTTGGTTTCGAAAGTAATTACGGTTTTTGATTACTGAATATCAGAAATTCAACCATAACATTAATTTCTCTTTGGATGATTGA
Source organism: Brachycentrus maculatus (assembly GCF_059751285.1). Taxonomy (NCBI): domain Eukaryota; kingdom Metazoa; phylum Arthropoda; class Insecta; order Trichoptera; family Brachycentridae; genus Brachycentrus; species Brachycentrus maculatus. The sequence goes on from NW_028281014.1 coordinate 329,568, forward strand.
ACCGTCAAATTTGTATGAATAAGAAGATCTAATTAAGAGGAAGAAGGTTTTATCCACGAAAATTAAAAATAAAATCAATATTGAAGTGCGTCCTTGATATTGCCAGCCAGGCGCCCGATTTATTGAGATTTATAATCTCATACTTAACATTTTTAATCGCCAATTTACTCTCAGATGAATTTTTAAATATAAACCATTTTTATCTCCTTCACTTATCCTCATTAGTAAAACTGATTTGAATATTAAATACTGTTATATTTTAAAAAAAAGTTCAAATTATAATAAGTACTAAAATATGTTTTCTTATCGCAGATTAACCTTGCATGTGCAAAAGTAATATACATTATATTAACAAATATTTATATTCTATGTTTTATGCTTATCAGACTCTAATTTTCTGGGTTCGAGACACCTTACCATAACTCGATACTTTTTTTTAATAAGAGGACGCTTAGAAATTCAAAATTAGTATGAAATTGAAATATTGTGTTTATTTAATAATAAAAACACACATATTAATCATTTTAAAAATAAATTAAAAATAATATCTTAGTACTTGCGTGTATATTAGAGGATTTTTTATATTATAATAAGTATGTTTATATTTTAAGTATAAATAATATGAACAGAAAATTTATTAAAATTGCCCGTAGGTACTTAAAAATGTATATAAATAAATACGTTTATATATTTTTAACATTTAAATTCGCTTAAACAACAACAAAAAAAGGTTAAAATCAAATAATATATTTTTTTAAATAAGTTGACTAAAAACGGAATTTCATAAATAGAAACAGCCCCATTTCGTAATTATTAGTTCAAAAAATTATAAAATAAAATAATAAACAATAGTTTAAACTATTTAAAAACAGTTATTTTGTTGAGAGTTAACCTAAATTTTACTTTTTACATAAGTCTTACTTACCATTTGTCGATAAAATAGTAAAAAACGAGAATTTAGGCGGGCGTAAAAGACAGTAGCTAGAATACATATGTGATTTCCTTTAGTTAGAAAAAAACCTAATCAATTATCCTACACAAAATAAACTAAAATTATACGACTAAATAGATAGCAATATTTTAATATATTGTATGTTGCCATAATTATTTTGTTTATATAAAATGTCGTTCCATATATTTGAGTAGCTACAAGAAAAACGAGCAGAATATTACGTAATATTTCGTTGCCTCATAAATAACATAATTTATAACAGACTTACAAATGCGCATAATACGTTACTTCTCGTATATGACAAATGACCATATAAAACTTCGTCTCGTGAGCTATCAGCCTTGATGCGATTCATCCTCCCTCCGACCTCTGAGAAGCGATACATTTTAGAAAGATTTCTAGCAGAAAGTTAAGAGCGTTTCTGACTTATTTTCGAGACCATTAAATACGAATCTCGACATAACCGAGTGTCCCTCGCTATGATACAGACCGAGATAAATATACGCTAAAGAGATGTTGAATTTTGTCGGAGGTGGAAGGAAGCATCTCTACCGAAGACGCGAGTCAAGTGCCCGATGATAAATGTTATTTGATAGAAGTTTCATACTTAAGGGAAATTGATATTGCAACTTTGGCTGCCGATGCCGGCTCGATTTGCTGCAGAAGGCAGTGAATGAAACGGTTGAATCGCCAAATAAATTTTTGGAATAGGATAATTTTTGTGATATATAGGACCGACGAACTTATCTCCTCGCTGCTATCACCACTTTGTATGTAAATTTTCCATTCAAAGTGAAAATAATGACTATTTATTTTAAACGCATTCGTCTGTGAAATGATTGTTTTATTATGCTCGTATTTCACGAATCACGTAAAAATATTATTTCGCAATGAAGATTTTCATTTAAAACCATGGTTTATTCAAATATTCTTACAGAAAATATTTAATACCAGCTATACTCAGCCGCGCGTTTTGTGGCTTGTTCTAGTTAACTGAAAATAAAATAAAGAAAAGTAAAAGCACACATTTGTTATGTGTTTAACATTGCTTATAGGTATACAAAATTTCAGTAGCTGTCAAAAAGAAAACTTCTGCTTTGAGCGATGATTAGTTTTGTGTGCATTACACGTTGACAGTGTCATATGTTACTTTTAACAGATGGCGGTCGTATTACGGTAAAAAAAAACAATTTTCAAAATAAGAATGTTTAACATGTCATAAGTATATTATAAAAAAACAAAGCAATTGGTGAATAACTTTAGGACATAAATTTTGAGCAAAAAAAGCTTAAAATTTTTATTTATATAGATAAAATATTATCATTTTTATGTATTTTACACATACATAGAAAATACAATATCCCAATAACCTTTTTAACTATTTTTACTATTAGTAATTATTAGTGACATAAACCTTGTGTTAAAATTAAACATTTGTTTAAAACCACTTTCTCGAGTTTATTTATGTAAACCCGACTAGTTTTGAGAACTACAGATATTCCCATCAACAGGTGAACTTTTATATTTTAGACAGATCGATGTGGCGTTCTATTCTCTCTACCTACCATTGCGGGGAATCAGTCTGATGGTTCCTTAGTTATTTCACCCGTTGATGAAAATATCTGCATTTTTCGAAACTAATCGTGTTTTCATTAATAAACTCAAAGTAGTGGTATTATGCACTTGTTTTATTTTTATATTTATGGTATGTGTATATGGAGGGTACATACATATGTAGTGACATGCCTTATGTGACCATGATAGTACGTGAATTAAAATTTGCGTGCCAACATTCAGAAGGTAAGCGTGAGTTGACTTTATACAGGGAGATTTTATGTTAAAAAGCTTTTAGATTATAATGTATTCAAATTTATTTATGTGAATATGATACTTCCCCATGGCGTCAGGCGGCGGCATATAATCATTTTCGGGTTTTCCTTTATTAAAATGTTCGGCCCTTTAATAATCTATTTCTACATAATCTGATGGATACCCTGATTATAATTCTATTGCTTTTAATTTTACATACAAACAAAAAGTAAATTAAAATGAAATCGTTTTATAATTCAATAACGTATTTTTCTTTTTTGAATGTTCAGTAAATACATACACCACCATTTAATTTTTTAGTATGTCATGTGATATTAAAATTGGACAATGAAGATTTGAAATACCATATGTGCATGATTTTTTTTTCTAACGTGCTTTAATAGTAACTGTGTTTTAATGTTTTAATTATTATTTAATAAATTTACTTAAGTCACATAATTGTATTTTATGATCTAAGGGCAAGCATTAATTAAAATAAAAGAGAATTAATAAATTTCTATAATAATTTAAAATTTCATTACTCAAAGTAAATTAAAAGGTTTTATTGATCAGATCATGTATGCTTATGCTTATTTGATATTATCTATACGAGCCACCACGAGCATTGTGAAATTAACATATTATAAATGAGTGCTTCCACTTTTTTTTTCATTTTAACCAAGCTGAACCACAGCAAAGCAGGATGGGTATAGCTAGTTTAAAATAGAAGTTTATAACGTGAAAATCTTATCCTACATAAATGCGAGTCCAATTTAAAATATAATATAGAGATTTTATGTTAATTATTTTTCAGAATTCAAATATTTTTACAAAATAATTATTTCAAAAGCATTTAGAAAACATGTTAAATAAATAGAATATTCCCATAAAACTACTGACTAAATACCAGCAGATGAAGGTCCTATGTAACTCCCTTTGAATTACCATGATCTAGTTATTGGGGTCGTTACAAAAAATAAACGACATTTTGAAAGGATCCTATTAGTAAATAACGCAACTTTTTAATATGGAGATTGGTTTTCGATGGAAACCGCTTAAACCTAAAGATTTATTTTGCATTACACACTTTTCCATTTCCTTTTTCAGTATACGAATGAATTGGAAGACTTTAACTAGTATAATTTTATAGATGAGAACCTGAAAGCTTAGAAGATTGATTACGCGCCAACAATGAAAATGGCGATAGAATTTTAAAAGAATATAAACACTTCTTAACGATAATTAATTATATCCAACAAAGGAAATTTTCACTTGCCAGTATTGAGAGAGAACTTGAGTAAAAAAGCGCATTATCTGAGTCAAGAGAATTCATATTATATCTCCGAAGCAAATTCCATAAGTATACGTAGCTATAATATTATCTTTCTATGTGCTACTCTTATTATGTACTTCGGTTGGCAGTATTCCCAATCGGATAGTGGTGATTTTAGCTTCAACAATCTAATCCAGCGTATATGAGTTAGATACAAGGAACTATCATATTTAAAGAAGATTACTATTTGATTAAGTCATTTATCTTAAATATATTAACTGTTAAAATCAATCACTGATTTTTTTAAGTTTACAAAAAAATTTTGGCCGCTAGGCAAAAGAGCTTGGGTAGATCTATCCAAGCTCTTTTGCTTAGCGGCCAAAAAAAATGAATTTTGCTAAGTAGATAATGTTTAAGTAGTAATCAGTCTTGAAAAAGAAGCGGTTAGCTTTGAAATCGGTAGACATTATAATAAAGTTATAATTTAATATTCAAAGTGATGTTAAAAATAAATTCTTATTTTAATTTTAAAATGGAAAATCACAAAGTTATTGCTTCAAATATAAATTATGAAAACTAAGGACCTTACATCATTTTATTTAAAATCTTTATTTTTTTAATGTGATCTATCATCAATAAACAAAGTAGAAATAATATATCAATTTGGTATTAACGTTGGGGAATAACACGATGATTCAAATATAAAAACACTTGTATAAGCCCACTTTTGATTTTATTTATGTAAACACAACTAGTTTCGAGAACCACAAATATTTTCATTCGACAAAAAATATTGTTATTGTTTTTCTTGATGACGAGACCATTTGAGTTCTCAAAACTAGTTGTTTTTAAATAAATAATCACTCATACGAGTTTTATATTTTATTTTTATGTATTTAAATAAGACTTAAATAACCGTTCGGTTAAATTCTTGTTTCTCCTACAGTTATTCAACGATTGTATTGCACGTAGCATTAAATATTTTTATATATCTGTATTAATAGAAAAAATATGTTCCTTTGTTTAAAATCCTGAATCTTCTTTAGTTATTAACAAGTTCCCTTAAAATTTTGAGACAACGTTGCATTCGATACACGAATATTTTTATTTTTTCTTTTCCATGTAAATTGACAGAGTCACAGCAACCCCTAATCAGGTAAAGCTTATTATATATAGCTGTAAATAATTATTATACGTAGTCTAGACTTTCTCGGCTTTTCAGTAAAATAAACGTGAACAATTATAACGTTTTGAAAATAAAATAATAGACAAATATATTTCCAGAACAAGAGAACACAGAAATATTTTTTTTGCCTTCGAAGTCTTTATAATAGAAACGCCATTACAAATTTACCCTTGTTCAGTCGAGTTTCTTGTTCTAAAGACATCATGCGTAAAATTTATTTTTCTTGTTAACCTCATCGAGTTCGCTGAGCGTAGCTTTAGTAGTTTTCTGTTTTAAACACAACCCCCTAATGTTTTCTCTTCCTTTTGCGGAATTATATCGCTCCGGTACTCTTTAAATTCTTCAGCATTAAATAATGATATTTTCATAGACTGCATTATCTTATTTTGTGCCGTCGAAGTGGAAAAAACGTAGCAATGTGAATCTTGTACCATTTTTTAAATACTTTTTGCATGGTTTGCTTTTAGCTTTACCTGATCTTTTATTTCAATCAAAGGAATATTATTATTTTTTAAAGGAATAACCCCCACGGCCTCTATTTTTAAATACTTGTGTGAGTGTAGGATAGTAAGGATAGAAAAGGTAGATATAATTACAACCTACATAACGAACACTAATTGAAAAAATATATTTCTTGATTGTGTTGTGATTGTGCAATTGATAGGAATCGAACCAGTGACGCTAGTTTCGCTATAGAGCAGCATCTGCCCAACTATGCCATGGTGCCTCTCAAAATAAAGTCTTTTTATTACAAAATGAACACATATTTTTATTTAGTATATAAGTATATTAATCATTATTGATTAATTCATTAATTATGGATAATTTACGTAGCGCCATTTGAAATACTACCTCATGGGCCTACCTAATATCGCAGTGATGATTTTATAAATATGAGTCCGTGCTGGAGGTCCCGGGTCGATGTCCAGGGGGGTCAAAATAAATATGGATGATATTCACTCTCATATTTACTTAGCATCACCATGGACTGGTACGAGAAGCGCAGGGCTGATCGCCTTGCCTTTATGCGATTTATAATCAAGATAACACTGCGTTGCTACGATGTAGTACCCTATGCACCATTGGGTGCGGATAAGGGTTCAAAAATCCATATATTCACATATTGGTTCACATATTTTTTTCAGTTTGCTACTAAACGTGAAATCTCGTGCCCGATACCCGATTAGGTGAACATATGCTATATTAAAATTGTGCAAAAAATATTTAATAATATTCTCGGTACTCTAGATTGATAACTGAAATACAAATATATTATAATTAAAATGTAACATTGTTTTAAAATCACTAAAAATATTTAATCATAACTAAATTATAATGTCTACCGCTTTCGAAGCTACCCGCCTCTTTACCAAGACTGATTAATACTTAAAGACTTATAAAGTATTAATCAGATTTGATAAAAAAGCGGTTAGCTTCGAAACCGGTAGACATTACAATTAAGTTATAATAAAATATTTACAATGATTTTAAAACAAAGTTACAATTTAATTATAAAATTGAAAATCACAAAGTTAGTGCTTCAAATAAAAATTATACAAATATATTATTTGTCAAATATTCTTCATTAGTCATTAATAACACTGAGTCGCTCCAATACTACCCTGTGTACCATTAGGTGTGAATATAGATAAAGGATAATAAAATTGAATTATAATATTTAGAATAAGAAATAATGTCAAACCGGTGGCGGTGAGCGGAACCATTAGATTTCACGGAGTTCTTTAAATGATTCAAATAATGTTTTTTTTCTGTATTGCTTCTAAAGCGATAATATCTAAGCGCGTCGCGACATCGCCAGTGTGATATCTCCCTTAAGTCAATAAAGCCGCAACCCGCAAGCCGCGAGACTCAAACACCTCCGGTATCTCGCGACTCTAGATAAACTACTCAGCCTTAGTGCCAATCGCAATCTATGCTAACGTAAATGCTACATACAAAAATAGATCAAGGCACTATATTGAACGCCCCAAATTGAGACTTTCTTACCATCTTTTTAGCGAAATGAAAAGACGAATAAGAAGAGATACTTGCCACACTAGAGTGAAGTCGGGAGAAGAAGGAACCGTCTCTCGAATGGAAAACCTTAAAAAACGACGCCCGAGGTCTAAACTAATATTGAAAAATCTTTGTTGAAGCTTCGCGATGGCGGGAAGCTATCTGGCGGAGCCGAGCAGGCTGCAGGGATACCAACAAAAGGAACGAGGACTATTATTTGTTAAGGGAACTTTAATGAAATTGTTCAATATTATACCATCAATTTTTGAGGGAGCCCCATTGACAGGTTTGAAGAACGTACATTATGGGCTAAAAGTTAATTTCTTTTCGAAGGTTCGCGAATAATTATTCAGTGTCATTCGAAATTTCCTCGAGATATCCGATATTGTCTCACGGTATATTGTAAATAATAATTTCTATTTGAATTTCAAAATTCTTAAATCCGTATTTATCTTTCTCTGGCTTTCTTCTCGAGAAAGTATATCATTCAAATAATTATTTATTAACAAAAGATGCTCCCGATTCTCTCGGGAGATCCTCTTTTATTAATTAGTGCCGTTGTTAAAGCCTGAATTTTCCTTTCAGCATAAAAGCTCGCGCACCTAACCCGGAGCGGTTTTCCTCTCTCGGAGTTGCGGATTGTTCGCAAGAAAAGATGTTTTTCTCACAAGAACTCGTCATCAATCAAACATTGTGACCGCAACAAAGCTTTATTTACATGGGGCCCTATTTGTTACCACTCCAAACGGTTTTGTCCCCTTCTACGGCGACATAAGTTTTCAATGAAAACCTCTCCACGAAATATTCCCCGTAGCCCCAATAAATTATATTCCTTTCCAAGTTCTCGATACGAGCAAGTACTCGTATGTTGTGTCTACATTGGTTACATTTCTCCGTCTAGAGTTTATAAACGGTATATATACCCTTTAAACACTTTCAAATTATACATACACATGTTTTTCTCGAACATTTGATATGTTACATACTGTTTTATATAAAAATGCCATGACAATCTATTCCATACTTCTTTAAACTTGCATGATTCAAAGTAGGAACACCCTGTCAATTTGAGGTTTTCTCAAATCGATCGCACGCTGTGATTTCTCCTACATAATTAGATTTTAGTTTTGTACTCACATTTTTTGGTGGAACTGCATTTACTATATTTTTTTTAAATTACATTTTACATAAAACAAATTTCAGAACTGGTCAAATCTAATGTTTAGTTAGATAGAAAAAACTATATGGTTGTTATTTTATGCTATTTCGCCTGATATTATTTTGATAATTTAAGTTTATTATTGAGAATTATTAAATAATAATAAATAAATTTGATTATTTACATCATACATTGAATTCTCCCTACGGGTGACATATCAATATTGATATGTATGTCATCCATAGCGTAGTCTTTACTTGAGGTATCTATAATAAAAACACGTGTTACGTTAACGTGAGTTACGCGTTTTAACCTTCCAGCGGGCGCGTGTCATAAATTTTAAGTCATCAAGTTTCCTGTATGTGAATTAGGTTTTCTTTATTTAAATATTATAAAATTGCTGTTATGTAATTAAAATGATAAATGAACTAAAAAATATACATATGTCTTTCACCATCGTGTAAATTTATTTTTTCCAATTAAAAATTCTTCACTTGTTTTCTCCTCTCTTCAGTTGTTCTGAAATGTTTTCCTGTTAAAACACGTCGTAAATAAATAAAAAATACATTTAGGTATAAAGAAAACTATTTCAATGAAAAACAAATATAAAAATTTATTTATTTCCATATACTTCAAGGAGCGATTTTTTTTAATTTATGCTCAAAGGAAATTTCCAAATTTCAATGAAAAACAAAAATTTCTTAACACACTAGGTACGTCTGTAGTTTAGAGAGACACTGACCTTCGAATATCGATTGCTTCGAACTCGATGCTTGCAATTAAGTGGTAAGGGTGAAGGAAGCGATAAGGTGCATTAGTCATAAATTTTATGACAACGCGGCCGCTGGAAGGTTAATTATGACATATTGTATGATCACTTAAATAATAATTACCTTCTGATAAAATGGAGCAGATGCGAGAGCAAGGTGAAACGCCTTTATACGATAGAGGTTTGCCCTCATATGTACATGTTTGGATGGGGTAGAAAGATGTTTAATACATCGCAAATACCCATGAACAATAAATCAACAATGAACAATAAATCTTTCGATGAATTTTGTTATAACTTTAACATTAAAATTAATTATTTCAATTAATTATCAATCATTTTTTATTGACTAAAGTAACAGTTATAAATAATTTAGAAGAAATTTGAAATAAATACAAATATTTTTAATGAACGGTAAAACAAATTTATGAGGCGAATGTAGTTGGAAATAGGAGCAGAGGAAGACCAAAACAGACTTGGCACGATCAAGTCAAATACTTGAAAGCTGTCAAGTCAGGAATCAGAATAATGGGTGAGTTTGTATGATGCGATGTTTGAATGTAGAAAAGGCAAAGAATGTTAGCACAGACAGAGTAGTGTTGCATACCATTCTCTCAGCCTATCCCTACGGTAAAGAGGTAATGGTTAGATTTATGAATATATTCAACAAATAAATCCCTCACTACTTAATGGCTCACTCTATTTAAATAATAATACGAGAAAAACAATTTTTATATTTATTTACTACTCATCTCTATGAACCTCACATATCGCTCACTCCTTTTAACAACGTCATTTATCAAAAATCGTCAATTTTTAGTTCTGCATGTTTTCGGAATGGCCATAAAATGTACTATATCCCAGCAAAAGCGGCATATTTTTTAATTAATATTTACCCGCTACAGGGCAGAAAGTGTTTTTTTTGCATTTTGGAGAAAAGGTATTGTTTCATTACTTTTTTAAATATACTAAATATTTTTCAATTGGAGAAAAAAACCTTTAGGTTTTATCTAAAAAGATCTGTTGCACAGTAAAAAGTTCAATAAGTGGCTTGGTATTTATTTTTAATACATTAGATTATATTTTTAAACTTTAAAAACGATCTCCTGAAAAATCAAGTTTTTTTATATATATGACGTTGAAAGGAGTGAGCGATATATTAAACTTCCAAAAAATGAATGAAAGAACATAATTTTTAAAGTTGATATGGTATCACATACTCGTGTAGGTAGGGACTACTCGCATAGCGTTTAAAATAAAGTTCTCCCTTCGTCAATTCGTAAAGGCCTTTGGTGACTCCTACTCGGAACACAACTTTTACGCGGGGTTTGTTTGCACAAGTGATTGCTTTACTGTGTACACTCTCCATTATTTATTCAAATCAATCGACTAAGTTACTTGAAGATTTCCTTATTTTGCTAACTTAGCATCTTTTCCCGTTCCGCTGTACACATTTTAAATTAATATTTAGACCAATCAAATATTTTTTTATTAAAATCATATTTCGTCTGACTTGATTTTCGGAAAACGTATTTGGGATTTGGGAATATTAATAAGAAGAAAATAATACACCATCACTGTTCTATAAGTAAAATACAAATAACATACATATATATATATATATATATATATATATATATATATATATATATATATATATATATATATATATATATATATATATATATATACAGTGAACTCATATGTACAGTGTTATGAGATTGATCATACAATATATCTAGGAGTTCCAAAAATATTAGTGGTGTGGTTGTCAATCATGTGTAGAATGGTGAATGTTGCACGTATGTAAAGTGATCACTAAACCAGCATATGGCAGGTCATAAGCTTTGTTAATATCCAGTCTCCATAGTCTTCTTTAAATGTATTGAGATGTCAAAAAAAGCAAAATCAAATTGTTCCTACCCACAAAAGCTTTACAATCAAATGTTTACAAGACCTAACTTTTGAGTGACAATTTTCGACTTTAAAACGCTACCCCAAACAATTGGGTATTATGGGCTTGTCATCATTGTGTTTAAAAACACGATATTTCACTATCTATTTTTCTCTTTTTCTTTTTTTAAAATACAGGAATTCGCCGACACTTGCTTCAATCAAAAATCAAACAATACCTTTTTTGATATTGTTGAGACACTGATTTGGAATTATTGATAAACAGTCGTTGATTTGAATTCAACACTTAAACTGTTTCAAAGGTAAGTTCTCTAGCAATATATTGCCACAACCTAGAATAATCCAATTTATCATAAATCATAACGATGGCACTTTTAGTGTGTCTAGCTCGCGGGACTATTCTTTTACTTTTCTCTTTAAATCTTTGTATATATCGCTGGCTTTATGTTATATAAGATATCGTTTATACAATATCCACTTTTCAGAAAATTTAACAATGTTCTATAACAATACAGTGGATAAGAACATTAAAGATCATTGTTAAATTTTCGTACACATATTTTTTTCCTGAATAATTGAAAATGAAATTCAATTTATCAAATCATACTAAGAAGACAGTGATATGGGATAAGCATTGATTCATTTGATTTGTGAAAACTTCCGTAGAAACAATTCCGAATTAAAACCCCCTTTTTTATGGTCATCTTGTAATATTTCAAGTATTCCTTTTTGCAGTCTTAGACAGAGAAAATGTAAATTTATTGTTTCTTAGTATGTTATAGAAATATATACCGTAGAACGGGGCTACTTGAACTTTGATGTGTTACTTGAGCCCAGTACAAAAAAAAAATTAAAATCTGTATTTGGTCTACAATAATGAACGTATTGTATAAGTGTCACCTGTCAGGGAAATAATGAATCATATCGATACGTTCATTACTGTAGACTAAATACAGATCGAAATCTTTTTTGTACTGAGCTCAAGTAACACATCAAAGTACCAGTAGCCCCGTTCTACGGTACCTTTGAAAATCAGTTTTAAGGACGAATTTTAGGCGTAGAACGTAACAACCCTTGGTCACACCTATTAGCAAGAAAAGGTTGTTCGAATACCTACAAGGAGAGAGCAGTGCTCATCTTCAACGCTCGAGGCTTGCGCTACCTAGGATGTCTGCAACTGACAACCCGTAGATAGTATTGTCTTAACTACAAGACATACAGGACAGTTGGTGGACCCCACATAATCCATACAAGGAGAAATATATTTAAAGATAAGTTTGGTTTTCTTTTAAAAAATAGTGGTATGGGTTATGTACCAATTAAACTAAAGCTAATATTATTTACAACATTTTGAGTGTGTCTAAATACTTGTTCACAAAATCTGGATTATCTCCAATTACAGGAGTCTGGTCAATCTGGTCAAATTATAAGCTTAAATAATAAAAAATGAAAATATTATTATCTGGCGTTTCTTATGTGTGTGATTAGAATCCAGGATTCGGACCTCACATACTAATATTAGAGTTTCTGCTTGGTAAAAAGCTTCTTTACATCTCACCAATAGATGTCTCTAGTGAAGTTCTAGTGATTCAAGAACAAGTTTTCTAAATTGATTCGTATATATAGAACATCCAAGAATTTGAGTAGTGTGGTTGTCAATAATGGGTAGAATTGGTGTAGAATAATGTTACACGTGTGTAAAGTGATCACTTAAACCAGCTTATGACGGTCGTCAGCCCCGTAAATGCCCAGACTTCCATATTCTTCTTCATCTTTGATGAGATGTCAAAAAATAATACGCTTATATAATTATTTGACATCTCAATATAGACGGAGAAAACAGAATATTAAAGTCTAGGCATTTACAGGGCTTACGACCGACATATACAGATTTAAGTGACTACTTTACACACGTGTTACATTCACGAATTATACACGGGATTGACAACCACACTACTCAAATGCTTGAAACTTGTGGCTAAATTGATCTGTTCATATACAAATATGCACGAGTTTAATATAACCCTCTATGGTGGGATTAGGACGTATACCCTGTAAACGCCCAGACTTCCATATTCTTTCTTTTTCATCTATGTGGAAATGTCAAAAAATATATATATAAATAACTCCTAAGCGGATATAATCTAGATTTGCAAATAAACTTTGGTTTTATATGTCCCCTGACGGTTTAATAAAAAATGTTTGAATGTAATTAAAATAAATATGCATCTTTAAATAAGAGTCAAAGAAACTATCTTCATAAAAATTTTCTAAAATTGGAATAACGTATGATGTTGGTATTTTCAAAGAATTCAAACAAAGTGATGGAGATAAATTATTATATTTGACAAGATACACAATATTTTATCATCATTATCTTGTTAAAAATACCTTTTAACCTGATTTTAAATAAACACGTTTTACGTACGATTTTTAAGCTCATGAAATATAAAAATTAGGTCTATTTTTACACTAAGAGTTTGGATATAAAACCCCAAAGTCTACCCTTAAGATATGGAATCAATACTTAACTAACAAACCATGAGACCTAAGCACATAAAAATAACTCTTAATTGGAGATCCAGATTTGTCAACTAGTATTTGGACACACTCAAAACGTTGTAATCATAATATGTTTTTAAACATAGCTTTAGTGTTTTTTAACGTTTTTTAAACTTATTGATTTGTTATTCTTAAAACATGTCATGTACTTGTAAATACGATATTTTTATGTATTCTCATAGATGTTATCCTTTACATATTTTACATGATTTTTTTTAGATTCATTTGATTAGTTTGTAACATATGTGTAGGCGGTAGATAATAGGCACAGTGAAGTAATAAGGTCCTGACTACACACATGTACAGTGTGAAGAGGCGAGAGTCTCCCCACCGCGCGCCGACACGCGCGACTTCCAGAGACATATTATAAGAGTATTTCCCAGCACAGCTCGGTAGAGAGAAAAGGGAAAACTTGAGCTACAAAGCACTCTGGCGTTCGATTCACAAAAGCAAATCGTTGAAAACCTTCCTTCGCTACAAATCACAAGTCTCTGGGCTCATTTAAGCAACAAAAGAATAAAGAAATTCGCTCGCGACATTTTGTAAAGACCCCTTCAGAAATTATTGATATTCGGATAAGTACTCCCTCTTGGCTGTTTCATTATTTTTAGGAAAGTCGAATTCGTTTCTATGTTTTGTGTACAAAAATTTGTTTGATCAACTCGAATAAAGGATGTTTTCCAGTGATTGTGTCTCAAGTGCGATGGTTTGGCGGAAAATCCTTCACTAAAACAATGTTTTATTGTATTTCGAATCGCAATAAAATGAAAGGGGTATAAATAACCCCTTCAAGAAGTGAACTTTATCGAGAAACACTTACAATCTTACTGTTAAGGAGGATTGTTGATAATGTTTTATAGTTCTATAAAATGCTTTTTATTACGTTATTTTACTAAGTGAAGGTTCGCGTACGAATAGATACGTTATTCAAGATATACTAAATGTCTCAACAGAGACGAAGGACATAAAATCTGTGTACGTTTAAAGACCCGATACACGAATATATCTTAATTAATAGACTAAAGAGAAATGCATTGATGAAATGTAATCAAATGATTTTTTTTTAAATTTTCAGATAATATTGATCCAAATTAATATTTGAATTCAATTTTGTCTACGGGGTCTATCTTTAAAGTTCTGTTAATTTGCATAACTAAAGTGGTAAATAACAACAAAATAAAATATTGTAAAATCTTATATTGAAATAACAGATAATCGTTTAATCAGTATATATGTACAGTTTATTAAAAAAACTCGTATTAGGTAGGATAAATACGTAATGAATAACTCACCTTATTAACATAGATTATTTTTATTTTCATGTACCAAATTAATCCGAGTTCTTACAAATATGTCGGCATCTATCATAATGATGCCGATATATTTGTAAAAAAGGTTTGTTATTTTTTAAATATACATAAAAAATACTAAAATACTAAGGTAATACAAAATAGGTGTATAATGCTACTAGGAATCAAACGACCAATTCAGAGAATAAATTTAAGAAGTCAAGTAGGTACTCGTTCTTTTTAAATATGCCTATTTATTATTTTATACACATTTGTGTACATTATTAAATATTGATTAAATTAAGTAGTTTTTCCTAGTTAAATAATATATCTATTATTTTTATTTATTCATGTTTACGTACGGAATTAAATATTGCGTTAAGTTGGTACTTGTTTCTACTTAAATGAAATGATTTGTCTTTATACACAATTTTGTACGTAATTAAATATAAATTGTATGGATCACATTTAAATGATTTATGAGTAAATAAAATCCTTCATCCAAGTTTGTCTGCTTTAAACTATATTTTTAAGAATTTTTGTATTTATAAGAAATAAGGGAAGACACAACAAAAATATCAACCCAACTTCGCCTATAGCAAGACACCGACGACGCTCAGCACCTATCAAATTTGAATTACCCATTTATAAAACACGAAATCATTATTTAATAGAAAATTACCTAGTCTTCAGACAATGTTGTAGCTTATTCTGAATTACATTTTACTCCTTAACACAGCCTCCCAGAATCCTAAAAAAATCCAATTACGGAAAAAAACTGAGAAAAGCTAAGGAAAATTATTTTATCTTTTCCAATAAGCCCGAAACCCTCGACGTATTTAATTTATCTAATCATTTAAAACTAAGCTCGGCACTTAAATATCAGAAAGTGTCCCTTCGGACGGAAAAAGAATTGAAATATTATTTTACTTGGGAGCCTCGGAAGTTGGACGATATTGAAAAACTTTTCGCCTGACGCGACACAAATGTGCCGGTTCTTTCTAAACTTGCCATTCGTATGTTAAATCTGTCAATGGAATCCACGAGACCAGATCTTGGAAATATTATCATTTTTCACTCTGTTATATAAAAATGCTTTATATGTATATATATATATATATATATATATATATATATATATATATATATATATATATATATATATATATATATATATATATATATATATATATATATATATATATATAACGTGGTAATATTTTCCTTTTGAAAATTAAGTGTAAATAATATGTAAAGTGGGTGTATAATAATAAAATAAACAATGTGTTGCTTTGTAATTAAAGAAACGACAATAAAAGTTTATTCTTAATTAATCTTTACAATAATTTTTATATCTATCTATCTATCTCTCTGATTCTGACAGTTAATAATATTATCGGAAGTCTTTTGTTTTATTGTGAGCGACGCATGCGACATCTGGTGGTAGAACTGTATATGTAGGTACTATTTTGTAAGTACTTAATAAAATGTATAGGTAAGTACCTAGTTATTTTATTACATCTCCCCCCTTGGTTAAGAAAATTCATAGTAAAATTTTCACTCGTCCTCCGGATCATCTTCTTGTAGTGAAGGGACTGGTATAAGTTTAGTGATATGATAAAGGTTTGATTTTATTTTTTTGTGACCTGTATCAATTCTGTATATTGAGTTAGAAATTTTTTCAATAATTTTATAAGGTCCAATTTTTAGTTCATCCAATTTTTTTCTGTTTAGCTTGTTTCCATTTTCCACATACACCATGTCTCCTACGTTGAATTCGCAGCCTATTCTATTTTTGTCAAATAATGTTTTATTGTAATTATGTGATTTTATTGTATTTTTAAGCGCTATTTGCCTGTCTCTAATCCAGTCATTATTAGATTTTCCTTGTTTTAATTCGTTGGGTAAAATATTTACATCTGTACCATATAAAAGATAACTTGGGGAAAAGTCAGTGACTGAGTGATTAGTATTATTATATTTATTAACACATTCTTGAGCTATTGTGGTCCATGGTCTTCTCTTCCCTTTTTCATTTATTTTGCATCTGATTTTGTTCACCAATGTTTGATTCAGCCTTTCATTTAGGCCATTTGAGAATGGTGCATTTACTGCAGTGAAGATTATTGGGATCTGCTTGTCATTTAAGAATTCTTTGAATTCTTTCGAGTTTATTCCTGGGTATTGGTCGGTGAGAAGCATACCAATATCCTCGGTTTCTGTTATTTTCATGACTAGTTTTATAAAATCATTTGCATTCTGAGTTTTCGAGGTTAAAATAAATGCGTATCTTGTAAAGTGATCCACTAAGAGATGTAGATATTTTTTTGTTGATCTTGAACCTCCTAAACCTCCAATTGTGTCTAAAGATATTATTTCAAAAGGCTTTGTGGCCGGGCCTAGATGAGACATAAATCCAAATTTCTTTTGTCCTCTTGATTTATTTTTAATACAAATTTCACAATTTCTACAAATTGTTTTTATGTTTTTCGTCAAATTTTTGGCTGTGTAATGTGGACTAATAGTCTTTTGCATTTGTCCAATTCCAATATGGCATAGGTTTTCATGTATGTCTTTTATGATTTCGATGCTAAACGGTTCTGAAAGAATAATTTTTTCTTTTTTCTTGACCTTTTTAAAATAGACATTGTTTTTTTCAATCCATTTGTTTTTTTTCTGTTGAATTCTTTCATTTTTATTCTGATCTCTTAAAATATCTTCTAATTTAACCAAATTTACAACTTTTAATTGTTCATCTGCATTTTCACTCGATTCTAATACTGGATTCCTGCTTAGACAATCTGCTTCTAAATTCTTCTTTCCTGGATTATATTTTATTTCAAATTCATATTGCGATAAATAATATGTTAAATCACCTAACTCTTCATCGGTCCTAGATTTCAGATTCATATTTTCCAAAGGTTTGTGATCTGAATAAACCGTAAATGATTTACCTATTAACCAGTATTGCCAGTATCTTACTGCTTCCTTAATTGCTAAACATTCTAAATATATTGCTTTTTTTTCTTCTGGGCTTCATTTAGTTTTTTTGAAAAGTATGCCACTGGTTTTTCTCTACCATCGGGCTGCTTTTGTTTCAAAATGGCCCCAACACGTATAAATGTTGATTGGTAAATCCTGATCAAAAATTTCTAGAACGGGCTGTGAGCAAAGCATGCTTTTTGTTATTTCAAATGCTTTTTGGCATTTATCACACCAAATAAATTTTTGATTTTTCCTTAGTAAGTTATGCAATGGATCTAGTATTATTGCACTCTTTGGTATGTATTCATGGTAAAAGTTTATTTTCCCCAGAAATTGTCTTACATTTTTTATCGTTTTTGGAACAGGAAAATTCTTTATTGAAATCAAATTATCCTTTACTGGTTTTATTGAATTATTTTGAATTATATGACCTAGATATTTTACCAAGTCTGACGCAAATGCGCATTTTGTAAATTTTAACCTGAAACCTTCCGTTTCGATCGCTTCCAGCAACTGTGTTAAATGTTTAATGTGCTCAGCAAAAGTTTTAGAAAATATAAGAATATCATCTATGTAATTAACGGTGAAATCAGTAAGTTTATACTTTCTTAACATGTTACCTAGTATCCTTTGAAAAATTGCTGGTGAGGTCTTCAATCCAAAT
Organism: Brachycentrus maculatus; assembly: GCF_059751285.1. NCBI lineage: Eukaryota > Metazoa > Arthropoda > Insecta > Trichoptera > Brachycentridae > Brachycentrus > Brachycentrus maculatus. The sequence continues at coordinate 348,146 of NW_028281014.1, forward strand.
GGTAGGCAAGTCCATTGGAAATGTCCTTCTTGTGTAACAAATCCCGTCTTTTTTCTGTCTTCGATTCGTAAAGGAATAGACCAAAACGCTGAGTTTATATCTAGTGTTGAAAAAAATTTGCAATTCCTGGTCTTTATCATTAGGTCTTCAATTAAAGGAAATGGTTGAGCTTGAGGCACTACTATTTTATTCAAGTCTCTGAAATCTATACACAGTCTGGATTTTTTGTTTTCCTCTTTTTTAAATGCCAATGTAACAGGTGCAGCAAATGGACTGTAGGATTCTTCTATTAGCTTATTATCCAGTAATTTTGCAATTTGTTTTTCTATCTCCTTTTTATCTTCTACAGTACATCTGTAAGGCCTCTTACTGCAATATCTGTCTACTAGTAAGTCTATCCTCGCTTCGTATCCACTAACAGTGCCGATATCATATTTGTCTTTTGCAAAAACGGATTTATATTTGCAAATCAGTGCATTTATTTTAGATTTTTGAAATTGATTTAAATGATTTATTTTTATTTCAAAATCTTCTTCTTTTACATGTTCATTGTAATTTATTTTGCATTCCTTGCTGTTGTTATTTTCTGTATTTTTAAATTCACTATTTTTTATTTTATATTTTGTAGAAATTTTTTCTACTTTCTTTTTATTTTCATTTTTCAAGCATTGTCTCTGTGTTATTTTTAAGTCTTCATTTTGGATTAGTTTAAATTTTTTTATCATATCTAATCCTATCAAAAAATCATATTTGAAATTTTCTTCATCAATAATATATACATCAACGTTTTTTTCCAATTCAAATATTTTTATTTTCAAAGTCGTCAAACCGTTTGTCTTTTTAACACCATTAATTGTTACTAAATCTGCTTCATTCATATTGTTTCCTTTTCCTTTTAGTTTTAATAACTTAGAATTTATTAGAGAAACATTTGAACCTGAATCGTAAATTCCAAATATTTCAATTTGATCATTTAGTAATAGTTTGACATTTATTAATGGTGTTACTATTCGTTTTTTTGATCGGTTTCGTTTAACTTAGCTTCTATAACTGAATTGTTTACATGTCTGATAGTATTTTTATTATTAAACTTATCATCCTCCTTTGTTCTAAACCAGCACGTTACTTCAGGGTGATATCGAGTTCCCTTATTTAATTTTTCACAAATCTTACATGGACTTTTATCTTTAATTTTACCACTAGTTCTTAGATTTCCATATCTTCTTTGATCCGAAAACCTTTTTTTATTTACAATGTTTTCGTGTTTTTTTACTTCATTGAATAAATCGACTGTATCTTCTAATTTTTCTCTATCAATCTTATTAATTATAAATTCTGGTAAACCAGCCACAATAAGATCTACTAAGGTACCCATGTCGATCGTTCTTCTCATCTCCAACAAAAGTTTTTCCTTCCTTATGGCATAGTCTAACAAGGAACCGTCGTTATATTTAAAAGATAATGCAAACATTACATGGTTCCATCCCTTGTTTATAAATGTTTTACAAAAGTTGTTTTTCCATACTATCCATTCTGAGTTCATGGAAAATTTTATCATCATCGAACTGTACCAATCTTCACAACTTTTATCCATAAAGAATCTTAATATTTCAATTTTTTTCTCGTCCGTTGTCACCTCAAAACGTGTACATTCTTTTTCAAAAATATCCATCCACTGGTTTGCATTAGGATTTTTGCTTGTAAATTTTTGAATGATGAACATCTCTGAAATATCTTTTAAATTTTGATGTTTGCTTACCTGAGCATTTTGTATTAATTTTTCTAGTAAGTTTTCTAATGTTTGAGGAGCAGTATCCATTTTTTTTAAATTTTGTTTCTTTATTTTTGATTAACAAAATTGTCGTTTTATAACGTGGTAATATTTTCCTTTTGAAAATTAAGTGTAAATAATATGTAAAGTGGGTGTATAATAATAAAATAAACAATGTGTTGCTTTGTAATTAAAGAAACGACAGTAAAAGTTTATTCTTAATTAATCTTTACAATAATTTTTATATCTATCTATCTATCTATCTGATTCTGACAGTTAATAATATTATCGGAAGTCTTTTGTTTTATTGTGAGCGACGCATGCGACATCTGGTGGTAGAACTGTATATGTAGGTACTATTTTGTAAGTACTTAATAAAATGTATAGGTAAGTACCTAGTTATTCTTTCTAAACTTGCCATTCGTATGTTATATATATATATATATATATATATATATATATATATATATATATATATATATATATATATATATATATATATATATATATATATATATATATATATATATATATATATATATATATATATATATATACGTTGTTTTTATACGAAAAAACATAAAAGTCTGAGCATCCCGAGGTTTACGTGACCACTGTATGTAACCTTTACCATTTTGAAAAATTAAGTACACATTTATGATTTTGTAAGTCATGGTACTGTAAAGAAGCACGCTCTCCACCATAAGCAATGTTTAAGATTGGTGTGTTTTTGTTACGTTCACCAGATGGTGCTGCCATAAAGGAAAAAAAACGTTCCTTAAAACAATCGATCGCGGAATATGGTAATATTCTGAAATAAGTGAAAAAATCATCAACACTTTAATCAACCTCAAACGTATCATTAAAAAAAATTATCCATTTTTACTTGCTCCTCATCCTATATATTACGAAGACTTTTCAAATAAAGTTTTTTGATGAGGAAATTGAATTTTTTTACTAGTAAAACGTATCATAATCAAAAGCTCGTAACAAAATAACATTGACCAAGTGACGCTTGTGGAACAATAATCTAATGGATGTCAAAAGATACAACACTTACGAGATATTTTCACTTTAAAATTGTTAATCGAAAAATTCCCTTCATTTTCCACGGAATGACTTGAAAAACCTCGAAGCTATAATTATGAGATTTTACAATCTCACTTCCTCTTCACAAGCCCTACTTAAAAAAAATTACACGTGTTTTTCGTAAAGCTGTAAATTAATGGAATATTTTATCAACAATTTTGCCGGGAAAATTTAATATACTCATAATTTTACCAATTACGTCACTTGCACTGAACAAATGTTTGTATGTATTTACATTTTAAACGTATATTTACTATAATATTTAAAAGAATAATGAAAAATAATGTACAATTGACAAATAATCTTTTTTGAAAATATGTAAATTTCACTCGATAAAAACATTCTTTTACAATCAATTGTGACACGTGTTCCGATTAATTCCATATCATTTTCAAACACCGTGAAAATTATTTTTGATTTTGAGTAAATTGATTTTAAGAAACAGTACCATTTACCAGTTGAAATTAGTATTAAAAATGGATAGATACTACGACAAAGTGACTGCCAAATCGATTTATGAAAAAAATATATTACTTTTGAAGTAAAACCATATAAACTGCATCCCCTATTTTGGAAAAATAAACATATTGTAATATTTATAATTTTATTGTTATAACTATACATACTACTGACTCAGTGACTGATTAACTTAGACACGTTATTACATGAACCATGTAGGTGTGCCACTTATAAATTTCATTAAATTGTATTTAAAGGAACTAAATATAGTAATGTAATTCCCTTTTTTTCATAGTTTGTAATTGTGTTACGATTTTTTTAAGCAATTTCTAAAATCTAATCATTATTTGCAGAATTATTAATATTTCGTTCAGAGCGGTAGATGAGATATTTAGTAATCCCATTTTTTGTTTTTTTTTTCAGATGTTTTTGACCTCTACTGAACTGTTTATAAAATACACCTCTAGAATTCTAAAAAACTTGTCTGTTAGCCACAAAATATATTATCGACAGTAAAGAGTAACCGTTATCTCTATCCATAACATACTCAACGAAAATTCGATTCCCCGACTTGATTCCAACAAAAGCACTGACATTCACAGAAAGCTATCACAAGATAATAATCAAGCTTAGTCACTAACAACTCTATTACTTCAGGTTCAACTCGAAGCACATTTTTGGACTTGATACATCATTAATATTAATTGATTCATCAATAATAGGGTACTTCAATAAACTTTACTTATATCTAGAAAAAATCATTGTTCATCGGTCCAAACAATGATTTCTCTAATAAAGCATTTATAATAAGGACCAATACACAATTAAGAAAGCAATCGGCTGTGCGAGAAGACAGACGTGTCTCCACGCACATTTTTGTAAATGGTTATAGGATTTTTCTAAATATATATAGAAAAAATATAATTTTTATTAAATCTTTACCTTTCAAATAACTATTCTTTTCAAAACCATATATTTATTTCAAAGAATAATTTATTTTTTCAATACAAAAACGGTGTTGTAAGAAGAAAAAAAAAACAATTATGTTAAATGTTTTGTCAATTATATCTTTTTTTTCAATAATTTTGCCGTTGTTTAAATGACAAACATAGATGAATTTCTCATTTAACTACATCTCTGTAGAATACTGAGTTTTCATGAAAATATTAATTTGTGCATATATCTGATCCAATTAAGTTTGTGCATATTGTGGCCTGAATAATGCAGTAGAAGAGCAGAATGGTGCGCTAAGTACCAGACAAAACCAGTCAAAATTTCTCTTAGTAAACTTTTACTACAAATGTGCATCCTCATTATTCACATATTCTTGCCATCGCATAAACTTTTCTGCATTTTCTCAAATCATAACTTTTTGTCCTAGGAGATGTGTATCCTTTATATATTTGTGATTATACTACAAAACACTCACACATATATATATATATATATATATATATATATATATATATATATATATATATATATATATATATATATATATATGTATATATATATATATATATATCACGTTGGTTGGTTTGTGTGGGTTAAAGATCTGATAAAACTGCCTTTAGAAAATGAAACGAAAGGAATTGCCGAACAAAAAATTCACGATAATATTTTGACTTACTTTTATATATATATATATATATATATATATATATATATATATATATATATATATATATATATATATATATATATATATATATATATATTATATATAAATATATATATATATATATATATATATATATATATATATATATATATATATATATATATATATATATATATATATATATATATATATTTATATATATATATATATATATATATATATATATATATATATATATATATGTATATATATATATATATATATATATATATATATATATATATATATATATATATATATATATATATTTATATATATATATATATATATATATATATATATATATACATATATATATATATATATATATATATATATATATATATATATATATATATATATATATATATATATATATATATATATATATATATATATATATATATATATATATATATATATATATATATATATATATATATATATATATTTATACAGCTGAATAAGTGAAGTCAAAATTATAACATATTAACGTCATTGTATTTTTTGTTGTCGTTTTTACAGTCCAACTACATATTTATTATAAATATTTGTATCGCTTAAATTAATAAACTATAAATTAATTAATAAAATTTTCTTCAACAGTCGGTTGTAATGTTCAGTGTAAAATTTTTAACTCTGCTCTTTATTAAACATGATACAAGTAAGTTTACATAATCGAGTATTTTTCCTTTCAGACCCATATAAAAGTAAGTCAAAATATTATCGTGAATTTTTTGTTCGGCAATTCCTTTCGTTTCATTTTCTAAAGGCAGTTTTATCAGATCTTTAACCCACACAAACCAACCAATGTGAGTTGCAAAACCAAATTCATGCGATACCAAAATATTTGTATTGTAAACCATACATGAAACCTATTGTTAATGTGTTAATAAATATACCGAATAACAAGTATTTGAAGTTAAGTTTATTCCGGTTTTCACGAAAACATTTCTTCAAAGGAAAGCTTTAATATTAATCAGGCATATATATGCCGATTATTCAAATATTTGGAATATTAACTTTCGTCTCTAGAAGTTACTTTGTTTATACAATACTTGTACATAAATATACATTTCGCTTATCGATAAAGTTAAGATATTATATTATTGACTGAATTGAAGAACATGGTGTTCAGTACGTACTTGTTATATTTACCACAAATAAGCCATTTGCTATTATTTCATAAATGCTATCATTGAAACCAAAATACATTTAAAATTACACATCTAACGAAATAAATCAATTCTTATTAGTAATCAATAATTTTTCTTATAAATTTTGTTTGACGTTTTTTTTTTGCAATTACCTAAATCGATTGTGGTACACAAAAATTAAAATGCAATAACGGTAGATTGACATTGGTCATTAATTATTTTGCAAATATTGTAACATAAATATTTAATTTTTGTTTTTGAATGACATTTCGTTGTTAAAATAATTTTAAATTATCTAAACAAAGCTTTTTTCTCAAGCTGTACCCAGCCACGTCTTGCTGTGATTCTGCGTTGTAAAATGGTTTAAATAAAAAGAATCTTTCCATTTATGACATGTTAAATTTCATACTTGTGGGTATACAAGAAAAGAAGCACGCTGTCAGCCATAAACAATACTTAATTTTACGCGCACTGCTATAGCGTTAGTGCTATCATTGCGATCAAAAAGCTGTTCTTAAAAAAAGTTTTTACATGTCAACGGTAAATATATAAAAACACCCTCGTATTTTAATGCAATGGGTGTAAATATTTCAAAGCCATCAGTGAATAAACGATTGAATATTTTTGACAAACAAACATAGATAAGAATTCACATTCAATACTTAAAAAAAACAATAAATACAATTTGTTGTGCACTTTCATAGAAAAAAAAATAATTAAAAAAAAACCTGTCAAAAAATATCAATAATATTGATAAAATTAATAATTACTTCATCCTTATAATGTTTATCTTATTTTCACTTTTTTATTTTATAAAAATCAATTAATACATATTTTTCTTTCTGTACGATTTTGAGCTGAAAGATTTCCTCTCGGACTATTCGTCCATAAAGCAATGCGATAATTCTAATTAAATCGTACTAAGAACCCTTTCCTCGCGTACCTTTGTCAAACATTTGTTTCCTGATTAAAATGACAAACGGTGTCTTCATCTTGAACTGGACTGGGAACTTAATAAGTTCGGATTCTATTCGCCGGTCGGTTCTCTTTACATTTAATGGAAAACAATGATAACGTCTGCTTCGAATTTAAATAAATCTACATTCATCTTAGGCCGAGGAATTATTTATTTTATTCCATTGTCGGATGTTCGAATTGTTATTTTCCCTTCAGCGCGGACGCTGGGTGAAATGGCACATCATAATATGAAAGCCTGCTTCGTAATTACTTTCATTTGTTGTTCAAAGGCTCGGTGAAGATTGATTTCTTCCTCAAATCCCAGGGGTCAGCGGGTGGTTTAGCATTTAGCCGTTGTTCGCTGAAATTCCTTCGCTCCCAAACAATGAAATTAAGGTTATTATGTGTGCTCTTTTTTTAAATAAAATGTCACCATTTTTTTACGTAAATCTTTAAAGTTATTGCCAGGGGATGTTTGGCGTGCTTTATTTTTAGAAACAGGGTCAAATTATTTCATATTTATACGTTTGACCAGTGGCGTGCACGGATAATTAATTCGGGTAGGTAGTAAGGTAAGCTAGGTACTACTTTCTAGGGTAGGCAGTAGAGGTAGGCAATACGGTAAGCTTGATACTACTTAGTATCAAGCTTACCGTATTGCCTACCTCTTGATACTACTTAGTAGGATAGGTACTGGTTGCGTTTTTGCGTCACGCGGATAAGTTAGAATAGGCACTGGTTTTCTGCCTATATGGAATGCACGCTCCTGCGTATGACGATAGGAGGATTTATCCATATTTGTGTATAACTACACAAATATGGATAAAAAATTAATGACTGCCTTCGTAGTATAGTAGTAAGCACTTTGGCTACCTTGTTGGAAGTATTGGGCTCGATTCCTTTGTAATATTTATTTATTATCACCCTGGACTGATATTATGGATACAGTGCTATTCACTATTGAATGAGGAAAGTGGCAAGAAGAATAAAAATATGGCTATTTATTTATTGGTATTTTGATCTGGGGGAATTTTGATAAACAAAACTACTCCAATTCAAATGGTTTATGATTCATCTCAAATTAAAGATTTTAAAAATACTGATTTCTGTTTTGAATCATAATAATAAAGTTTATTTTTTTCTAAATATTACATTGTTTAACATTTTGAGATGAATATTGAGAGGCAATAGTTGTTAGTTGGCCACGGGAAAGCCCGTGGCCAACTAACAACTATTGCCAAGCAACTTTTCAATCAAAGTAACTAGTGGTAGTGGACCCTGGGCTTAAATTTAAATAATTCGTTTTAAAAACCCACAAACTACCACTGTGATAGTAAAAATTTGAAAAATTGGATTTTGGTCCTCGGTTTCCATTTTTTTCATCTATATATTAATAACTCGACCTTAAAAAATATACCGAATCTCTGTAAACTCTAAATAATTAATCATTATGTTCTAGCCTAACATGCCCGAGTATTGATTCCGGAACCGCATGCATGATTATCAAAAAATTCATACCTATAACTTTTATGGATATTTTCACTAATCTCCATTTTAAATTGTTTTTACAAAATCACTTTTAAAACATGCATTAACATCGAAAAACTATATGGTTTAGAAACGTTGTAATATAAAACAAGAATATTTTGTTAAAACCGGTTGGAGAAAAATGTACGAATAAAAAAGTGGTTAAAACAATTTCGTTTTATTTTATAAAGTTTATAAAATGTGCCACAAAGTATCTGCGAAAAACATTCACGAAATTATGTTTTAAAATATTTTTTTAATTGGTCTTCCTATTAACGTGAATGGGATGTAACGAATTGCGTTCGTAAGGAACATTATCTAAGTTTCTCGTTAGTAAATAGTGGTTTTCGATACTATTTCGGATTATCAGCACCAACTGATTGGACTCCGTTACATAATCTCTTGGCTAGCAATTATTTGTTCGGTTAGTGCGCTGCGCCCAACTCTATCTGACTATTACCTACTTACTTTCGACTGAGCTTCTCAACTCACAATTTTCAAGTCGTGAATTTGTTTTTAAAAATTCATTTTCAAAAAAATCAAAGTCAGCTATAAAAAGTATTGATCTACGTGTTCTAAATTTTTTTAAAAAATCCTTCAAAACCTTATCCTTACCCGATGGTGCATAGGGCATTGCATCATATAAACTCAATGTTATCTTGTTCCTGAAAACATGAAAGATCAGCCGTCTGCTTCAGTTATCAGTAAAAAAATTTTTAAGCGAAATATCACTTTTATTTATTTGACCCCCTTCCCTGGAAATCGTACCCGGGACCCGGGACCCCCAGTACGGTAGCCGAGCGTGCTCTCCATTATACTGCGGAGGCAGACAAATGAAATAAAATAAGAATAAAACAAAAAAGGCAATCAAAGCATATTTACAAACATTGAATTTGACCATTAACGTCGGTTACGACGAAACCCGGTAGCTGGTCAAATCAAATTCGTGTGGATAAAACTACAAAGTTGTTATTTTATTCTATAAAATGCATTTCCACCAAGAAATTTCAGTATAAACATAAAAAAGCTTTTTAAAAAAATTATTTCTGATTTGAATAACAATAATAATGTTTACTTTTTTCTAAATACTACATCGTTTAACATTTTGAGAATAGCTGAAGAATATATACGCAGCTCTCAGCAACGAACCCAATAGAACGGCTAATGCTTTTCCGAAGAAAGCTGCACGGATTAGTTTTTCTTTTAATCTGATCCTTAACGGATAGAATCATCGAAATATCAATTCAGAATCAATTAGTGTATTCTTAAAGTCCGGTAAAAGGCAATTGCACACAAGTTAAAAATTAAAGTTTGGATGTAAGGAAAAGTAAAGGAAATCCTATCAATAGTGATGTATCGTTAGAAAAAATATATGTATACGAACCAAAACTCTTTTGCGTACGTTCTAAATTAAACCTTTTTTGATAATAATGTACTTTTTCACCAACTGTATATTTTTTTCTCAATTATTGCATTTATGAAATAGTGTAATTATTTTTATGAATAAATCGAATTTTGTCTGGTTTGTTGATTTCTTACGTTTGGTGATTTCTTTCGTACATGGTCAAAAAAAAACAAAATCGACAATGATTATTTCAAAGCGCTCGATTTTGTATATTACCCAATTATAATGTTTGGTATAGAGGTAGACATTTTACGATGGTTGCAATCTTATAGTACTAATAGGAATTGAATCTTTCTCCGAAGAAAAAATATGAACATCTGGTGTACCGCAAGTTTCACATCTAGATCCTTACTTTGTAAAAGGTAATTTTTTTTCAATCAATTCATTATTATTCACTATCGAATATGGAAATGTACAAACTAATTACCTCAGAGTCTGACTGCATTTGCTTTATAAAATAATTTAAGTCATTTGACAGACTAAATATATTCATAATATCATCCGCCCTGACACATTTAAATATTTTTCACCTGTTTTTGTGTTAAATGCTAATGAAAAATGAGGTATCGTCATTATCGCTGTAATCTTACATGTTTATATTTCAAAGATTTCAATTTTCGACTCGAAAAGTTTTCCATTTTCACAGAGTTTGGTACGGAAACACTTCCTGCTTTCACAATTGTTAGAATTCCTCGACTAGCTTCCCACAAAACTTGCAACCTAAATATCAAACTACTGGCAATTGTTTTACCTAACCCACGTGCACATGAACAGTATTATATAAAACGTAAGAGGCGTATGAAGCGGGATATAAGGCGCCACGGTATCAAAGGCCGTACGTGATTTCAGGAACGTGGCATTGCTATGTGTATCCACGATCTCCTCTTTTTACACGAAGAACTGCTATTTTTAACTCTCGTTCTGTGGGAATAGCTCACTTAATGTACTCGCATAGAGAAACAACAAAAGCGCCTCTGTGCCTGCGGTCCCGTATAATTTCACGACAAAGCGAACGCGTGATACTTTCGCTTAGGGCTAAATCCACAACTTCCAGACGCTTAATGTTCTTTAAATTATTCCTACGATAAATGAAAGATGCGATATTCATCAAATAGTTTTATTGTGGTCCGATCGTATTTTAGTTTTTTTTTTCTATTTTCCTTGAGGCGTTTGTACGAAATGTCGCTAACGGTACTCAAAACATATGCACGTTTATACTAGTATGTAATATCAAAATGACCATCAAAGAAGTCTCCTTGAATACTTGTTATTTTATTCAGTACACACGGCATCAAAGTATTATCTGCAAAAATAAAATAAAATGTTCGATTCAAAAATGTTCATATTCATAGTTATAGCCCAGTATTCGTTTTCATATATATATATATATATAATATATATATATATATATATATATATATATATATATAAATATATATATATATATATATATATATAAATATATATATATATATATATATATATATATATATATATATATATATAATATATATATATATATATATATATAAATATATATATATATATATATATAAATATATGAATATATATATATATATATATATATATATATATATATATATATATATATATATATATAAATATATGAATATATATATATATATATATATATATATATATATATATATATATATATATATATATATATATATATATATATATATATATATATATATATATATATATATATAAATATATATATATATATATATATATATATATATATATATATATATATATATATATATATATATATATATATATATATATATATATATATATATATATATATATATTTATATATATAAATATATATATATATATATATATATATATATATATATATATATATATACATATATATATATATATATATATATATATATATATATATATATATATATATATATATATATATAATATATAAATATATATATATATATATATATATATATATATATATAAATATATACATATATATATATATATATATATATATATATAAATATATATATTTATATTTATATATATATATACATATATATATATATATATATATATATATATATATATATATATATATATATATATATATATATATATATATATATATATATATATATATATATATATATATATATAACATTCGAGATATCATTTTAAGTACTGAAATAATTCTATGAATGATATTATAATTTTGCCATGTAGAGAGAGTATGCATGTGTAATATAAATGCACTCTGGTTTTAGGCAGCCATAGTGTTATGATAATTTTCCGCCGTATGATGCACAGCACTACAACAAAGGATGTCAATTTAAGCAACAAACACACGCGACTCGGTAATGAATTCAGGTAATTTGCGTGCACCTTGTTTGCTTCACTGTCCCGGTTGTTGATAGTAGAATCGAAAAGGAAAACTATTCTGGGAACGAAATTGAGTCAAAGTTTAAATCACATCTGCTTCTAGCAGGTACCCGCTACCTGCAAGCGGATAACGGGTAACTTGTCTCCGACGGAATATAGAAATAACCGAGTTGCCTCCGCAAGCGCATTATACACAAATGTAGAGAACACTTTTGTATTTACATTTCAAATCAAGTTTCGCTAACTTCTGAGATTTTTATTATCGACTCAGGACTCCTGATTTTGCATAGCTAATGATGGTCTTTGTTCTGCAAAGATATGCTACATTTAGTTTAACATAGACTGATTAATGCATTCTTTACTTGTGAAAATACTAGATTATAATGAATAGAACGTATATATACATATATTTATATATATATATATTTTTTTTAAATTTATGTTTAACTTGGTATATACCACTATTTCTTAAAATCTTTTATGACACGTGATACCACAAAGTGACTGCTGAATTAATAAATGAAGTTATTAAAAATCGATTTGCAATTAAATAAAATCGTATTTGAAGTCAACCTAAAAGTTTATATTTCAGATCAAATGTTAATTTATTGACTTTTATATTCACATAAGTTAAGTGCAATACCTTTAGTGTTTTATTGGAATCTGAAAAAAATGTGTCAAATTATTTTCGGAGTGAAACAAATGAAATCTACATTGATATTTCAGGATGCTTTTTTTATGAAAGAGGATTTGATTGACGGCAAAAATTATGGATAACTAACAGCCGTTTTAAACATGTTTTTTTTTGTTTAAAATAAAAAATAGGTTGAAAACTAAACAGTGAAGACCATGATAAAATGGCGTTTAATATATTTTATTTATATTAAATTCGGAACCTTGATTTTTACCTGCATAAGGACTATGATTTTTGCACCACAATGTTTACCTTTAGATTCATAAAAACGCGATTTGCGTATCAATTGTTTTAGCCCCTTTAAAAATATATACGATTTAAAATTGGCGTCATTAGTCTATGATATAATTCTTTATTCTAGTGTGCACTCGGGTAGGGTGCTGTGAATGCGTTCGGCGTGGCTTTATAAGGGTAAAAACACTTGGCAACAACTGGCTCGCGGTGAATTGTTAAGCCAAGGTAGCACGCAACGTCCTCCATCTCCTACTCCATTCTACTCTCCTGGTAGCTGCTCGGGTCCGGGTCCCGAGCCTTGAGTAATGGGGCAATAAAGATGTCCCTAATGAATCGCTTGGGCCAGGCACATTCCTGTTTATCTCTCCCCTTCTTGCGCTTCTAGGCGCCTAGGAACACCGGGAAATCTAGTGGAATACTGACTTCTAATATACTAGGATTTAAAATACGCGAGTACGTTGCCCAGGTAACTGATTGTTCGAAAATGTCATTCGGTTGAAAAATTTTATCTTTTTCCGACACATTGTTGGAGAACTAAAAAACTAAAAACAGACGAGAGGTTCGACTCCCAGCGAATGCCAAAAAAATGCGGAAATCCGTTATTAACATAAATCAACTTGTAATATTTTATTATATTTTTTTAGTAAGTAGCATTTTTAAATCATCTTCAAATATTTTTACATAATTGAACGCATAATTGATATATCGCTCACTCCTTTCAACAACGTCATATATCAAAATTCGTAAATTTTCTGTTGTGCATGCTTTCGGGATTCCCAGAAAATGTACTATATCCCAGCAAAAGTGGCATATTTTTAACTTTATATTTACCCGCTACAGGGCAGAAAGTGATGTTTTTGCATTTTGAAGAAAAGGTATTGTTTAATATTTTTTTTTTAATTAATTAAATATTTTTCAAATGGAGAAAAATATTCTGGTTTTACCTAAAAAGATCTGTTGCACAGTAAAAAGTTCAATAAGTGGCTTGATGTTTATTTTTAATACATTTTATTTTATTTTCAAACTTTTAAAACGAACTCCTGAAAAATCAAGTTTTTTGAAACATGACGTTGTTGAAAGGAGTGAGCGATATGTATAATGTACATAAGAAAGGTGGGGAGAGAAAGGGTAAATTCTAGGTGGAACTTTTAACATAAGGTTTTGTTTTAAACTGCAAAATGTGTATTATTTCAAATGATTCCATCCAAATGGTTGTTCTTTTGGGTAACGAGACGTTTCCATTGCTTTACAGTAATTCGGCTTTCACTATAATTTCGCAGTCACACTATACGGGACACATTACCCGAGTTAATCTGAAACGCGTGACGAATCTAAATGAAGCACGAGTTGAAAATGTGGGGCATGTACATTGCAACATGAATGCATTTAATATTATTACAAAGAAGCACATACAGGGTAACATAAAATCACGCAAGAATTTATTCATCATTTATTTATCAATTTAATCGCAAGTTTCATTATTTTTTTAACAATTTTTTTCTAGATGAGTAAAAATTTTGCAGGATTTACATAGTGTGGTAAAACCAGGTTTAAAATAAAAACACACAAAACGTTGGATTGCCATAGTTCCTAAATAAATGCAAAATTCATTTAAATTTGTCTTGAGCTTTTAACGAAGTTTTTTAAATCTATCATTGTCATTATCATAACATTATCCATGTCTTAATAATGGGGCTTGAGGTAGTATTTTAAGAAAATGGTGCTCTTTAAAGAATCTTAAATGATTATTTTTATATTATTTTTTTGACATCTCATCTCATCATGGAGATAATCCAGGTTTTGTGAACAAGTATTTGGACACACTCAAAATGTTGTAAATAAATTATGCTAAAACAATAAAACAATGTATAAAACAATGTATGCTAATCATTGTAAAAATGTGCATACATGTAACTTTTGTAAGGTATAGTCATCACCTTGAAATAAAGAAAATGTTACATCTCACCAATAGATGTCTCTAGTGAAGTTCTAGTGATTCAAGAACAAGATTTCTAAATTGGTTCATATATACAGAACTTCCAAGAATTTGAGTAGTGTGGTTGTCAATAATGGGTAGAATGTTACACGTGTGTAAAGTGATCACTTAAACCAGCCTATGACGGTCGTCAGCCCCGTAAATGCCCAGACTTCCATATTCTTCTTCATCTTTGATGAGATGTCAAAAAATAATATGAAAATAACTCCTGTAATTGGAGATAATCCAGATTTTGTGAACAAGTATTTGGACACACTCAAAATGTTGTGATTATTTTTATTATTATCTAAATATTCCCATACATCTGAGATTTTTTTTTTCAGAATGCAATTTTTTTTTATTTTGTATTTAAATCGTCTTTATACAGTATTATATTTTACTTATGAACAAAGATATTTTTTTTATTGTATATTTTTATTCTTTTTCATCTATACACTATCTTCTTCTTCATCTATGTTGAAATGTCAAAAATTCAAAATAACTTATAAGCGGATAAACCCAGATTTGGAAACAACTATTTCAACACACTCTTAATATGGTGAACTTGTATATTTATTTACATTGAAAATAAAGTCTAATTTTGAATAACATATAATTTATCTACGCCACGTTATCATTTTAGAACAGTTTTATTATTATCAATACAATTTAGATGGATATTCGTAAAATAGTTTTAAGTATTGAGAATATTTAAATGCAAGTTTCACAAAATATTTAGGGATGGTGGTGTTTTTCGTCACATTTTGGTAGAAATAAAATCAGCAAAAATAGCCAGGTGTTAGTTCCAGTTTAAGGTATTATTGCATCGTATAGTTGCAGTGAAACGATTGGGAAACTAGCAGCTGCCGGTCCACTGGGCTATATGGAGCTCTTATTATAAACGTAATTGGAAAATAAACGTTTATTCCTTCGCTGAGGATTTTATTGTGTCATTGCACCTTTAATACGATACAAGCTCTCGTTACATATAAAAAAATCAACCATACAAAACACAACACATTGTTGCCGTCCTTCCAAAACTGATTGAATTTTATTCTCAATACCTTGTATTATTTGAATCGAAACATTTGTCACAAAATATTTTAGGATAAATTGACATTTACCAAGTAAAATTTATATGAAAAATTGATGGATATTACAACAAAGTTAATGCCGAATCAATTAATGAAGGGAATCATTTTTTAGTAAATAATTTTAAAATCCTTGCAGAAATCGTAATGGCTTAGCTACCATAGTAAGAATGATTTTTAATCAACTATATCATCGTCATCTTATCCATGGAGTAAATAATCCAGTGTCAGAAACAACATTTTCGTAAAATAATAATCAATATTTTTATTACAAATATGTCCTTACCGATAATTACATTACATATTTAATATAATAAAATAAAATTTGAATTAATTTCTTCGTGATAATTTCATCGTTGTCAAATAAATCCTCAAATCAAATTTGCACGATTTTTCTTTATCTGTATATTTTTATTCGAAAATATTTAAGAAGCTGACATCATTCAGGTTGCACAACCTCCCCCCCCCCGTCTTTGTTGCAAATCGATATTTTTATTAACCAATTAATTTGAATTCCATTACAAAAGTTTGCGTAAATGAAATGTCATACGAAAATGTTATAGCAAAAAATATTTACTTCTCTGAATGACATACATATATTATAAAATAAAATTTTCTCAAATTTTCTCTAAAATAAAATAAAATGCATCTAATTAAAGTGAAAAAGGATAGTTTTTCAATACAATAAATTAATGTGAAGTGGGAAAGTTTTCTCAACGCAACAAATTAATGTGAAGTAGAATAATATTCTCAATGCAACAAATTAATGTGAAGTAGGATAGTTTTCTCTATGCAACAACTTAATGTGAAGTTGGATAGTTTTTTCAATACAATAAATTAATGTGAAGTAGGATAGTTTTCTCAATGCAACAAATTAATGTGAAGTAGGATAGTTTTCTCTATGCGAAGTTGGATAGTTTTCTCATTACAATAAATTAATGTGAAGTAGGATAGTTTTCTCAATGCAACAAATTAATGTGAAGTAGGATAGTTTTCTAATTGCAACAAATTAATGTGAAGTTGGATAGTTTTCTCAATGAAACAAATTAATGTGAAGTAGAATAATATTCTTAATGCAACAAATTAATGTGAAGTAGGATAGTTTTCTCTATGCAACAACTTAATGTGATGTTTTCTCAATGTATTGGGTTGATGCAAAAGTAATGACCGTTTTTTATGATCCCAGGTAATTTTTTTTTTTCATAAATTATGAATAGTATCTTCTTTTTTTATGATTCCATTGTATAAAGGATGCTTTCCCTCTACTTTCTATTCAGTTTTGGCCTGGCTAGAGTACAGTAATAACCCCTTGTATTTTTTCAAAATGTCGTTCGATAAAGTGCATTTACGTATTGTTTACTTTATGAATTCCGTAAAGACAATACCGCGAGTGTGGCAACCAAAAACATTTGTGAAGTGTATGGAGCAGATGTCATCAAAGTTCGACAGGTACGAAGATGGTTTGCAAAATTCCGATCTGGAGATTTTTCACTCATTCATAAACCACGTACCGGGCGGCCATTGAAGTCTGATGACGACGAATTAAAAGTCATAATTGACACCAATCCACGTCTAACCATCAGGGAGATTGTGTCAATGATGGAAGTCAACCAAACAATCGCATTAAGACATTTAAAGCGTATGAAAATGGTTTCGCGGTACGACGTTTGGATACCTCATCAATTGTCGGCTGCCAATTTATTGGATCGTGTTTCAACGCGCGTTGCTTTGAGTGCGAGACAAAAACATGAACCTTTTTTGCATCGTTTGGTGACGGGAAATGAGAAATGGGTTGTGTACAACAACGTGACAAGAAAAAGACATTGGACTATACCTGGACAAGCCCCATTAACAACTTCGAAGGCCGAAATCCATAAAAAAAGTTATACTTTGTGTTTGGTGGAATAATTAGCGTATTGTGTGTTTTGGACTCTTGGAACACGATAAGACAAGTACAGCAGAACGATATTGTCAGCAATTATCCAAATTGAACATGGTCCTTCAAAAGGATAGACCAGAATTGGTAAACAGAAAAGGGGCAGTGTTTCATCACGACAACGCGCGACCACATGTGGCTATGATGACCCAACACAAGCTAAATAAGTTAAATTGGGATGTTATCAAGCATCCACTGTATTTTTCAGATCTTGCTCTTTCTGATATTTATTTATTCCGATCACTGCGAAAAAAATTTATTGATGAAAAAAATTATTCAATAGAGCAGGTAAAAACATCCCTTACTTCATTTTTCGCATTAAAATCCGCGGAATTTCATACTACTGGTATTAATAAGTTGATAGAAAGATGGAAGAAGGTTAAAAGAACTGATGGAAATTATATAATTTATTAAATAAATAATACACAAGAAAAAAAAAATAAAAAAAAATATGTGTAAAAAACGGTCAAAACTTTTGCATCAACCCAATAACAAATTAATGTGAAGTAGAATAGTTTTCTCAATGCAATAAATTAATGTGAAGTAGAATAATATTCTCAATGCAACAAATTAATGTGAAGTAGGATAGTTTTCTCTATGCAATAAATTAATATGAAGTAGTATAGTTTTCTCAATACAACAAATTAATGTGAAGTAGGATAGTTTTCTAAATGCAACAAATTAATGTGAAGTTGGATAGCTTTCTCAATACAATAAATTAATGTGAAGTAGGATAGTTTTCTCAATGCAACAAATTAGTGTGAAGTAGGATAGTTATCTCAATGCATAATTCATTAAAAGTGCATATTATTGCGATAAGCATCGTGATGAGGAATGTAGTGAGAAAGTAATTATTGTAGGTACGTCAGGATATAAATTTGTGTTGTTGCATAGTGAACTAGTGTGGAGGTCGGGGAGGTCCTTTTGTTTGAAGGAATGCTACAAGGGAAGGAGGGGGTACTCTACTATAATGAGATGTAAACACGTCACCGCGCTTCGTTCTCCGGAAATAATGACGTCATTCTACGCCATTTTCTTGTCACAACTCGATTCCTTTACAATTGTTCAGCGCCCTGAACGTACAAACTAATACGTACGAGACATTATGTTCTTTTGTGTGAAATCATTCATACAAGGCACGAGTTCATTACTTCCCTGCTTTTAAAAATGTACTCACACATTTTGAACGGCGTATTCTCATATATCAATTATGATACGTGATCAAAAGTGACTACGTATAAATATGATAAAATAGTATAAAAGAATAAAATAACTACTAAATTTTAATTGACGAGCGACCGACTTTATATATATATATATATATATATATATATATATATATATATATATATATATATATATATATATATATATATATATATATATATATATATATATATATATATATATATATATATATATATATATATATATATATATATATATATATATATATATATATATATATATATATATATATATATATATATTTTTATATATATATATATATATATATATATATATATATATATATATATATATATATATATATATATATATATATATATATATATATATATATATATATATATATATGTGTGTGTATGTCTGTATTTGAACATTTGAACAAAGATTTGAACACA
The DNA here is from genome assembly GCF_059751285.1 of Brachycentrus maculatus. Lineage (NCBI taxonomy): Eukaryota > Metazoa > Arthropoda > Insecta > Trichoptera > Brachycentridae > Brachycentrus > Brachycentrus maculatus. The sequence goes on from NW_028281014.1 coordinate 368,150, forward strand.
TTTTTTCACTTTTTTTAGCATATGAGTATGTTAACGGAAAACAAAAATGTCTAAAAATACTTTTAAATAAAATAAGGCAACATTTATATTAATTCGCCACCCTTACTCTAAACCAGGGCCGGGGAATACTTCCGACAGAAGGACAGGATTGAGAAATTATTCATAAGAACGGGCCGCCACATAAAATTCGATGTTTTGGTAGCCTATTTTTTGTGGACCTAAAAATAAACATAGGCACAGATTTTGCGTCGGCGGGGGGGTCCCATGCGACTAATTTTTATAAATAAGTGTAAGGCCCCTGCAGCTTAGAAACACACACTGGACCCCAATCGGCCCGCAGGCCGTAATTTTACCAAACCTGCTCGAAAAGATATTTCACCGTTATTATTTACATATAATATACATTTTACTTGTGGTTTACGTTTTACCGTATGCATATATTTTATTTATTGAATATAATAACAAGAGATTTTTAAAATTTCATTCATTTTCTAGACATTTCTGCATTACAATTTTAAAATAAGTTACGCTGTTCTCTCCAATAAAGAAACTAAGCTCTTGTGCTTGGAGAGGGACTTATGGTACACTTATTATTTATTGCTTATTATTATGAGTGATATAATCCTTTGTGTTTTTTTTATCGTATAAATTAACATTTAATTTATTTTCTGACATTATTATACCTTCAATTATTTTTACATCTGTGCAATATTATTGAAGTATTTGATTCCCAAATATTTAAAGTTCTGTTGGAATTGTTTAACATTACATTTTGGTATTGCAAAGTCATTTTATTATCTCGAAGATGAACTTTTCTTTTGATTTAAGCATTTTTCACACTTAAATAGTTGAATTGCTGTTTTTCTGGAAACAATTTCTACGTTGGGAATGTTAAAAATAATCAATTTGTTAAAATGGATTTTTTTCTTTTTAAAATGACTTTAATGATTGTTCTCTGAACTGTTTTGATAAGGTTCAAGGCGTTGTTATAAGTTCCTTCCATCTTCTATCAATATAATTATATATGTACCCATATTTACACTTGGTTCGTAATATGTAAAATTCTACTCAGTTTGCGGTGATTCGTACGTATGAGTATTTATCTTACTTGAAAATGAGTTTGTTTATTTGCTTCGTAAAAATATTAATGATGTAATCTGAAAGCCATCGCATCGGGCCGGAGTTTCCAAAGAAATGTTTTCCTTTAGTAAAAGTTTTCAAACTTATCGAGGACCCGCAACTTTAAAAAGCGTCTTAATTCACGTTATGTTACTTTCCTTGCCTTTCATCTTAACATCAAAATACATTCAAGAAACATTAAACTTCTCCTTGGTATAAATTCAAGCGAAAAATATTATGAAAAATGGTTTTTGAGGAAATAACAAAATTTGAAAAGACAAGAGAACTAATGACGTGCGATTACCGCCTCTGAATATTGTTTACATCAGACAAATTTATTGCGTTTCGAATCATTTCATAGGATCATTTTTTACTTGTTAATGTTATCATATTGAAACAATGAAGTAACGTTAATGTATCGTTTTTATTCTAAAATATTTATTAATGGTGTTTCTACTTTTTTTAGATGAAAATTTAAATAAAAAATTTAACAGACACAAAATTAAATAAATGTTACTCTTCCCGACAAGAAGAGATATTTTTCTAAACTCAATATTTTAATCACTTAATTCAATACTTACATAATGCCTTCCTGAACAAACCATTCATATTATGTATTCAAACATATCGCTCACTCCTTTCAAGAACGTCATAAATCAAAAAACTTTTATTTCAGGATTTTTCAGGAGAACGTTTTCAAAGTTTAAAAATACAATAAAATGTATTAAAAATAAATATCAAGCCACTAATTGAAGTTTTTACTGTGCAACAGATCTTTTTAGGTAAAACTTGAAGGTTTTTTTTCCATTTGAAAAATATTTATTATATTTAAAAAAAAATATTAAACAATACCTTTTCTTCAAAATCCAAAAACAACACTTTCTGCCCTGTAGTGGGTAAATATTAAGTTAAAAATATGTCTCTTTTGCTGGGATATAGTACATTTTCTGGGCATTCCGAAAACATGCACAACTGAAAATTGACGATTTTTTTTATTTATGTCAGTTCTTGAAAGGAGTGAGCGATATGTCCACAGAATTATACCGTCAATCACAAAATTGATTCTGTTGGAAAAATCTGTTCAAATCTGAATTCAGCATTAAGTCCGCTCATTCCGGATTGTATCGTGTTTTTTTGTTATATTCTGTGTGTGTGTGTGGGCTTGGCATTACTTGCCGTCGTCATAAGTAATTATTACGGGGGACGAACTTACCGGACAACAATAAACCTGTCAACAATGGAGGGTGGAAAATCAAGCGATGGGGTTACGTGATACCCCGGGGGAACATAAATCGCTCAGCGTTGTAAGGTCGTATCAACTTTGTTCCGTTCAACAATAATGTATTTTTTAAAGCGAAATTTTTAGAACTTGACAAATCATACAAATACAAGTACACATACATGAGAGTAGTTGTATGTGTGTACATACATGCTGGAATAGGCAGATAATAAGACAAAGTGGTAGGCTTCCAGAAAAAAATACAAAATTATATATACATTTATATATATATATATACATTTATATATATATATATATATATATATATATATATATATATATATATATATATATATATATATATATTATATATATATATATATATATATATATATATATATATATATAATATATATATATATATATATATATATATATATATATATATATATATATATATATTTATATATATATATATATATATATATATATATGTTTATATATATATATATATATATATATATATATATATATATATATATATATATATATATATATATATATATATATATATATATATATATATATATATATATATATATATATATATATATATATATATATATATATATATATAAATATATATATATATATATATATATATATATATATATATATATATATATATATATATATATATATATATTTATATATATATATATATATATATATATATATGTTTATATATATATATATATATATATATATATATATATATATATATATATATATATATATATATATATATATATATATATATATATATATATATATATATATATATATATATATATATATATATATATATATATATATATATATATATATATATACATATATATGTATATATATCTTAACTTAACTCGTGTGCATGGAGAGGGACAAACATTTTATACATATTTATTTTAATGAACTTAAAATACAAAACAGTATTTTTTTTTGTTTCATTTTGTGTGTTTTCATGCGTATAAAAAGAGTTTATTATTCATAAAATATTTTAATATTTTCAATTTTTATATCCGTTGGAAGGTTATATATTTGATTCCCTAATATTATAAATTTGTCTAGGAATTGCCTGGTTTTGCATTTTATTATTCTTAAATCATTTTGGAATCTCAGGTACGAGTTATTTTACGATTCAAATATGCATCATATTTTTTGCTGAATATTTTTTTATATAAAATTGGGACTTAAAATTTTAAAAATATTCTTTTTGTTAAATGAGTATTCCTTTTTTAGTAACTTTTGTTTTAATAATTTTTCTGGTCACCTTTTCTTCGTGTGTTTACGATCAAGGTAACACTGCGATTTTATGATGCACTACCCTATGCACCATCGAGAGCGGATGAGGATTTGAAGAAAGAAGAATATTTTGTTTTAAAAAATCGCATGGATTTTCGCTTTTTTCATTTGGTTTCAGGATTTTTCAATAGGACTTAACTGTGTGGTGGAGAAAAATATATTCACTCGTGTATTCATATCAAAAAGGTTATTTCGATATATATTTTTTGTAACCTCAATTTACTTTACAAAAGATCTATTTTTATGTACCATAGAACCCTCGGTGGATGAAGTGCTATCGAATTTCATACCCTCAAGAGATAAGGACATCCTCTTGTTTGGGATAAGATGTCACAAAAAATGGAGGCAATCGGTGCCAATCTGTCGTGAAATTCCCAACTTATTTTTTTTTCAATATTAATAATATCTCAATGACCATCAAGAAAGTACTTTTTACACGCATAAAAATATTCTATGGTCTGTTATTTTTACGCATATTGTTATGATAGTAAATATTACATGTTGAAACTGCTACTAACATAATACTGTTATAATATCAATTCAGTCATTTGCTACAGATATGAAGATAAAAATCTTTCGTATGTGATAATAATATTTTAGTATCTGAAAAATCGACAGTTCGTCATAATTAATTTTGTTTTGGATTACTACAATTTTCGGAAATATAAATTTTGATACAGATATTTTGTATTATCATTCACTGTTTTATTCACCCTACGGATGATATATCAATATATATCATAGGTGTCTCAAATGATATATCATAGGTGTTGCATCTGTCATATTTATAATTATCGATGACAACACCGTCAGCCAAAAATTTCAAATCGATTAAGATTACAACTAGCATAAGAAATTCAATAACAGTGTAATATGTACAAAATATTTTTTTTAACAAATGAATTTTCAATAGTGGGCAGAATGTTAATGTTATACAAGTTTATAAAAAGATCATTTCAGCCAGTCAAATAAATATCAGGTCATCAGCCCTTGATTGCTCAGACTTCTATCTCCCTTTTTTTAAACGATAGATGCTTCATCTCACTTGAAACACATTTGATTTTTTTTGTTCTTTAATATTTTTTGCAGATACTTTGTGGCACATTTTATAAACTTTATAAAATGAAATAACTTTGTTTTTAACCAATTTTTATTGATACATTTTTTTCTCCAACCGGTTTCAACAAGAACCTTTTCATCATCAGGGTTAAACATATACTCTTGTTTTATTTATTTTTTTATTCTCGTTTTGTTTTGTTCTTATGTTGTTTTGCTTACCGAGTACACGTTTAACCCTGATGATGACAAGGTTGGTTGGAGAAAAAAATGCCAATGAAAAAGTGGTTGAAAACAAAGTTGTTTTATTTTATAAAACCTATAGTCTATACTGAATATAGATGTGTTTTTTTATATATTTTAATCCTCTAAAATTACAATAATGTAAAACTATGAAAACATCTGTGGTCCGGATTAGTTTATGATTACCCTTTTCTTAAAATTATTTGATTTATTTAGTTACAAAAGATTTATGGAATTTATTGTATTTTACAAATCGTTTAAAATCAATTTCGAGGAAGCGATTTCAATTCATTTGTATTGTTTCAAAATTTGAGGTATCTCGACTATACATCTTAAAGAAAAATACTCAACCCTATTGTTTCAATTTCATCTGATAGAGTTCCAGAATTTTCTTTTAAATATTTATTTCTTATTAAATCTAGAATAATATATATTTAAATGTTTAATGTAATAACAAACTGCGAGTTTTTGTCAATAAAATAATAAAGTTGAGTTAAATAACATAAATGAATTGAAGCTTTTGATACCATTGAGTTTCGTTATACGTATTTATTTAAGGAAACTCTCGAAATAAGCCAATATTGACACGAATAAAGAATTTTAACAGTGTATATTTAAGTCTGCAAAGGTATAATACATATTGATAATATCCCATATATACGTGCATATGTGAAAATGAATTTATGTTTATTTTTCATTATTTTTATTGTTCCCTTAAAAACACACCTATTGACAACATTTTGAGTGTGTCCAAATACTTGTTTATAAATTTGTTGGGAGTTCATATATACATACTGTGTCATGAGATTGATCATATATCTAAGAGTTCCAAACATTTTAATAGTGTGGTTGTCAAGCATGGGTAAAATGGTGAATGTTGAACGTGTGTAATTCTTCTTCTTCTTCAACCCTTATCATTACATCATCAACACATGAAGGAAAGGCGATCAGCCCTAGGTTTCAGGTACCAGTCCAGGGTAATACTGAATAATAGAGTAAAAATCACTTTTATTTATTTAACCCCCCCTGGGAATCGAACCCGGGACCTACAGTATGGTAATCGAGCGTGCTGACCATTACACTACGGAGTCGGATACTTAACCAGCCTATAATAAGCCCTAGAAATAAATACCCACACATTGTTTTTGCCTATAATTTTTACTCATGAATTACATGAAATTATAGTAACTTTAAACGTAAAGAGTAAATCCACTCATGAATTACATGAAATTATAGTAACTTTAAACGTAAAGAGTAAATCCACTCATGAATAGGCTATGAATAGGCTATGAAACTTAAAAAGTTGAAACCTGGGTAGTGTCATGATAAGCGGTGTTGTATAAGCCGTAGCTCAATTTCAGAGTTACTTGGACGTTAGACAATTTAAAAAAAAAACACACATTCATGTTCTTCTTAATCAATCTTGAGATGTCAGAAAACAACACGTGTTTTTCATATAGTATATTTATTAGACAGAAAAGCCTGGAGACAGTTTGTGGACTCCATATGCTCCACCTAGGGAGTAGATATGGTTAAAAAAAATATAAATTTATTAGTAAATTCTGCAATGACGTTTTTTTTAATGAATCGTAGATGAAATTTATACATTTATTTGGACTAATAAATTTATAATTTCTTTAATAACGCTAACCGATGCCACGAAACGAATTTTATCTATTAATCAGGATTAGCAATCCCGAAATCGTCCATCGCCAATTAATCATACTCTTTCACTGGCGGTCTGAGGGGGGGGGCTGCCGGGGGATTCCCTTCACACTCTGAGAGGGCGAAGGAAGGTTCGGATCCCCGAGAGAAAAAGGCAATAAAAAACAAGCAGATGGCCTTAGTTTTATTAAGCATTTAATGTCTCCATTAAAATAATGCCCTAGCAAACGGCACGCAGCAATAACAAGCCGACTTCTCCGCTCCCAGGAGAACATCGTACAACGGAGTAAGGGAACTTACTCCCTGTAATGGCGATTTAGTAGAGTGCTCACACGATTAAAGTCACTGTTGTGTCATTATATAATATTTCTTCCTCGAGAGAAATCAGTCGATGCAGTAAAACTAGTTTTATGATACATTTTATGTTTTCTGCAGTAATGCGTCGTTTCACATCAAGAATGTTGTCAGATTTCGAAGTCATAAGAAAGGCAGTCGCAGTCAAGAAAAATCACTTATACTTATTTGACCCCCGGGACCCCTGGGAATCGAACCTGGGACCTCCAGAACGGTAGTCGCACGTGCTGACCAGAACACTACGGAGGCGGACAATAAATTGATTATCTTCTTATTCTTCTTCTTCTTCTTGAAGAAGACTCTCGAAGACTCTTACCTGACATACTTCTTAGAGTCTTCATTTCTGACACTCTAAGCGCGTTTTTGTGACTACGGTATCCGTTCTGCTATCGATCTCATATATCATGAGAGTCATGTTCATATGTCAGTTCGATTTGCGTAAATATTTTCAGTAAACAGAAATTTATCCATTAGAAAGGAATGTAAGGCTAAACTAGGGGTAAGTAATCGAAAAGATTAAGCAGAGTTCTTCAAGGTGGTATGTGCATGTGGATTGAACGGAGAACGAGATAATGACTAAGAAACTATATATGGCGAATGGGAAGTGGGAGGACGAACGAAAAAGACTTGGCACGATCAGATCAATCAGAACCTAAAATCTGGTGGCGTCAAAAATCTGCGTAATCTTAAGGCATTTATAACTAGATTTATGAATGTGAAGGGAGCATGAGTGTATGCTAGGACAGAAGAGTGTGGCGTTCCATCCTCCCTGCTTCCCCCTTCGGGGAAACGGTGTGATGGTAGTGACAGTAGTAGTATTCATTATATTGAAAATAAATGCTGATATTATTGTCTATGGAAAACGAATGGAAGGGACGAAAACAATGTATTTGTTATTCATGCCGAGTACTTTTATCACCAAAATAATGATGATTGCGTTTCAGTTTTTCCTTTTCATGGTGAATTTTCAACCCATTTCGGTAATGTCATTATTCCTCTTAGCAAAACATTTCGAGCCCCTGCTATTAAAACAATTCCGCGCAACACACTGACAGACGAGCGGTCCTTTGTCTATTCAGGCTGAAAAAACGGACAAGTACAAAAGTAAGTTATTTGATCCTGAAAAGAGAAAATTGAACATTTCACTTTACTCTGACTGAAACTCGCGCAACGATGTTTAGTCGCCTCACAAATGAACAAAATAATGTACGCTCTGGAAAACGTAGCGACCGCGACTTTATTTAACGCTCAAGATTTGAAACGAGAAGAAATTTGAACTCTCCACCGCTCTCGGTGGAGAGTTCACGGCGGGGGTTGTCAGAGTGAGGGAGAAGAAAAAGAAGTAAAACTTATCTGTCAGGAGAGAGGTCAATATGAATACAATTACTTACTTCCGGCTGAAGAGAAAACGGGAGACTGACAAGAGAAAATTCTTAGCCACGCTTGGTAAATTAATTATCTGACTAATGGCTTCAGTAAATTGGAATAACTGCGCTGTGTTCCAAATACTTGTTTCCGACTATTTCTCAATAGATACTAGACAATTATTATTTCTCCCTACGGTACACAAACAAACATTTATGTATGTTTATATATATATATATATATACACATATATATATATATTTATATATATATATATATATATATATATATATATATATATATATATATATATATATATATATATATATATATATATATATATATATATATATATATATATATATATATATATATATATCAATATATATATATATATATATATATATATAATATATATATATATATATATATATATATATATATATATATATATATATATATATATATATATATATAACGTGGTAATATTTTCCTTTTGTAAATGGGGTGTAAATAATATGTAAAGTGGGTGTATAATAATAAAATAAACAATGTGTTGCTTTGTAATTAAAGAAACGACAATAAAAGTTTATTCTTAATTAATCTTTACAATAATTTTTATATCTATCTGATTCTGACAGTTATTTTTTCCTATCGGATCTCTTTTGTTTAATTCTGTGCGACGCATGCGACATCTGTGGTAGAACTGTTTTATAATATGTAGGTACTTTTTGTAAGTACTTAATAAAATGTATAGGTAGGTACCTAGTTATTTTATTACATCTCCCCCCTTGGGGAAGAAAATTCATAGTAAAATTTTCACTCGTCCTCCGGATCATCTCCTTGAAGTGAAGGGACTGGTATAAGTTTAGTGATATGATAAAGTTTTTTTTTTTTTTTTTCTTTCTTTCTTTTTTTTCCTTCTTTTTTTTCTTTTTTTTTTCTTTCTTGTTTTTTTTTTCTTTCTTTCTTTTTTTTTTTCCTTCTTTTTTTCGTTCTTGTTTTTTTTTTCTTTCTTTCTTTTTTTTTCTTTTTTCCTTTCTTTTTTTTCTTTCTTTTTTTTTTTTTTTTTTTTTTTTTCTTGACCCTTTTAAAGTAGACACAGTTTTTTTTCAATCCATTTGTTTTTTTCTTTTGAATTCCTTCATTTTTATTCTGATCTCTTAAAGTATCTTCTAATTTAACCAAATTTACAACTTTTAATTGTTCATCTGCATTTTCATTCGATTTTAATACTGGATTCCTGCTTAGACAATCTACTTCTAATTTCTTCTTTCCTGGAGTATATTTTGTTTTATATTTTGTAGTATTTTTTTCTACTTTATTTTTATTTTCATTCTTCAAGCACTGTTTCTGTGTTATTTGTATGTCTTCATTTTTATTCTGATCTTTTAAAATATCTTCTAATTTAACCAAATTTACAACTTTTAATTGTTCATTTGCATTTTCCTTCGATTCTAATACTGGATTCCTACTCATACAATCTGCTTCGAAATTCTTCTTTTCTGGAGTATATTTTATTTTATATTTTGTAGAAATTTTTTCCACATTATTTTTATTTTCATTCTTCAAGCACTTTTTCTGTGTAATTTGTAAATCTTCATTTTTATTATTAATCTTATCATCCTCCTTTGTTTTAAACCAGCACCTTGCTTCAGAGTGATATCGAGTTCCCTTATTTAAATTTTCACAAATCTTACATGGACTTTTATCTTTAATTTTATCACTAGTTCTTAGATTTCCACGTCTTCTTTGATTATCTTCTAATCGTTTACTTTGATCATCTTCTAATTTTTCTCTCTCACTCCGAACATATTGTAGTAATTGTTTTAATACATCTAATGTTTCATAATCCATTTCCAATTAACCAAATTGTCGTTTTATAACGTGGTAATATTTTCCTTTTGTAAATGGGGTGTAAATAATATGTAAAGTGGGTGTATAATAATAAAATAAACAATGTGTTGCTTTGTAATTAAAGAAACGACAATAAAAGTTTATTCTTAATTAATCTTTACAATAATTTTTATATCTATCTGATTCTGACAGTTATTTTTTCCTATCGGATCTCTTTTGTTTAATTCTGTGCGACGCATGCGACATCTGTGGTAGAACTGTTTTATAATATGTAGGTACTTTTTGTAAGTACTTAATAAAATGTATAGGTAGGTACCTAGTTATTTTATTACATATATATATATTTATATATATATATATATATATATATATATATATATATATATATATATATATATATATATATATATATATATATATAAATACATATATATATATATATATATATATATATATATATATATATATATATATATATATCCATAAAACTGTCTGGTCCGCCTCCGTAGTGTCATTACACGCTCGGCTACCGTTCTGGAGGTCCCGGGTTCGATTCCCAATGGGGGGTCTAGTAAATATAATTGATTTTTTCACTCTAATATTTATTCAATATTACCCTGGACTGGACCTGAAGAGGGGGCCTGATCACCTTGCCTTCGTGTGTTAACTAACGATCAAGATAACACTGCGTTTATATTATGTTGTTTTCTATGCACCATTGGGGTGCGTATAAGGGTTTGAATGTAGTGAATGTACATTATTATTTCTCCCTACGGTACACACACAAACATTTATGTATGTATATATATATATATATATATATATATATATATATATATATATATATATATATATATATATATATATATATATATATATATGCATATATATATAGTGTGTGTGTATTTCGAATTGCTGGCAGACATGGCCTATTCTGGCAGACAGTACTCAAAAGTGAAGGGATCTCAGCGGAATGGGTAGAATTATTATATTTGTAAAGCCCACCAAATAATGATCCTTCTTCAGTGATAAAGTCGGTATGAAAAGAGCATTGTTGGCTGTATTTTGCATATTATTTGACAGCTTCTCGGAATATACAGTCTGTTATTTCAACCTTTTATTATAAAACTCAACGTAATAGAATGAATTCTTTATATCACATTTCTTTAAAGAGATATTTATATTTATTAAAATCAATAATGTAATTTAATTTGATCAAGGAAACACTTGTTTTTATACCACTTGAGTTTATTAATGACTACTAGTTTCGGAAGCTAAACTTCCATCGTCAGGTCAGAATAATTACTAAAATAATAAAAAAAAACTGTTCTTTAAATAAGGAGAGGGGTAAGTTAGGGGAAGGGGGTTAGTCAAGGGTGCGGAGTTTGAAAATAAATGGAAAGCAAAGGTGAAGAATTTTGAAACAATATATTATTCAATAAATTATTATTAGAATTTAGGTTTTTTGGATTTCTAAATTTTCTAAATAATTGATAATTTGGCCTTTATGTGGTACAAGATGTAACAATTTTTATTTATGAGAGTGGAATGAGTGTTTGTATCACTTATGTGATTTGCAAATTCCGAAAAATAATACCAACAAGACCGCTACGATGTTCTTTAATTCTAATCTTTAAAATTCTCGCGGTTTGGCCTATATATGTTTTATCGCAATCTCCTCACGAAATTTCATAAATACTTACAATTTTTTTGTAATATATTTATTTATGATTTTGAGTTATCGAGGATTTTATGTAAATTATTTGTTGTATAATTTTTAGATTGGATATGGGAAGGTAAGATTTTCGAAATATTTTTAGCTATGTTTACCCGTGTTTAAAATTTTTCGCCAAGATTTATTTTTAATTGAATCATTATTAGATGCTGAATATATGTATTTTTTAGTTAAATAATTTTTTTTTTTTTTTAACATTTTATCTTTTAGCGCGCTATTATATCCGTTGTTTTTTACCATTAGTTTAATTGTGTGCAATTCACAATTCAATAACTAAAAATGTTTCGAAAATCTTCTCCTCCCATATAAATTTTTATTAGCGTTTAAGGTTGAAGTTGCACTGTGTGCCTAAAATTATATTTCATTGTTCGTTTGGCCAAAGCTCACTGCATCTGTGGAACAATTTCATTAACGAGTAACCTTTTAAAAATTATAATTCACCTCCGTTCTGTACTTTCCGCAAGGATTAAACATTTGTACGTGTAAAATGCTAGCGTTGCATTACGAGGCTTTTTTCGTTTGAAGGCTACCGGGAGGTTCAAAGCACACAGTCGGGGTGGAAGGCGAGGAGAGTGGGTCTTGTTTGAGCAAAAGTAAACCGCAAATTCTTTGAATATTCATCCCGCCATGTCCCCTGAATATTCATGGAAAAATGTTAGATCACATACTTGCAAGACTTTGGCTGGCGTAAAAAGCAAGATTCTCGACTAAATTGAGATCAGAATTCTCGCAAAGTCGAAGCCTGATTTCTAATTCAAATTCTTTGACCGCGCTCTAAAGTAGCGAGATTCTTTCACATTCAACAAATTATAAAAAAATCTCATTTTTTTATGTGCATTTATTATTATTTATATATTTAATGAAGTTAAAATATTTTTGTTTTTATTACTTAAACAAATATCTCAATTTCATACTATTTCTGTGAGCTTAAGCGGCTCATTATTAGAAAAAGGTATCAAATTGTGGTAGAGTGGGTTTGAACCGAGAAACCTTGATTTAAGAGTCCGTGACACTAACCACGGGACCACAACTCGATACATTTATGGACACTGTCCCAGGGATTTATCTCTTGACATGTCTTGTATCGTATTTTTATTTGTACATACTTAATTCTTTCCAAAAACGGATAATTGAGTGTATATACACCGAAAGAAAATCATTAAAATTTTAAAATTGAATTAAATATCCCTGTCATTAAATATACATTTGCTTTCAAAAGATTTGTTAAGCCCAATACGTGAGTATGTCTACTGTAGCATCCTGTGTTATGCAACCAAACTCGGAAAAACTTTTACGCCAAATGATATCAGGAGCACAGAACCGACAGGTGGTGCTCGGTTCCGGAAATGAATTCTCATAGCTTGTTCACCGTTGCAGTAATCATAAAAAACTTCGATGGTGTGAACAATTCGAATTGTTAACGTAAGAGTATTCGATATATCAAACATGTCGACACTTTTATTCGCAAGCAAGATATAAAACAAAGCTTTTTACACGAACGTTGATTTTATTTACAAATCCGAAAGTAAGCGATTTGAAAATGATATCCCTTTAAACTTCCTACGTATGTACTTTCAATGATATATTCCCGAGACTTGCGTGACTATTAGATGTCTGTTAACAGTTGAAATTTGTCGCACGCGAAAACATCATTTCTCAAACTTCTAACGTTTAAGGGCTCGTTCCTCCTCCTTGTCGCGGATTATTTGTGTAGATACTTTTTTTTTAAATTACTTGACCTAAATCTTACATAACAGCACAAACGTGCTTTTTCGTATATTGTGTTAACACACTAGGACTACCGGAAAATGGCATCACCGGTACATAAAAAAAAAGTTAATTTCGGTTTTCCGGTAATTTTTATATATATATAAGGGAGTCAAAAAGTTCATATAATGTGAAGAAAGCCTATGTTGAAAAAGTCGTTTAAAAATATAATACAAATTTTAAATGAAACATAATTAACTTACAACTATAATTAAAAAGCATTTTTTGCCTAATTAAACCAATTAACCGAAGATTGAAAATATATACTCTTTATTTATGCTCTTATATTAGAGTATAAGAGTGCTGAACCTTTTTGCTTTGGGAGCTTCAATTCGATATATTTTTTTACGATCGAATATTTACACGATTTTTCAACGATTTAAAGGGGATTTCTCACTTCTTGGATTGCAATCGACTGGTTGGACATCTTTGCCTAAGTACAAAGGTACCTACCGCAAAGCAAAATTTAATCGATAGTGAAAAAAATCATGATTTTTTAACGTTATTTTATATTAGATATGCGGTACAGCATAAACCTGCAAATAAAAATTTAAACAAGTATTGTTTTTTATTCATTTTAGGAGCTGGTTGTAAGAAAATATAAGATTTAAAAGAAGCTTTTAACCCAAAAAAGTTTGGGCACCCTTCACCTTGTACATACCATACATTCTTAAGGTTGAGAACTGAAACATGCAATATATTTTTAAAAATAAATTCACTTCAAATGCCAATTTTATCTCAAAAGCCTTTATGCCATCAAAGATAATAATATCAAAACTTAAACGGCGAACTACTTGCTTTTCTCTTCGTATATCTTTTACCAATTTCCAAATGAAAGCATCTGGGGTTTTTCAGTCAGAATGAACCGAAATTGAAAATTCCTTAAGGTAAGTAAAAAAAACTAAATAACCTGTGGATTCAGAGAGTTCTCGGTATAGTTATTATTTTCCTCTCCCCGATTTTTTACTTTATCTCTAACCCCCCTATCTTCCACCCCTTAACATTCACCCCTTCTCTTGATCTTCATCAGAATTTCTCTTTTTTAGACCACTACTGTGAGAAACTCAAGTATAATTTAAGTTTATTCAGTTAGGTGCTTAAATAGATTCAATAAAATGATTTTATTATTCCTATCAACTAGAAAGAGCTTAGGATTATTAAGATGTTTTTTTACAAAAAATCTTACTTTTTGAAATTTTCATATATTACAATATGTTTACTTATTTTTCTTCTAGTGCTCTCGTATTTAAACACATTCATTTAATAATAATTAATTATGGATTTACACAGTATAACATATTTGTAAAAACAGAAAAATCCGTGAATCAGTTACAACGTTACAATTTAAAACAAATACAAAAAATCAGCAATTTTATTTAAAAAGTTTTTAGTTATGGAGGTATATGTTGGTTACTCACTGAGATTTTTGTTTATCGGCTTCAAAACTTATCCGTCTCATTATAAGGACAATCACTATTCTAGCATGCAAAAACTATTTACTCTATATACACTACAAATTTATTTATACTACCATAGCATATTCATAAATTTATAGCAAAATATTCATCATATTCGTTATTAGTCTGATAAAAAACCTACGTACAATAATATCTTCGGTGAGACCAATAAAGCACGTGATTAGTATTTGAATAGTGCTATGGTAATGGAGTACTAGGGTGATTTTATGCTAGGAAAGAGATATTTCACATTAACATAACAAAGAAAAAATAATGTCTAATCACTGCTTTAAATATGTACATATTAAATATAAAAACATTTATTTTAAAGTTTTTTTGAACCCTTTTCCAATGATAACCACTCAATCCGTAAGAACGATCTTTCTTTTTGGTTTGTCCTTATAGTTATTCATGGCACGACACCGATAATCATTGCTTTATATAACTGTTAGATAACAAAACAAATCTTTAATTTAATCCGCATTTAAGATAAAAATGTAATCAAGTTAAATAATTATTTATTTTAATGGGTACATTTTCATTTACTTTCTGCATTTATTGTGAAAAAGGGGATGCTAGAATCCATCAGCTGGCAGAAGATAACTGAGGCCATAAATCCCTTAGACCTCTTACTTACATCACCCCCACCTCTATTTCCTGCACCTTTCTATCCCCTCCCACCACCCATCAGATCTGCAACACTTCCCATCCTTGAACTAATCCTAATTCAGCGTTTTCTATCTCTTCACCTTTCCATCTATTTCTACCTCACCTGCCATTCAAATTAACCTTAGTATATCAATATCATAACATCCAGTCTGCAATTATCAAATTGCAGACTGGATGTTATGATAATAATTGCTAATAGGAAAAACCTGTGTTATTTATGCTGCATATTCGTCCAATTATAAAATGTGCAACTTTCAATCAAATGTTGTGTTATTTATTCAATTAACAAAGAACATTTTCATCAATAAATTGATTGCACTTGACAAGCATATTTACGTTATATTATTTAATGAGTTGAAATAAGCTTTATGGATTGATCTGTCGATTTAACTATGAAATTATACAACAGTACGACCATTTTTTGAAGTTTTATTTTAATGTAAACCCGAATAGTTAGTATTCTCACTTGTTGATGAGAACATCTGTAGTTCTCGAAACTAATCGTGTTTGCATTCACAAACTCAAAAAAACCTAATGAAGCCCTTTTTTATATTTCGTTATTTTATTTTTATTTTTATTTAAAGGAATAACTCATAAAGCCTCTATTTACAGGTTTTCTGCAGGTAGTATGATAAAGATAACTAAGGTTTGATATGAAAAATATAAAATAAACACCCAGAACATGTCACAACAAATATTTCTTAAATTCATTTTGCAATTGGCGGGAATCGAACCCGCGACGCCTGTTTCGTGATCGCTATGCATACCTACGTGATCGTGATGCGTGATCGCTACGCATACCCAACTACGCCACGGCGCCTGTTTCAAGTTTTTTTATTAGTATTTATTCGTAATTAATTACGTAGAGTACATTATTTTTTAAATACTATTTAGAACATGTCATGGACCTGCTAACATAAGAAATGCGATTCAGCAGAACTTCAACATGTATTTGTATATTTTCATAAAATAAATCAAAATTAAAAATCCTTAGTAATAAACATCGTCATATTTAATTGACAATATTGTATTGTATCCTGTGTATCTTCATACTATGAAGTTCATACCCATGTGGATACGTTTGTACATTACCGAATGTAATTTCGTTTAATATTAGCTAAGGAATGTGTAATAAGACGAATTTTTATTTTATTTCACGGAACGTACTCGAAACGAAACAATGTGTTATATTTATTATCAAGACGAAATCATACTGTCATCTTCACATGCTCGTGACATTCAAAATTTGATACAGGTAGGTTTCAAATATACAAACTTGCGAATATTTTCTTTCGTCTCCAGGAGGAGGACGCGACGATTTAATATTTTTAGCGGAAAACGCTTTTCGTATTCCCCGACACATTATGTCATCTTAAATGTAACACGGCATCTTGTGTATGATAAATGACAGAATACCTGCGTTTGAAATTTATGCAGAGAACGTTTTATTGTCGTGGCATTATTTGACACACGTCACGCGTCATACGAGAGTTCCAGAATACAAAGATGAATTGGGAAACTTGCTTCTATTATTCCGTTTCTAATTTCCCTCTAAGCTCTCAACTAAATGAAACTTTGGGTTGAAGATAAAGATAAAATATAATCCTTCCGCGCTCCTCAGGAAACACTGTGTTTGCACACGCCACTTTTAAAACTTTATACGCTTGTAAAATGTGCACACAATATTTACACTCTTCCTCGTCGAACAGTTTTCTGAGAAATGTTTCTAAGATGGATCGTGTTTTCAGTTTAAATTAATACACAACAGTTTTAATTTACATATCCGAGCTCTTTCATTATTGAAGATCGTGAACTCCACTGTCCGTTTTCCGTCTGTCCGTCCCATTTTCCCATTCCGTCCCGATACGCGAATGCTGAAGACATAAAAATAGAGGTGAACTTTCCAATATTGGCATGGTCATGTAGTCAGTCCAGCAATCGTATTGATTATTTCCTCTGCGTCTTTTTACATTTTTAAACTCCTCAGAATTCTCATAACATCTTGAAAGACCTTTGATGTATTGTAAGCCGTATTTGGGTTAAGATCTTATAATTTACTTAAGGCTTTTGTATGTTACAAATTATATTGGGGATATTCCATGTTTAGACATTTATTTTGTTATGTGTTTAACATGAACATGTACAAATTGCTCAATTAACTTATTTAACTTGTGTAAGTATGTGGATTTTTTATCAAAATATATACAAATTAAATACCTCTTCATAACTATGTAACAAAGCAGCGCGGATGCTCAATATACCTATGGAACAGAAAACATTAATTACATAATATTATTTCGATAATATATTTAATGAATGACTAATTTTTATTTTCTATGTTACTGAATTTATATATTATTTTAGGGCATATGACATATCGATGGTTTCCATCCTAAATGAACCTATTAAGGTCCTTAACCCTATAAAGTAACCTTTAATCTGAAAAAGCAAATATTTTTTTATTTTGAAAACATGTTTTGTTGAAATTAGGTCATTCTGTCAGAGAATTAGTTGTATTTAAAAATGTGTTTCAAATATTTTAAAAAATACTGTACCAGAGTTGTAGTATCCGAATTATATAATTTTTTGTACATCCTATAAAATTTATAATATGTCAGATACGGTGTTTAAACAGGAACTCATCGATATGAACAAAGGCAATCTTCACGTAAATTTTCTGTACCTACCCAAGTATCGAAAATAAGCTTAATAATATAGTTCCTATCTTTTTTCATTCGTCTGGATGGAATACTAGACATGGGTCTTAAGTCTCAACCTTCTCACTAAAGATACCCAGGGCAATATCACCCAGTCAAATTTACCAATAATATTCCTCTAATAATTTATCATGATATCTAATACATCACACTATTTATTGTTCTGCCCACACAAACTTCAAGTTAAATAGAGATTTATCATTCCACATATCGCTCACTCCTTTCAACAACGTCATATATCAAAAATCGTCAATTTTCAGTTTTGTGTGTTTTCGGAATGCCTATAAAATAAGCCCCGTAAATGCCCAGACTTCCATATTCTTCTTCATCTTTGATGAGATGTCAAAAAATAATATGCCTATAAAATGTACTATATCCCAGAAAAAGCGGCATATTTTTAACTTAATATTTATCAGCTACAGGGCAGAAAGCGTTGTTTTTGCATTTTGAAGAAAAGGTAATGTTACATTATTTTTTAAAATAAATTAAATATTTTTCAAATGGAGAAAAAACCTTCAGGTTTTACCTAAAAAGATCTGTTGCACAGTAAAAACTTCAAAAAGTGG
Source organism: Brachycentrus maculatus (assembly GCF_059751285.1). Lineage (NCBI taxonomy): Eukaryota > Metazoa > Arthropoda > Insecta > Trichoptera > Brachycentridae > Brachycentrus > Brachycentrus maculatus. The sequence goes on from NW_028281014.1 coordinate 387,301, forward strand.
CTTGAAATTTATTTTTAATACATTTTATTATATTCTTAAACTTTAAAAACGATCTCCTGAAAAATCAAGTTTTTTTTATATAAGACCTTGTTGAAAGGAGTGAGCGATATATAATACAATACTGTTTTCCTCTGAACAGATTCAATTAAGTTTGTCCGTAGGTGTGCCTATGTAGGACAATTTACAGATTAAGCTGTAGTTTTGGAAACAAAGATTTTGGTGAATTCACCTCCACTAGAATCGAAAAGAAAAGTAAGTGTGTCGATTTAATTATCCCTTGGCGATATTTTTTCTCCCAACACTGTTTAACTGTGATTTTTCCGCTGAGAAAGCAGACTACAATTGGCTTGGGGAGGAATATCAGTTACTTTTACCATTCGTTCTCTTGTACTACTGTACAATATATGTAAGTTTCTTTATATTAATATGTCAGAGTAAAAAAGCTTTTATCTTTTTACTAAAAATATACTGCTAACAAGCAGCAGTATTCTTTCAAATGAGCTGAATAAACTCAAAACGCGACGAACGTTTTCTCTTATTACCAAAAAACACGTATTTCAAACGTCACCCTTGTTAACAGAAAAAACTCATATTGACTCAGTATTTCGTAATAATTTTATTATTATCAGAAATTTTCATACCCACTGAATTCAATTCTTAAAAGCTAACGTTTAAATAGAGAATTTTACTAGATTTGCGTTTAAAACTCAATTTAAAAAATACAAATATTTGAACCACGGTATTATAAATACAAATTCGCCAAAATACCTTTTTGATTTTATTTTAAATAATCTATAGCAAGAGAACGTTCAAAAATAGGATACAGCTTGATGTCTATAGGGAGTTCAATACCCTCTCTTGTAAAATTAATTCAATAAGCTTATTCCGGGAAAATCATTACATATTAACCAGGATTACCTTCGGTCATTGCATAAATGGAGTTAATTATATCTTATACCATGTTACTCTACTTGAAATATCGATATTCGATGGGCAAAATAATAATTCATACCCTTAATATATAAAACACGAACTCAAAATAATGATTTTTTGTCTTCCTTATGTATAATTTTTATTTTGTTTTTTCAAATACTTATTTAAATATATCCTTACTAGACTTTTCCGTGCGAAGGCTAATTGTACTTTATATTAATGTGCACTTTTTTACAGTTAGTTTGAAGGTTAAAAAAAACTAAGGTAAAAAAAATCGCAGAGTGATTTTAAAAGTAGATCACAACACCCAAATCAATGGAAGGAGTTTGCCTTTTTATCTTAAAAAACAATTTATCTCTTACATTTGATTACATATTCGACAGCAAACTTCATGGAAATAAATAAATTTAATATTCCAATTATTATAAAATTATCCATTCACCAAATTTATTACGCTTCAAATAAAATACGTAAAAACCTTTTTGCGATATTTTCAAAACTTTGAGATACGAATATTAATTTAAAAGAAAGTAAGAGAGAGACTGTATTGCTGATAGCTATGTTATTTACCGCGCGTCATTAATACCCTAGAAAAAAGCTAAGACCGCTTAATGAAACGTAATGAGAAGCTATATTTTTTCCACATCAATTCATGCAACAGAAAAAGTATCTTAGAACTGTGTCGTTAGTAATATTTTACAAATTGATTTATGACGCCGGGAGAACTGAAGGTACCGGCAGAAACCAAAGAATAATGCACGCTTTAAAGTAGGTATTGGCGGTAATGTCTCCTCAATCCTCGATGAAGCTATAACGACGCGGTATTACAATAATGGTGGTAAGAGCGGAGCTATTATTTAGAACGGTCGTATATTTTCACAGATAATTTCTTTTATCTAACTAACGCTGTTGGCGGCAAGTTTTGGCCCGCAGTTTCATTAACTTTGAATTAATTCTGCATTACGCGGGACATTTACACGCGATAGTGTTTTACACTCCCCGGAGGACATTATTATTGTTCATAACTGTTCACTGTCCAGCGTTATTATTAAACCAAATGTCCTTCCATTTGAATAAAATGAAGCCATTCAGAAATCATAAATCACTGCAATATCAACCCGCTGAATTGTATTTTTTATCTTAAATTTTCCTTTCTTAAATTAAGTTTCACTTGGTAAATACCACTTTGTTTTAAAATCTATTGCAACACGTTTAACGATGCATTCCGCATCATTTTCAAACACGGTGTTTGAGAATGATGCGGAAGTTTGAGAGTTTGACATTACGGCCGTATGGCCTGCTTTAAGGGTCAAAACTATACACTGGTTTTACTTAAGTGTGTATAAATCTAATGTTTACTTTTAAATAGTTTTGAATTGAAATATATGCGTATATTTGTGATTTGAAATATACGTGTGTATTAGTAGGTACATTATAATAATAATAAAATAAAAAACTATTATTTATCGTTAACGACACATATACGAATCAAACAAATTCTTATCGGACGTCGACTGTATCCGGTATACAGAGTTATTCTAGAAATTTGTCAACCATTTCGCTTATGACTAAACTAGATCACTTTTTGCTTCTTTTTATTGCTTGTTTACATACATTTTCAGTAACGTTACAACTCTCAAAATCCCGCTAGATATATATTGAAGAATGAGGGGTGTAAAGTGGCGTGTTAAACCTTTTCGAAATATGTACTTCAACCCTTTTATGTGAAAAATATCAAATTTAATTAATTAAATTAGAAATAAAAATCTGAGGGCAGTTGAAGCGGACGTATTACATAATACCTACGTATACCAGTAAGAAATTAGGCATCATGGGTTAAAATGGACATATTTCTTATGCTACGCGGATGTCGAGTGATATTACAGATAAAAAATGAAAACGTAAGCGATAAAAGGGTCTGCAAGATTAGGTTCATAAATATTATTGGTAGATACCCATGTAATAAAAGATCGTGGATTTACGTCTTTTGGGATAGTGTAGATACCTACTTACACAGTGTCAATATTGAGGTAGGTTGGAAAATATTATTTTATGTTCTAACGTTCCAATACGTGTAAAGGTTTTAGTGCCGATGTATTCAGGTGCTTATGTTTAGAAAACATAAAATATGGGTGTCTTTTAAGCATTTATTATCCTTATGACCTGTCATCGGCTGACTTAAATGACCACTTGATACACATGCGAAACTTTCATCACTGACCCTACATTTTAATGTTACCATACCACTTTTTTAGAACTTGTATGTATTCCATATCCAAATGTTAGTCAGAGGCAACATCTAGCGAGATTCTTGTGAAGTACAATGAAAACGAGTAGCAGAGACCCTTTGTTTTGTATTGTAAATGCCAAATGCTTTCATATTCCTTTTTCGTAAATTTCTTGGTCTTTGCGAGACATCTATAATATGATGTCTCCATAACGATCCCTCAGGGGATGAATTCAATATTTGCTTAAAAAGATTTTAACATTCAAAATAATGTTAATATATGGCTTAACCATAAAATAAGTAAGTATGTATTTTGTTTTATCAATCCGTTTAAGAAATATGTTATTAAGAATCAGATCTACATAAATAAATATTATATAAAAGAGTTCAATAAATCTTAAATCTCCCAAAATCATCTCTGTAGTCAATCTCCAAAAACATGTTTTTTTTTAACATTTTTTTACCGTCGCTGCAGCACCATCTATTGAACATAACAGCAACTCACGTTATACTAAACAATGCTCATGGTATACAGAGTGCTTTTCGCTGTCACCTGGCATTTTCATTGTTATCGATTGCATTGTTATTATTTAGATTTTTAATATTTCATTGTTTGAATTTTTTGCATTTTTATTTATCCATAAATAGAATGAACCACATCAATACGTAGCCAGGTGCAACTAGTTAAGAAATAAAAATAAACTTATTTTGGCTAAAAAAAAATTCAAAATTCAATTTTAAAATATGTAGTGTTTCCTATAAATCAAAAAATAACGAATATAAGATCGTGTAACAAAAAACCGTTTGTTTTATAATCTCGTCTGACATAATCAAAACTCAATCTCAAAATAACTTGTGTTTTCTATAATTAAAAAAATTGCGAACGTAAAATCGAGTAATAAATTATTTTATTTTATAATCTTGACTGACAAACTCAAAACTCTATTTTAAAATATCTAGTGTTTTCTATAATTCAATAAAAATAACGAACATAAAATCGTCTATCAAAAAATCGTTTGTTTTATAAAAAACTGGAATCGGTTTTGACAATAATTTGAAAAGCAACGATTATGTGTTATTCAATTTATGGGCTCGACGTGAAAGATCGGCGGCATTATTTTTGTTGGGATTGTTATGGAGTTGACACTACAATAAAGCGTCGTTAATAATCGGCGTCCAGTATAATAGTTTTATTGGCAGATTATTCCTTTCTAAAGGTCCACCCTATCAATTATTTATTAACGCCATACCATTATTCCTGACTTTTATTATCTTCCCCACCCGGTGGGCGGGATGCCCATATAATTGGTTAATTCACCTGTTTGGCTCCCAAAAGGACTCTACATACTCGCGCACCTACATTTATCGGACTCAATGCATTTTCAAACAGCATTTTATCCATGAAAATTGTATGGACTGATTATAAAATTCTAGACTTCACTGAACATTTTACGAGATATTTTTTTTAACTAACCGCTTTAATCACGCCGCTTCCCCGCAGGGGTAGGTAGAGAGAATACGCCACACCAATCTGTCTTTGCAAAACAATCTTCGCCTCTTGTACATTTATGCAAGTCCTCATACATACCTACAGATTATTCCAGCTGCTGACCTGACCTCTTTCATGTATTTAAAATGCTTGGTCATGTCAAATATTCCTAGGTGTTTCTCTGTTTCTACTTCTAACTAGATTCGCCTCTTTTAAATAAAATATTATGTCTATTAAGTTAATCACCATTTATAATTTATGAACCAACTTTCACCCTGTATATTTCCATCAAAAGCTTGCAATGAAGGTATTTTTCAATTTCATGGTAAATAATACATACCTTTATAATCGTTTTTGACGAAACTGAGAATATATATATTTTTTTAATTAGTCGGTTTAAATATTAGACAGTAAAATTTTTATATAACTCTTGTCAGTAAAAATATATGATATGGTAGTTTCCAAAACGTATTTTAAAAAACTCTCATCAATTTATAGCTTTCACAACATGATGCTTATTTTCTGTTATTAAGGGCCAATATATACGTTAAATCACAACTAAATTTTCTCTCAACCCAGGTAATATTTGGCGTGATTGAATATTTTACATAAAACATTGTTTTTTTAAATAGTAAAAAATAGTTTTTCTTCGAAATAAATATACGGTTTTGAAAAGGAAAAAGCTTTTTAAATGTAAGGAGTTAAAAAAAAATTTAAAATTTAAATACACTTTATAAAAAAAAGTCAAATAGATACTACATACATATGTATATCGACACATAAAAATAGAACTAGACTACGCCGCATACAAATTACATTTTAATTTTTGCATTGCATTCTTTGTTTTGTCCACCTCCGTAGTGTAATGGTCAGCACACTCGGCTACCGTTCTAGAGGTCCCGAGTTTGATTCCCAGGGGAGATGAAAAGTGATTTTTTTCTATCTAATTTTATATTATCCTGGACAGGTGCCTGAAGCAGAGGGCTGATCACCTTTCCTTCATGTGTTAACGATCAAGATAACACTGTGTTTATATGATGCAGTGCCCTATGCACCATTGGAGTGAGGATAAGGGTTTTAAGAATATTGTACGCGTTATGCAGCTGATGTTTTTACGAAGAGTGTTATTAGATATCATATCAATAAATGAAATTAATAAAAGAGCTGGCATTCAAAATATGCATTTAGGATAGTTTTGGACACAGGTGACGAACGTCATGAGGTGATATGTTACAATGATTAAAGAAAACACTTTATTTATACCACTTAAGTTTTATTAAATAATAATACATAATAGATACAAGTCACTCATTCCACTCTCATAAATTAAAATTATTACACCTTGTTCCACATAAAGGCCAAATTATGAATTATTTAGAAAATTAGAAATCCAAAAAAACCTAAGTTCTAATAATAATTTATTAAATAATATATTGTTCCAAAATTCTTCACCTTTGCTTTCCATTTTCCCTTTGTTTTCAAACTCCGCCCCTTGACTAACCCCCTCCCCCTAACTTTCCCCTCTTCTTATTTATAGAACAATTTTATATTTTATATTTTAGTTATTATATATGAATGATGGAAGTTTAACTTCCGAAACATGTAGTCTTAATAAAACTCAAGTGGTATAAAACAAGTGTTTTCTTTAATCATTGTAATATGTCTTACCACAAAGTTAATGCCGAAACAATAAATAAAACAGGTGATATGTTATCCGACATTATTATATTGTCAATCCCAAGCATTATCGAGCGTGAATGCATTTCTTTTATTACGCTACATATTACGTAGGTTCGTTATTCACACTCGCCCCGGTACGTAGTGCATGGCGCAGGGCGCAGGGGTGGCCGTGGGGTGGAAACGGGTAGAAATGCCGCCAATCGAAGTCAATATGCAGAGAGCCAATTTAAAATGTGCATGAGCGGTAAGACGACATTGCACTCCCATGAGAAATTAATGCTTCATCGGCGAGCACAAATCAGAAACCACGTTTATTACGTAACCAGAAACCTCTATAATAAAAATACACACCCCATAAAGTCCAATTGAGTGGGAAGTATTATTTTCAGAGTATAAGGTATAATTGGAATGTGGTTACAACACAACCATTACTAGAAACGGCCTTGCGTTGCTGTTGCTCTGGTATTTCGAATACAGTGGAACCTCTCATAACGAGTAATTCGCATAACGAGCAAAAAAAAAGTGAAAAGTTGCTCCCTTGATGAGCCACATTCCGCATAAGTTACAGAGAATGTCGTGAAAAAGGGCAAGTCCCTTCTTCACGACATTCACATGTGAGCCGCGCCAGTCAGAAGAAAAAATGTTTCGCTTAACAAGTATTTCGCTTGACGAGTAAGGTTCTGGAACGAATTATGCTCGTTGTGAGAGGTTCCACTGTATTTTAAATTTATAATATTTGTGGGTATACAATATTTTAGCACCTGTCAAGAAGCACGTTGTCTGCCGTGAGCGGTGTTTAGTTTTTTTTTTAAGTAATAACCCGAAAAGCCTCTACTATGAGAGACTTGTCTGCAGGTAGGATAGTAAGGAAAGGGAAGGTAAATGTAAAAAATTCCACATTTATACCCAGACCAATTGAAAATAAACATTTCTTGAATTAATTCTGCACTTGACGGGAATCGAACCCGCGACGCCAGTTTCGCAGTCGAGCGTCTACGCAACTACGCCACGGCACCTGTCGCGTGATGCGTGTGTTGCTGTTACGTTCAACATATGGCACTGCCATTGCGGTGAAGAGAGAGATTTTTTAACATGTTTTTACCTGTCATAGGTATGCAAAAACACGCCCGTATTTGAATGCAACGTTGTGTCGAAAATTCAAAGCAATCGATAACTTGAGGGAATTTAAAATTCTGAGCAAACGAACATTTACTTTTTTATTCATTCTAATATTTACCATGCGAAACATAAATTACTCGTGTTTTTAAATAAATAATTAAAAAATTATTTTGTAGGTATACTGAAATGGGTTTACTATTTTAATTTGGTTGCGTAGTAAGGGCGCTTGTCCACTACCCAAAATTCCGTGTAATTTTAGCATTCGGCACGTCAGTTAGCGTTTTAAAACGACGATTGGCTTGGATTGGCTTGTGATTTTGTCCATCTTTCTCCAAATCGGAGCAAGAGCTCGGTGCGTGAATACGTTGCGTATAAATTTGATCACGGTAAACTGTCGTAGTGGTTTTCATTTTTCAAAACCGGACTGCCGGACGGTCAAATTCCGGGTAGTGGACAATCGCCCTAACAGTGAAATTTAAAAATAGTCAAACAAATATGAATAATACGAGTAAATATGAATAATTATGAATAATACGAATGGAGTAAAGTTTATGTTCGATTCGCCGATGGTCGAGTTATTGGTACATTATAACCAAATTCAATTTAGTATTTTTTTTTTCAAAATCCCTACTTTTTATTAAAATCGTTAGCAGTTTCTGTTTGTAACCGCTCGTTTGATTTTCAGCGAGTTTGAAATCTTCGAGTCGTTATTACAGAGATCATGGTCCGCCGCTTCTTTTGACACACTTTTCATCTCAGTGCGAACGAAATAGTTGGAAAAAATCACATTGAAGTGTCGAGATGTAGTCAAGTCGACGAGGCCATCTTGAATTTTCTTCAATAGAATTTTTTCCCGGTCAAGAAATGGCTATTTATTTTCTGTTTCTGGGTATAAACTTCAAAACTTGACCTATTTACAATACTTTCCCCAAATGTAGACGATCAATCCGCACTGGTTAGCAATTGATTAGCCGTCGATATTGCAGGAATATGTTTGCTATAAAATCGTTCTCTCGTTCTGAATTCTTTGTATAATAATATATGGTATCATGATAAATTTAATTTATTTGCACTCGAAATTGACGTTGACATTTTTGGAAAAAAAGGAAAAATCAGCTTTTATACCGACTTCGCGCGATACTATATTTTTTTTAGCTACCTACTTGTGATTTAATGAAATATCCAAGACTAAAAGCATTTATGTATCTGGGTAATTTGATATCTTTAGGAATGCCCGGCAATAAAATTTCATAACTGCCAGTCAAACTGGTCAAATCAAACCGGTACAAATTTTCATACAGAAAATTCTTGTCAATTCTAGCAAAAAACAGCCTACGTAAAAATTTCGTAATGTCACTTATTTATGTTATTATTATTTATTTTTAATATTGGTCCAGAATCGATTAAAGGTAAATAAATAGTAATAAATGTTTGATCATACTACTATCGAAACAATGATTTAACGATATGAAATTATGTTTTAACGATACATGCATGTTTCTTTTTGACAGGCACCATAAAAAATATTAAAACATAAATAATCGTTTTCCTAATTATCTTTGAAAATTCCGTTTAACATAACGAATAAGGCTTCGTTCACAATGGGGTTTTTGAGTCTTGAGTACCGGCAATTTACTAGAGAATATGATTAACTGGATGAAGACTAGGATCACCTCTTTTTTTATGGACTTTTCTTTAAAGATCAAACTTTTAACAGGTTTGTGTATTGAAGCACATGTGAACCCATTGCATGTTCTAAAAAAATGTCTATAATCCGAAAGATTTCACTGTAGGTGTGTAATTATCTGCATACACTTGTAGGACTGAAAACCCCTATTTTTCTTATTTATTTTATTTCAGATATTGAATTTATAAATTTTAATAATACATAACTTACTCAGTAGCATTGGAAAATTAAAATATTAGCATTTTATGTAGAGACTGTCGATATAAAAGAAAGATAGGAAAATAAATGATATCAAATAATAAAGCATTTTTTGTTTGAATAAATAAATTTATTACCAACATTTTCATTATGGTTATTACAATTATAAATAAATGTATTTACATACACAAAAGAAATAATTAAAACAATGAAAATTTTCATGTATTATAATTTCACCGTAATATATTATAAATATCGTACTGCATCATAAAGGCAAATGACTAAAATTATGCCCCGGTAATGATCCATAGATAATTAAATATACAGTTAGCCAAGATTCTTTTGGGTAACGGTAAATACATAATGAAGTACAGGAAAATAATGAGATATTTATATTTTTTAAATTTAACATAATATTCCACATTTAGAACAATAAAAAGTTTAAGTAAAGCACTAAAGCTCTAAAATAATTAAAATACGCATTCATACATTCATCACGCGAAACGGAACACTCCTTCGTAAATGTTCAAGAAGACTAATAAAAAGTGGAGATATGCAAATTGCTACATTAAATTATAGAATACACATAAAGCGTATGTATTGATCAAGATAAATAATAATAGAAATATAAAATTGCATTATGAAAATTGCAATCATAACACTTAAGTTCTCACCCTTTTTGGTGTCAATATAATTTTTTTTTCACTTATATAACACATGAATTTATATTAAATTAATGATAACATTTTAACATAAACACTAGATAATTTTTATATGTAAAATACGGTAAATAATATTTTAAAAGTATGTTTACAATTTTAAATAAATTCACCAGCCAAATGATTAATTTTTGCTTAGGTACATGATCGCAATTCAAATCTTAGAATATTACATAAGGCAATCGCAAAAACTCTTATTCAATCAAACATACGCATCGATCTAAACATCTATTTCTGTCCGTGGAAAGAAAGATACGCGAATATGCTCTTTAGTACAAAGTATTTTCTAGTATCGGAATGATTAGTGTTGTCTGTAATCGAGTAGAAGGCGATGAGTGAAGAAATCACGCGAGAAGCGGCAGGCGGAGCTCACATGACGTAGTTGTGGGGGGCGCCGGGTGGGGCGGGCTGGTACACGGGCCCCATGCTGGAATCAGACCGGCCACATATTAATACAACTTCTGACTTGAGCCCTCTCACTCTTCTTTTTTTTCAAACCCTTATCCGCACCCCAATGGTGCATAAGGCACTGCATTATATAAACACAGTGTTAACTTGATCGATAACACACAAAGGGACGGTGATCAGCCCTCCGCTTCAGGTACCAGTCCAGGGTAATATTAAATAAATATTAGTGTAAAAATCACGTATATTTATTTGACCCCCCCCCCTGGGAATCGAACCCGAGACCTCCAGAATGGTAGCCAAGCGTGCTGACCATTACACTACGGAAGTGGACACTCTTCTTTAGGAGAGATATATATATTTATTCAATTAAAAATTCATTTACAATATTTTGAGTGTGTCCAAATACTTGCTTATATTATTTTTGACATCATGATGTCAAAAAATAATATGAAAATAACTCCTGTAATTGGAGATAGTCCAGATTTTGTGAACAAGAGTTTTGACACACTCAAAATGTTGTAAATAAATTATCTGGTCAAATTATAAGCTTAAATAATAAAAATGAAAATGATATTTTCTGGCGTTTCTCATGTGCGTGATTATAATCCAGGATTCGGACGTCACATAATAATAAAAGAGTTTCTGCTCAATAAAAAGCTTATTTTCATCTCACCAATAGATGTCTCTAGTGAAGTTCTAGTGATTCAAGAATAATGTTTCAAAATTGTCAATCTCATTCTCAGCCAACTAAAATATTTGATTTCTTGAAAAAAGTTAAATAAATACATTTAAAATTTTACAATACATATTTGTTTTATTTGATAAAAATACCCTGCAAATTCTCTGTACTGTAATCTGAACACTTCACTAGTCTGAACAGAGGGTAAATTTTCAGCATTCATATTACATATAAAGATCGGGCTATATTTGAATATGAGAAAAACAAATTTTCTTGCATTACATATCATATTTTGTTCTTTGGTAGCTGCCTAGTAGCACTCGCATTGCATAGAACGTAAATGGAATAGATACTCCAAAAAATGGTATGGAAAAAGAGATGGTAGTATAATTAGTGTTATATTTTAGTTTCACCTGGTGGTGATGAAGTGAAGAATTTTTATTATTCACCTGCGAGAACTCTAGAGATTAGAAAAGAGAATAGGATAGAAAATAATAAACAATAAGGTATTACAAATAAACACATTAAAATACTTATAATAAATTATTACATTTAAAACTAAAAAAAATTACAAGAATATTGGTGCTTATCCAAATCTATAAACACATATGAAGAAATATAGGATCAAACATACCATATTTTTAAATCACATGAAAAAAATATAAAGCAATGAAGTTGATATATCGCTCACTCCTTTCAAGAACGTCATTAATAAAAAAACTTGATTTTTCAGGAGAACGTTTTTAAAGTTTAAAAATATAACACAATGTATTAAAAATAAATTTCAAGCCACTTATTGAACTTTTTACTGTGCAACTGATCTTTTTCGGTAAAACCTGAAGGTTTTTGCTCCATTTGAAAAATATTTAGTATATTTCAAAAAATAATTAAACAATACCTTTTCTTCAAAATGCAAAAACAACACTTTCTGCCCTGTAGCGGGTAAATATTTAGTTAAAAATATGCCTCTTTTGCTGGGATATAGTACATTTTCTGGGCATTCCGAAAACATGCACAATTAAAAATTGGCGATTTTTGATTTATGACGTTCTTGAAAGGAGTGAACAATATGATGTTAATGTGGCTAAAAAATAACAAAAGCCGAATATCCTATCAAGAGAAGCATATGCACCATGTATATGTGGGCAGTGTGCAAAAAGTGAAAAGTGATGGAAACGTGTTTATATTATATTATTACAATCATTCAATATTATAAACATGACGATTTGCAAATATGCTAAAATTGAATTTCACATAACCTGTGTGAATGAAAATGATTTTTTGTAAATGAAAATAATATTTTCTTTAAAAAATGTATGTCGAATCCGATATTCCTCCAAAGTGACAATAGCCCGTTAGTTTTGAAGTTGTTAGTGGCTAACCATTACCTTCCTCAATTTACCTTGGCTGCTGCTGGGGGGTGTAGGTGGGGTGCTGCGGCATGTTGGGCGGGATGTGCGCCCCCATCTGGGCCTGCCCGGGCGCGGGGCCCTGCCCGCCGGGCGCCCCCGCCGGCCCCATGGGCCCCATGTGCTGCCCCATGGGGCCCATGTGCGGGGGCATGCCCATGTGCTGGATCATCACGCCGGGACCCGGACCCGGACCCATCATAACACCTGCGTATCAAATTTTCAATTGATCCATTATTCGCAAAACATAAAAATAAATATTCATAATGCAGAACTGATGATATCAGCATCAGATTTATATTCTTATTCAAACCCTCATTTGCACCCGATGGTGCATAGGGCACTGCATCATATAAACGCAGTATTATCTTGATCGTTGACACATAAAGGAAAGGTGATCAGCCCTCTGATTTAGGCACCAGTCCATGGTAATAATAAATAAATATTAGAGTGAGAAAACACTTGTATTTATTTGACCCCACCCTGGGAATCGAACCCGGGACCTCCAGTACACACGCGGTAGCCAAGCGTGCTGACCACTACACTAGGGAGGAGGACTTATATATTATAGATTTATAAAGTGTAACAAATAAAACTGGTATTTATTGACTTGGCGTTTAATTTGTAGAACTCCATTTTAATTTATGTATTAATTTTAAATCGAACACAGATTTTTTGAGTCTACTAAGTTGTATTTTATTAACAAAAAACACATAAAAAATTATATTGTGACAATTTTTTCGCCTTGTTAGGGCATTATCAAACGAATGATACATTCGTTCGTTCATGATGAAACATTCGTTTGATAATGCCCTAACAAGGCGAAACAATTGTCACAATATAATTTTTTATGTGTTTTTTGTTAATAAAATACAACTTAGTAGACTCAAAAAATCTGTGTTTGATTTAAAATTAATACATAAAATAAAACTGGTGTTCGCCACTAGATCAATCAATCGACTTTGAATTCAACATACCAGAGAGTGCATATGACTGCCTTTGCAGAATGCATTTTGGCAAAACTAGGAAAAAGCTGAATTTGAATTCTTCCCGAGGTTTAAATTTACATATGTGTTTGTAATGTTAGAATCAAAATGTAATCAATATTTGAAACACTGACTTTGTGATTTCCCATTTTTAATTAATAAATTGTATGAAGGCAAAGGCAAGTCCTGAGCTGTAAATACCAATTTATGGTACACAATATGAAATAAATATTGGTGTAAAAAAAACATTAATTTTCACCCCTAATAATCGAACATGGGACCTCTAGCTTGGCAGCCAAACACGCTGAATATTTAGACTACTAAAGGTGGGGACAGACCGAACTCATTTCGTCGTGACTGACTGATGCGAGCATTCATATAGTCAGTACGGCGAGCCTAGCTACTCGCCGCTCGTTCGGCATACTCCATAAACGCGTGCCGTAACGTAACATGCTCGCCGCGAATGTTACGTTACGACGAATTACTAGGGTCAGTCTTAAGAGCATTCTTTTGTTATTTAAATGTTCTTCTTCCTCACTTCTTCTTCTTTTTTTAGGACTATGTCCTGTCGTTCTCCGGTCCGCTCCTGGGAGATGGAAGACCAGCTATCCCTCCATCGTTTAGGTGGTCTTCCTGGAGGTATGATCCCACTTATGCTGCTGTCCGCTGCTATCCTCACCACTCGATCCGAACTCGCTCTTTCCACATGATTTCTCCAGAAACGTCTTCTTTCTCTTCCCCATCGCACAAAACATCTTTAACATTGCAGATTTTTCTTATTTCAGAGTTTCTAACTCTGTCGCGAAGTGTTAGGCCTGCAATGGGTCGTAGAATCTTCATTTCGGATGTCCTAAGAAGGCTTTTTGTTCTCGCGGTGTCGGCTCTTGTTTTCGTGCCGTATGTCAAGATCGGTCTTACACAGGTCTTATTTAAATGTACAATTTAAAAATTGATTTATTACCTCCCGGTGCAGAATGTGGAATTTGCATCTGCGGCATTTGAGCCATCTGAGGTAGCATGCTGAATCCGGTGTTGCCATTGTACATCCCCGGAGGCATAGAAGGGGGGTACGCCCCCGGCATGGGCTGGGGCTGCTTCATCTGCGGGGGCTCCCTCATGAGGGTGTGGTACAGGTTGAGGGCGTCCACCAAGTCCGCACTGAGCTGCGTGAGGCGAGCGTGCTTGCGGTCTACTCGCTCCAATTCCATGTCTATGAGGGGACCCATTCTATTCACTTCGCCTGCAAACATTGCAAATGCAATGAGTTATACAAAACAATTTAAATTAACTCAACGATTTTAGCAGTTTTGGTAGAACAATATTTATAATATGTACAAATAAAGCAATGTATTTATGCTATTCCGTCGATTGATTCTTAAGGACGGGAAGGGTATTTTTACCTTCTGCGCCGGCCTCATTTCAAAGTCAGAAAAGATAATTACATATTTAATGTTTTCTATATGAGTATTATGGACCAATCTCTTTGTTAAGGTCTATTTTTACTATTTTTACATAATTATCAAATCCTGTCGCCAGCGGTCCACAGGCGTAAAAAACATCCGTCAGAAATGTGTTGAGCTAATTTTATGAGGATTTTTGGGTATTCTAGACCAAATATAAACTGTGTCATATTATCAGTGTAATATATAGGTTCTTTGAGTGGGCGATACCGTCCAGTTAGAAGCTGGAGAGATATTCTGCAGGATACTAGAGACAGTGTGAAGCGCTGGGAAGAGAGCAATATATTTGTATCCTTCCCCTCTGTATATTTTTATTTCCTTAATTGACAAAATATATATTAGCAGGGATGCTAGACTAAAAAAGTTTGAGAACCTGCGGTCTAGTATCGACCTTTTAAAGTACATGAAAGAATTACCTTCAAGATGGAGCATTTCATCTGTATCTGTAGAACTGTCTTCGGGATTAGCTTCATGAAGCAATGACAATAATCTATCAATTTTCTCTTCATTTATTTCCACGGGTTCGTTGGGATCAGGTGAATTAGAACGATCTATTTTCTTCACTTCCACACTTTCATTGAATTGCACAGATTTTTTTTCAGACACCTCTGGAAAAAAAACAGACACAAAAGGATTACATATACATATTACCGCCTCAATAAATAATAAATAAGTCTTGCATTTGTTAATCATATTAATGTAACTAATAATAATAATAATCATATTTATATAATGTTAATTATATTAACTAATAAAGCTATGAAATTTGTAGTGTGTATTTTACAACAACAATATATATAAATATATAACACTCTTTCTCATTCATCATTCACTTTGAGTTATACCATATAAAACATTACACAAAGTGAATGATGAATGATAAGGAGAGTTTTATATTACCATACCACAAAGTTAACAATGCATTTAATATACAAAATATACAATACATAAATATGTACTTTATTTGTAATATATAATAACCAAGCAAACCATACATAAATGTATAAATCGAATTTTGTAAAACTCCAATGAAGGCTTTTGAAAAAATTAATAAAGTAAATTTTACATTCAAAGTATGTTTGTATTACTATTTTACGGTTATTAATTTAAATTTCAATTTAAAAAAAAAATTTAAATATAGTAATACTTTAACAAAGGTATCTAAATCATAATTAATTATGAAGTGTTATAAAGTATACTCACTCGGAATTTGTGGTTCAGTTAGATCTGATGTAACAAAATTAGCAGGGAATAATCCTTCTCCTCTCTGATTGTAACCCTTCCACCAATTGGGATCACTCGAATCAGTCACATGAACTACAAAAAAATACATTTAGCAATTAATCAATATTTACTCAAACATTGGCAATATAATGTCTGCTCTAGATGCACAATCACATAAATCAAAGGAATCTGTTTTCTGGTCCCACCACCCTGCTACATTAAAAAAATTATATTTTCATAACCATGCTCGCAGTAACAGATGTCATTCAGCATTCGGCAACACTAAAAGCCGCACATCATTTCAAGCCCAACTGTTTTTTTTAGAATATATATTGGATTTTTTTTTGTTTTGTAGAATGTACATTGAAAAAATATTTTTATAATCCTTTTTCAGGCAAAATTTTTTTTTTTTTTAGTATTGTGGAGAAATTAGAATTATAGTTGTAAGCATCATCAATGGGCAGCAAAGTATTCGGGTAAGGCTAGAGATAATGGTTATAAAATGGAAACAAGTATGGTTAGCACAAAAAGAATAGAACACTCATATCAAATCACGCAACATTAACATAAAATAAGTTTCTCATGGCACACACATGCTACAGAACAAGTGATGTGCATTATAACAAGAACAATGTTCAATTGTTGATTTAATTCTATTAAAGTATCGGGTTGTGGTCCCGTGGTTAGTGTCGCGGACTCTTGAGTTAGAGTTTCTCGGTTCGAATCCACTCTACCACAATTTGATACCTATTTCTAATAATAAGCCGCTTAGGCTCACAGAAATAGTATTCAATTGAAGTATTTTTTGTAAATAATAAAAACACAAATAGTTCTCTTTTTTACTTAAAAATAAAATTAATTTAATTTAAAATATATCATTTATGTTCACTGCTGGTATACAAATTATTTAAAAATATGTATATCATGGCAAAAAAAATATAATATTTGTACGTACGAATTTCTCCAGATAAGAATGTGAGCTCATTATCTTCGGCAGCTTCGAAATCATAGAGAGCACGAACTTTCCGGGCCTCCTGCTGTGGAGGAGCGGACGTCACACTGGGCATACTCGGGTATAAGGATACTCCAGCACTGCCACCACTATTTGCCTAGAAATAACAACAAAAATCTACATTAATTATCTTCACAACTACACTGGATATTCTAATTACTAAAAATACACTGAATTTCATTGAAATTTTCTGTTTGATGCAAGGTATCAGAGATGTCACAATTTTGATTTTTGTGAAGAGTAATTATCAGCTCTAGCCTCGAAATGGATCCTTAACATTTTGACTAATGAGTTTTAATAAAGTTTTTATTTGTGAAAAGTAATATGTTCGAAATATATTAAATATTACTGACGTTGGGTGACAGAGTCCACTACGATACATACATATAGAGCTCATAAAATAATACGGTAAAATCAGTTTGAGCTACTTCTTCTATGCGCAAATCCGCAAAGGTACTTTTTTGCTCGTATATGGTACGGGCAAATGGGATAAATGGTTAACTATGTAGTATAAAATGTTAGTAAAACACTAACATTTTAGCATTAGCTTTTGAGGTGCATTATAAGAAGACACAAAGATGAAAAAAATTGGTTAACTTTCTTTTTTTTGGATTTGTTTATTGTTGACAATGTTTGGTGTTCATGATCTGGGTATTATTATAATGTAACAATATAGAGACCATAAAAAATCAGATCTTTTGTAAATACACTGGCTTTAATGCAGGATACAAGCTTCATAACATAAGAAGTTGAAACATAGAAAAAAAAATAACTCAAACCATCTTGTTTATACAAGAATCAGAGCACAAATTTACAGAAAATTGCGTATAAATACTACATATAAATACAATTATTAATGTAGGTATTACTGAGTCACATATCAAATTTACAATAGAACTATTTTTATAATAATCGTTATTCATTGATAAGAAAAAATATCTGTGAATGATAATACATTGACATAGATATGGAATAAAATCCATATTGATACAGTTGAAATCAATTATTTGATTAATTGATTGCGAATGATTTTACTAGAATGTACGGAATTATTTATTCAACTCCTAAGATCATTTCAGCAATAAAGGTATAAATATAAATATTATATGCTACTAATTAAAACTTAATGGTTGTCTGGAGTAAAAAATAAAAGATACCATAGTCTGGAAAGACTTTGTCCAAGGCATGTGAGTATGTAACGATAGGAGACCATCACTTTTTTTATTATCCAAAGTAATTCACGTAAATTTATGCATACATAAACCAGTAAAACCATCTATCAGGCATATTAAGAACTACATATGGGTGAAACTCGCTATCCATCAGTTTGGCATACAAATAAAATATAGGATTTTTTTTTTCAAGTTGGCTGTAAACATTCCACTGCAGAGGAAAACGTAATATATTTTTCTGTCAACAGGAAGAATATGCCATTGATATTTCATATGAATTAAGTTTCTATGGTGTTTTCTCTTTATTTCATGCCCAATATGGTGAGGGCATTAAAAATTTATATGGTTTTACATATGGATTTGAAATCAAAAGAAACCAATGTACTAAAAGTATTAGGTACCAAACAATTAAAACTTGAACAATTATAACTTAACATATAAATTATATATTATGTCAGGGTTGTCCAAACCAGATACGGTCTCGGGGTAGTTCAAATAACTAAATAGATTGAAGTGCCGCAGAAACAAATACTTTTTGAAGAAAAAATTTAAATACAGGAATTTCGTTGTTACAATAACATATCTTACCATGTGAAAAAAATCTGCCATAAAAATCAAATAACATAAGAAATAAATTTTTTTAAAGGAAATTTTTGCATATGCGGTGGATCAAAAAAACATTGCGGGCTGCACAAATTGCGGGATGCATGAGACCCGCGGGCTGAGCTTTGGACGGCTATGTATTATTATGTTATCATGATCATCAAAAATTACCGAGTTTCTAGGAGATGACTGTTTATTTTCTTGTAATGATAATTCAATCGCTCTTGCAATATCCTCTTCCTCTTTTTTGATCGATGAAGCCACAGATGATGTGGCCGTCCTTGATTCCTTCTTTCTCGTAGGCTGAAAATATGAAATACTTTAAATATTAACCTAACGGTTGCCAGAGAGGAGATATCTCGGAAACAATAAAAACATGCGTGTGTGACAACTCTGTCTGACGATGAAAAGTTGTAACTGGTTTAACTTCAAGAAAAAACTCTTACAATTGATGCAGGATACAATATCTGTAAGTAAATTATAATTTAATAAACTAACAAAAAAAATGATAACTTTAATTTTTGCATAAAAATTTATTTGGCCTGATAAGCACTGAGGCGCAATTTATTTGCGGCTATGAAAAGTTTAAAGTAATGCAAAAATAATCAAGTAAAAAACACATTATTTCAAAATCAAATTATAATCCAAGGATATTTTAATTTAATCCCGATTACCCACAATTGTATAAAGCAGGTCACAGATAACTGAGGCGTTATAAAAGAAATGTTTTTTTTCTTTAAAAACCTCAATTTAACTATTTCATTATCTCCATATTCTTTATTATCTCTACCACTCCTTATAATCGGCAATCAACTACACATTTAAATAAATATGCCAATAGAATAAAACAACAACATCATAGTTTTTTCCACATAAATTTTATTTGACCAGCGACTGGGTTTCGTCGTAACCGATATCATCAGACTGGTCAGTTTTATTCTTTAAAATGCAGTTCCACTAAGAAATGTCAAAACAAAACTTAAATCTAATCATACCAATTGTTTATACACAAATAGAGATAATACAGTTAACTTGAAATTTACAATTCCACAAAGCAATAAACATTTAAAGTCAATGTCGCGTCAACAAAAAACTGCTCATAAAAAGCAAGGTTTCCAATCCCAAATGATCGAGAGAAGGTCGTTATATATCTAATTATTTTTTTTACATCAACAGCGACAGCAAATTCTGATTAAGATTGCATTATTAGGGCCAAAGTTAACTAACCATGTCCGTGACGTCGTTGAAATCGACTCCCTCGCTCTTTAGCTTGGCCAGTAAGGAAGGAATGAGATTAAGTTGAGGGTCACTCTTGAACTCTCCGTCACTCCACTTCTTCAAGAGGCTTTTGAACTTCTGAGTGACTGGCGGTTGGGCTTTGTACAATAGTTTTCTGTATTCCGTCTCAAAGTCACGCGAAGCAATCTCTAGCAGAAAGTTTTTCCCACAATTATTGACGCAAGCATCTAGAAGCTGCAAAAATACAAAATTAAGATACCCTGATTTCATATTTGTGTGTGGATATTTCGTTCTTTATTTTAAAGGAATGACCCGCAAAGCCTCAATTTTCAGAGGTTTGTTTGCAAGGTAATGATAGTATCGATGGGAAGGTAAATGTGAAACATATCATCACAAACGCCCAGACCAATTGAAAATAAATGTTTCTTGAATTTATTTTGTAATTGGCGGGAATCGAACCTGCTTTGCCAGTTTATTACCTTATTTTAGAATGCATGCGACCTTTATCAGGTTGACAGGAGATGGTTAAAAAAAAATAGTTTGATCATAAATCAGAACCACCATTATACCACCTCTATATTGTATTGTAACTTTTGAATAAAAAAGTTAGCCATTGTCTTTATTTTTAAATTTAAATACGCAAATAATAAAAAGTAAATTGTAAACTTTTTTCACATTCTTCTTTTTTCTATGATCAATTGTATTTTCAAAAATTAAGAATACATTGTTTATTTATCATTAGAAGAATTTGAAATTTTCAAAAAAAAATACACATCTGTCATTGTTCTACGATTATGACTATTTAAAAAAAGCCAACATTAAAAAAAAATGTATGATTCACATTTTTGTGAGATTTTATTATTATTTATTTTATTTTCTCTATCATCTGTTGTTATCTTTCAAATGTCACTCAAATAAAGATATATATATTTTAATGTACAAGTAAAAAAGCTACAATGCATCTTTATCTCCTTCCCTTGTTCACATTTGTTGATGCATTGTGGGTGCATATTCTACTAAAGAATTGATAGTCACATATAGAATGTAAATAATACAAAGACATGGTGATCAGCCTTGAACTTTAGGGGAAAAGTGAAAAAAATATTTGCTTCAATATCAAACCCAAAATGTTATTAGTGATATCCATATCACAAACTCAAGAACTGGATTGCTATCCACTTGACCCTTGTTATTCTACAGCCAAGATATGTAGTATGTGCAGACAAACATACATTCCTATATCTAATCATGATACATGTATTAACCGAGATGCATTTAACCAACTTAATTGGTTAATTGGCGCTACCCACACCATAATTGCATTACTGAGTTCCTCATATTTGGTACGCAGTACATCAGTAAGAGAGAGTACAAGTAAAATACCATCAGAATGGATAAACAACATTTTCTTACTGTAATAGCTTGCACGACTATATGAGGATCTGGATTTCCAAGCCTCTTTACTATTGAGCGCAAACAGTCTTTCGCATTAGTGGTAGATGTTCCAACCTTGTCACAAATGTCTAAAATCAACCCCCATTCCTCTGAAGTATTCTTTTCACTTGTAGCTTTCTCTAAAAAATAAAAACAAGTAATTATTTTAATATTGACGACTTGCGCTCGACGGAGTTACTTGTAAATGACATTAAATTGACGACCAATTGAAATCACGCGGTAACATATTTTAAACAAAGATTGTCCGACGAGATGTCATTGTTTAGAGCCGAGACGTTATTGAAGAGGTCAATGAAATCATGGTGCAACTTCGAACGACTATAGTAAATTAACCTTGAATGTGATATATTATTGAAACATCTATTCTGAAAACTAGTAATAATTGACGCGAACATAAAAACTATGCGCGTATTATTACAATCTTATTTAAAAGGCTTATCGCTTTCTCTGTCTGAACTTACCGACGTCTGCATCAAAAGGTGAAGAATTTGAGAAAATTCCCATGGCCAACAACTAAAATAAAAAAATCACTGAACTCTTCCGAAGCCAGTATAAAAAGTATTTTAACATTTATATGTCTGATCAGGTTATAAAATTACAAAAGATGACTAATAACAAATGGATGACATCTTGATATTTTCTTTTAATCTTATTATTTGTCATCTATGGTTTTCCACGGATCCTAGTGTTGCCAATATAAAATTTAAAAAAACGTTGGAAATAAAAGGGTCATTCCACAAATTCTCTTTGTGCAGTTTGGCATTTAGTGTAGGACAGTGAATACGTCGAGTAAAAAAGCTTTATTATTAAAAAATGCTAGTTATCAAATTAGAAAACCTAAAACATCTTTATTCAATCGAACAACTAATACCATTATTAAAATATTTTTAAGATCATGGTTCTCTTTTTAAAATAAATCGAGACACCGACGAGTGTCGTAGCGAAAAATAAAATTGACACGTTGTAAAAATTATACCTAAAATCAAAATGACGTGAAATACTCAAGTAACTGATTTTATTTTCTAGTAAAATTTGTACAATAAAAACAATAAAATTAAAACTTTTAAAATATTTTCATAAATATTTTTTAATGTATCAAACATTATATAAATTATTTGAATTTTGCCAATCCTATTTGGGCACTTACATAAAATTCATAAGTAGGTATCAACGCCTTCTATAGGGTTGGTGAAAATTTTTAATATGTCTACCGAAATGAGGATATACCGATCTACCGAAAGAAACGCTAAGGGCGTTTGTGCACTACACGGAATTTTACTGTCCGGCACGTTAGTTGGCGCTTTAAAACGATGATTGGCTTGGATTGGCTTGTCCTTTTGTCTATCTGTCTTCGGATCGGTCCATGAACACGTTGCGCGTAAATTCGATCACGCTAAACTATCGTAGTCGCTTTCATTTTTCAAAACCGGACTGCCGGACCGTAAAATTACGGGTAGTGCACAAACGCCCTAAGTCCGTCGATTTCTTACTTCCAGACGATGATTTTTATTTTCCAAGTCAATTGATTTTTTATCCTGAAAATGAAATCTCCTACATTTATTAGTTTATAGGAAAAAGTAATAGGTAAAATAACCTAGTTATGACATAATTTAGCCTACAAAGATAGTAGGATTATTAAAGCCATACTCGCAATACTAAAACTCAGTTAGCTTCCGGCAACGCATAGAGCTGGACGTCAGGTCACGCCCATTTTTTTTAGCATATATTTTATTTTTTTATTTTTTAGATTATACATTGAAAAAAAATTTTTGTAATATTTTCAACTCCTTACCTTTCAATGCCTTTTTTTATTTTTAAAACCATATATTTATTTCAAAGAAAAACTTATTTTTTCAATACAACAACAGTGTTTTAAGAAAAAAAATAATTATGTCAAATGTTACCTAGGTTTCAAGAAAATTAAGTTGCTATTAAACGAATACTGGGCCTTAATATGCGCATTGAAAAATATCCCCTTACCAATATTTATAAACCAGCATATCGGTAGGAAAGATCGAAATTCAATGTTTTGTTTGGGTACCAATGAAATAAAACAACCATATCATTTATGAAATTTAATATTATTTTTGTTATATTTTAATAAATTCGATTAAAACAATATTATATGACCAATAATTCGAGTACTTTCAGACTGAAATTATTATCTTTAATAAATATTTGCATGTAGAAAAACACAATATTTACAAAAGTTATAAAACTGCCCTCTTTGAAAATAAATTATAAAACATTGTTGGATCAATCAACATACAGTGCAATCAGGACTTATCTTTATGTGACTATTAACAAAATAATACCAACACGTACTGTATGAACAAACATTTCTACAGCAAGAAAATTTGGTGTCTGTTATAGAACAATGAGCAAACAAAAATTTAAGAATTAATATATACGGAATACATAATACACCGATTCAAAGTTCTAGTTTAACAAATTATTATGCAGAATAAAAAAAATAGGAAAATCCAGTATAAAATAGCCACAAAAAGATGTGTGGGTACCATTTCTTGACAACTGTATGTTTATATTATTTTTCTATTTACATTGCTTTTATTATACTATCTGAACTGATGGCGTATTCATCGATATAAATATGTATATGTATTGTTTAGATTTTAAGTGGAAAATTTCAAGCTAATGGGATCATAATATTGTTTTCTTACAATGTGATCATAAATTATCAATTTGTGGTAATATTAGTTGTTATGAAAACTGAAATAATTCTCATATATTTTTGTTTCTAAAATACATTGTTACATACTTTAGTAATGGATTAAGAAATTCTGCAATATTGGCAATATAATTAGTACATAGTACAAGTTAAATGTATTAATGATGGATTTACAAATCAATTTAAAAAAATAAGAATTTTCTAAAAGTAACAATACGTAACATTCCTATTAATCAGAGAATATAACATTACATACTAGAAGCGAGTGTTGTGAAAAAGTGGACCAGTCTGTGATATTTAAATCTCGTTAAGAGATTGGCATAAATATCGCAATCTGGGAACATGTTTGAGCTGACTTCTATAGCCTTTCTACTCACCGCGGTGTAGCAATGGTGAAGCCGGATGAAAAGTAAGGGGCCATCATTCGCCTCAACTTCATAACAACATTATATATGGTACATAATTTAGTGGGTATTAAACAATCAACTGCTGTATATATGTATTACGTAACAGAGTTACAAGCTGTTTTCTCTAGGAGAAGAATAAGCCATCACACATAACGCACTCGCAAACCTCATAATCTCCGTTAGATACTATTTTCCTTTAACTTCACATTCATCGGCGATTTATCCAAAGAAGAGATAAATCATTCCTGACATAAAATAAATATTCATACAATTATAAAAATCATACACGCAATAAGTAAAAGAAAAAGGTACAACATAACATTACAATACACACACATACACACAAATTATATCTGCATTATTAACATTTATAACTGAGGAGCATACAATTCACAACCAAAATACTAATTATTTTGTGTCTTTAAATGAATGCCAAAATATTCCAAATTGGCGTGGACATACTCAATGCTTTCATTAAACTAACTGTCATGGCTAATGTAGACTTTATAACTGGGCAGTGTTCCTTTGATTATTGTAGAATCTATGTAATCATTTTATATCCATATTCAAATAGATTTTTTTTAAATTTATTTATTAAATGAATTTTATGACACGTATTTGGCAGATAATAATGTTATATTTTTGTAAAATAAAATGAGTTGATCGAAATATTTGAATAGGTTAACATCAAAATAATTTTTAAACAAAATTTTAATTTCGTCCCATCAAAAAAAATATCCAAAAAATGGCAATTTTAGATTGACTAAATAATTATAAATGTAAACACTATAATATACAACATTCATTGCTTAAGGATTTTCAAAATACGTATTATGTAATAATATGCGTATCACATCTCGAATAATATATGTGTATATAATTTATAATAGAAATAAGTATTGTGGTCCATACAAAATTGAAAATAATTTGTTAAATGTTTCAAGAAATTGAATTACTTAAGAATATTAAAATAAGAAGTTATATATTCACATGATCATTTCTTGACTAACCATAAAACAGCCAAATCCTTTACATAGAACATCTTTGTCAAATATATTCTATTAAAAAAAATAACAATGCATTAATTACTAAAAAATATGTAATGACAACATTTAATAATAATAATTCAAATACATATATACTATGATTGGATTCCAGCATTATACATATTATGTACGGAGATTTGTAGAAAATACAACGGTCAAGTTACAGGAAATAATTATATAATGGCTTTTTTACATTTAATATAAAAAAATACAAAATTAATAATATTGTTCTGGTTAAGAGTTCTAACAATACATAATATGGAATCCTTTCTTACATAACTGCATAAGGAAATCAAATAATGCCAATTTTAATATATATAGGTGATCAATCCCTATAAACCCTCAAAGAAGCATAAACAAGTTCACATTTGGTTATTTGGACAAACACATTTTAATAATTGGAGATAATAGAAAAATTATCAATGTAATAAAAACATTAGTGTTATTTACTTTATTAGGGTCATACAAGTTTCCTGAAGCCGATACCTGTTATTTGTAAAAGATTCTCGACAAGTTTCAACACATACATACATACTATCAAAGTGGTTAGTGATTATCAGTTGTTAAACGTTACGAAACTGAAAAATCTTTAAAGTATGTCATTTGCATCTTATAAAAAATATAGACTAGACCATCGCGATCCGTCTATGTGAATATAAAGTGATGTTGACTCTTGGCGACTAGGTACGCTTTGCAACTTAAATAACTAGTGCCATATCCTTCTTACTGGGCAGCTGAACTTTCTTCCCCTGCCACAAGGAATTGTGAATTGTAAATGCGTCTATTGTAACTGTCAGGTGTTTGGTGTGTATTTGCGAAAAGCACTTGCTCCCCGAATTGTACCTGAAACAAACAACAACTTTTTGTTAAAAATTATAATACATAATATTATTAGACACATACATATGCATATGGTGTAAGTACAATGACTATATTCTTTTTAATGTCACATTAACAAAGAACCACTTTTAACTGTCTTTTAACACATCAACTGCGGTTGACATTGTCTGTGACATGACACAAATATTTTCTTGTACGATTATAAAGATAAGTGTACAATTTGAGAGTACCCAGGATTCAAACTTTAAATTATCACAACCGATTATTCAAATTGTAATAATTTCTTTAAAACATAGGTTATTAATTATATAATTAATCGACGTATATTTCTTTTATAATAAAAAAAAAACACACACACACACACCACCAATGAAATATAATATGCTTTTTTTTCTCAGCGGTGATAGGGTTAAAATGTTGGGTAATACTGATTCACATTGGGTTATAAGTTAACTGCAAAATAGATGTTAGTTTTAACTAACACGACTTATACAACAGTACCTATTTTGCAGAACTTTGTACTATTTACGAAATTAACAGAGAAAAACCAATAATAAGTCTTCACAATTAGTTTATCTGTGAGACAATAATTGTTTTGATTTTAATTTGAAATTTATAATTTTTATTTAATTTATCTATAATATGTTCCTAGTTTGATAACTAACAAAACTTATTTGAAGATACTTTTGTTCAGATTTATTAAACACACTATCAGCGGGAAGGGTAATTTTACTGTTTCACTCGACCAGTGTTCAGCGGGAAGGGTAATTGTACCTTTTCACTCAACTCATCGTAAATTGCGTGTAATTTATTTTTACGCATGACTTTTGCGGCATCTTTTGATCTCATATCGATGTATACAGTATGGTTAAATGTTATCACTTCTTTTAAGACATGTTTATCTCTATTATGAACGCGAATCCGCCTGCAGATAGTGTGTTAAATCATTGTCAATTATGCGTTTATTACTATCAAAAATACTCACTTGAAGAATTTATCAAACATTCTATCGAAGACTTGACGGGGTCCGGTACCGTAGAGTTTGGAGACGTCTTCACGGTCGGGACAGAAGGAGTAGAGAGCTCGGAATTGGCAGCCCGCATCACGGAACAGCACCAGGAAGTGTTTACTATCCGAGCTGTTGATTTCCTCTAGCACTCTTCGCTTGGCTTCTCGATTCACTGCGCCGGGGAACACACAGTACTCCACCGCATTTAGCATGATGCCACGGTTAGACTTGGTCGCGGGTTGCTTGTACAAACGAGGACCTGTTAAAAACATGTATATTTTTCTAAAATGAGTAAGCATTGATAAACCAAACCTCAATTCAAATTTATTAACCCCTATATTATTTTTCATATCAGGACTTGACTATGTAAAGCCAACGACTATATGATATTTATATTATTTTCTAATGCCAGTCCATAATCACAACTATTGAACCTTTCTAATAATCATAAAATACGTCATCGGAGTTAATTGAAAATGACAAAACAGTCACTTACTTCATTAATTTATTCGGCATCTACCCATATTTAATTTAAGTTTTACTTGGTAAATATTTACCAAGCAAAATAGTAGTATTTACCAAGTAAAACTTAAATTAAAAATAGTAACTAACTGTCTAGGACTGAATTTAATAAGATGTAAATTCATATTGAATAAATTACATAAATTATAAATGTCAATAGAATTCATTATTTGATCCCTAAACAAATACAAATAAAATTGTACTTATTTTATAGTGAAAAGTGTCACCATTGAGAAGTCAGATGCAAAAATAGACCAGTTAGCTGGATCATTAATGTAATTTTGTTAAAGCAAGCCATTATTAGAACATCCCTGTTAAATAGAAATAAATGCAATCTTAAAAATCAAACCAAGTTAGTATGTTGTGGTGAATGAACATGCTGACTCCGAATATTACGCACTAAGCAAGTTTGCCACTATTTCACGTAAACAGGAGAAAACCGTGCCAGAGATCTGAATTTACAATCTATTTAAATAGTTTCGTTAATTGGTATAAAAAAATTAAACATTTCAAAATAGAAAGTAGATTCATTCCTCAAAAGCCTTTAATATTTAGGATTCTAATTATACAATTTAACCCTTCCCTAACGATGCTAAAAACTCTCGCGCGTTCAGGTGATATGTATTTTGTACACCATATGAAAATGTGTTTTAAAAACGGGAAAAATTTTAATATTCCTAAATTTTGCTTTTATTGACCATAGTCGAAGTTCAAATATAACAATTTTGTAATGTTAGCTCTGGTATTATCTGAAAACGAGAAAAAAATACATCCCAAATAACCGCAACCGTTGGTGTAGCGACACGACCGTCGCGCAAGACGATCTGCATGCTACTGGCATGGTAAACACGTTACGACATGCTTGTATGGTTACAAAGCACGCCACACGCGCACACACAGAAACGTTTGTGCAGTAGTGATTTTATTCCCGATTTTATTCACAAATTATTTATTTCTGTCGCTGAAAATGAATATCTTTATACATATTATAATACTTTCATGTAATATATAATTATATTACACAGGAATACAAAAATTCTGGGCCCGTATCTATTATATTTTATATTGATATTCTCATTTGAAAAGTCGTAAATACATATCACCGGGAGGGGAAGGTTAAAAGAATGATACTTTTATTATATATCATAACATATTTTCACATCTAGAAGTAGGATTAGGATGAGGAATATTGCCAAAAGACTAACATTCCTCACGTTTAACACAATCTGAAACAGTTTTAAAATGGCCATATTACAAACTAACCGGAATATTCCTAGTCCTGTATGAAGCGCTCTCAGTGATCCAGTAAATAAGTGAAAGAATAACTTAAAATTATACATAATTTGTTTTGTGTTACTGGCAAAAAGATTTCTGGAAAATATGTTTCTTTTTCGTGTGACAAATTAATAAGTGAACATGTTTGTATTTATAATTTAAGACTTTGGGACAATAACCACACATCGCTCACTCCTTTCAAGAACGTCATAAATCAAAAAACTTGATTTTTCAGGAGAACGATTTTTAAGTTAAAAAATATAAAACATGTTTTAAAAATAAATATCAAGCCACTTATTGAACTTTTTACTGTGCAACAGATCTTTTAAGGTAAAACCTGAAGATTTTTTCTCTATTTAAAAAATATTTAGTTTTTTTTTTAAAATAATTAAACAATACCTTTTCTTCAAAATGCAAAAATAACTCTTTTTGCCCTGTAGCGGGTAAATATTAAGTTAAGAATATGCCTCTTTTGCTGGGATAAAGTACATTTTTTGGGGATTCCAAAAACATGCACAACGAAAAATTAACGATTTTTTAATTTATGACGTTCTTGAAAGGAGTGAGCGACATGTCACCAAAACATTTTTTTTATAAGAAACGTAGAAACCAAATGCATACATACTTTATTAGTATATTACATAATGCAGGATATTTTTCATACCTGATTTAATACAATAATAGGCATATTTTTTTAAATATTTCCTATCTATAAATGTGGGTATTCAAAGACAAATAATGCTTATATGAAAAATATTAAAAACACTGATATTAGTTGTTTTTGTACCAAAGTCTTTAATTGTACAATTCAAAAATGACCCTCTAACTATTCATAAGATAGAGGGTAAGAATATATATTTTAAAGATAGGATAGAGCAGTGATAAGAATCTTTTTTTAAGCGTGTCAATACTGGAAATTTAATTATTTGATTGACAAATAGGAACATCGAAAAATTTTGTATTTGGTTCACTACGGCATAGCCCGTGTTGAGCCAAAATGCTCACATAAAAAATGTTAAAAAGTATACATACAGGAAAAATATAAAATATGAAATAATAAAATTAAAATAACCAGAGCATCCATAACCGGGTGAAGCTCATCTTCTCGGCAGAGGTACAAAATAATACAAGCTCGGACATACGTACCGGAGTAGTCCATGATGGAGCTAGGTGTGGAACTGATGTCGCTGGAGCCGTCGTCAAATGTCCTCCGCTTGGTGACGAGCCCCGGGGGCAGGGATCCGGGCCCCGAAGGCGAGGGGAGAGGGCGCAGTCCGGGAGACGGGGCCCGCCGAGGGGGCGTGGCCCGACCGAGCCCGGAATCTGTGCCACAATACGCTTACAGAGGGAGCTATACACACTCACATACTCACAGAACTAAATAACCACCATACAGCGTTAAAGAGGTAATGGTATATATGTACCCCCAAAGTTACGACAGTGTATTGTAACTGTTGATTTTTTTTAAATTATGAAATAAATTCATATTAAAAAAAATCAAAAGACAGTCAATACATTTGTTTTAAGAAAAAAGGTAAATAAATAGGATTCATGTTTGTGAAATTTAAATGAAGGGAAAACACTGAACGGAGCATAATTGTGGTATGGCATAATTGAAGTTAATAATAATTTTTAAAATCTTGAGGCCATTATAGCAGCGGCACACATCAGTGTGCACACTCATGCAGTGCTTCAAGGTAGAAAAGGAATGCATTTTTAATATCATTGCAAATATCAATATGAAGTTCCAGCATAAATGATGATGTAATATAATGCCAACTTTGTATAATGCTTTTGATCAGTAAGCGTGTTTGAAAAATAAAAATGATTTTTTCATCTTTATGAATACAAAGAAAATGCATAAAAATCTCTCTACGTGTAGAGTATGCCAAATCCTTTATTCCTACCAACTAATAATTCCCTTCAAAAAAGAAATTCGAGTAATTAATGAAAATATTATTTATGATTCTATGTTCAATATTTATTTAAGAGTTAGTCACTCTGTATTGAATCCAAAATAACTTCATTTATTAAATGCCCCGAGAGTCAAAAATATCCAATTATTTTCACTATTGAGAATAGGACAACATTAGATATTTTGTAAATGCTGATTCAATGTATAAAATCTGATAAACCAAAATCCATGAAAAATTGCCATTTGGTGGATTAACTTAAATAAATATTAGTATATATTTCTTCATACATTCATATAAATAAAATAATGGGTCATTTAACTAAATGTAAATTTGAACATGCAAATCTGACATTTATTTAATAACTTATTATAGTATTGGTAAGCACGAAAAATGCCTCAACAAAAGAAACTACTGAATGAATTACCCAATAAAAATATATGGACCATTTCTTAAAGCTTAGAAAACGACTTAGTTTTTATAATCACCATTATTCCAAAAATAAATAAATTACAGTATACAAAAGAATGTAATAAACATAATACATATTTATTTTAACTATGTACATTTATAAAAATATTGAAATTTATAGGTGATTTTTTTTAAACTGGATAACTTTTTAATGAAATACATACACGCTCTATACATATTGCAGAGCTTTAAACAAACTAGGAAAACTAATAAAATGAAAACTAAAAAAAATATATATATACTTTCAGTCGTAATAAAACAGGTATTTTGTTTGGTTGCAAAATGTTATGTCAGCATGTCTTTCTTCATTAAACATTCAACATAGAATTTTTTCAGGTATACATTATAGCATATTCTTTTGGTAAATATATTATTGATTGTGTTCAGCTGATTTCAAATTATTTTGTTGAGACATTTTCGAAAACATATAATAAATTTTATAAAAGCCGATCAAAACTGAAGATAAAAATATGAATATATTTTGGTTAAGAAATTATAATAATATTGAAATTTGGATTCAGAAAAGAGTATGAATTAAAAAGATAAGGAATATGGTTTTGTGCGTAGTAGTATGCATTGAACCAAAGCTTTGGCATAAAAAATATACAATAAAAATTATTACATACCTACAAATGTATTTTTTTATGAATATATCGCTCACTCCTTTCAAGAACGTCATAAATCAAAAGCCGTTAATTTTCAGCTGTGCATGTTTTCGGAATGCCCAAAAAAAGTTCTATATCCCAGCAAAAGAGGCATATTTTTAACATAATATTTACTCGCTACAGGGCAAAAAATGTTGTTTTTGCATTTTGAAGAAAAGGTATTGTTTAATTATTTTTTTAAGTAAACTAAATATTTTTCAAATGGAGAAAAAACCTTCAGGTTTTACCTAAAAAGATGTGTTGCACAGTGAAAAGTTCAATAAGTGCCTTGATATTTATTTTTAATAGATTGTGTTATATTTTTAAACTTTAAAAACGTTCTCCTGAAAAATCAAGTTTTTTGATTTATGACGTTCTTGAAAGGAGTGAGCGATATATTTAAATCTTTAGTATAATAAAAGTTTGTTCAGAATTATCTGAGAAATCCCAATTACTATGAATAAATGGTATTACTACAAATATATATTTTTTTCCAATAAGTTAACACAAATAAACAGGTATATATCAAGATATAAGTTACAAAATTTAAGGCTTTGACTTTAAGTCCTTTATATCACCAAAGACAAAAATCAATTTGATATTCAATAAGAATAAGAGTAACAACATTATTTACACATAAACAAAAGCAATTTAAAATCTCTCTAACAATATCTAATACAACCCTCCACCATAGCAGATTCATTGTGACATTTGTAAATTGACAGAATTAAAATCATTATAAAATTTCCATGTTAAATAACTATGTACATTTAAATACATATAAAAAGTGTAGAAAGTGTTTGATTTATTACATTTTAAATACAAAGGAATACATATGAAGTAATATTTATTGAAAAACAGGCTTCCTAACTGGTGTAAAACTCGGATAAATAGAGTATATTTTATTTGGTTCTTGACTTGTGAACCGATGCCCAACTTTTTAGTATAATATTATTGAAAAGTAATGTGGAGTATGAACGAAGCTGGAATATGAAATACCTTGTGAAAAGAACTTAATAAAACTAAAAATGCCTCTCATGCAGGTCAGTTATCAGAACCAAGAATGTTGCAATAACAAAAAAATGGTGATCCAGCTTTTGAAATACTTTTCAGCCGTTATAAAGTGCAATGTTGCTTACTGGCAATCTTCTTCATAAAAATACAATGCAGAGATTCACAGAACTACGGAGTCTTTAGTACATGTTTATCATTTGACTGTATCACATGCTTTGCAGATGGTTCGTGTGATTTACATTTATAACTTTCAGGTTAATTCATTTAGCATAAAATTTCTTCAGAAATTTAGGAACAAGTCTCAGCACTAAATGGTGCATCAAAATTTTACAAAGGGACAACAATTCAAAACATTATGTGATTGCTAATTTGTAGATCCTAGAACAAATTAGGCAATCCATTATGATGGTAAATTGGAGTTTTAAATAGTTGAGTGTGTTCAGAGAGGAATGCCTGCAGGTACACAATTAATAGTTGTTCACAACATGAAACACATATGTATGTATTGAGATTTCAGTGAATGTGCAAATCAGAACTCTCAAAAGGAACGAAGCCATGCAGTAGAGGAAGACTTAAAATATTAAATAGGGAAATTAAATAATATTTTATAAATTACGAGACATCTAGAAATAAAACATGCCAAGTAAATATATGTTTTTATTATTTTTATTTCATTATATAGTCCGCCTCCGTAGTGTAATGGTCAGCATGCTTGGCTATACCGTACTGGAAGTCCCAGATTCGATTCTCAGAGTGGGGTAAAAAAATATGAGTGATTTTTCACACTAGTATTTATTCAACACTACCCTGGACTGGTACCTGAAGCGGAGGGCTGATCACCTTTCTTTCATGTGTTAACAATCAAAATAACACGGCGATTATATGATGCAAGGCCCTATGCACCATTGGGTGCGGATGAGGGTTTGAAGAAGAAGAAGATATTTCTTTTGATTATTACACAACTTTTATGGCAATATCATCGGCATCTATTTAAATACTCATTTTTAAAATCTATACTTTTTAAAATGTATATTTTTTCATACAAAAATATAGGTTATTTGTTTATTCACATACAAACATATTGAATTCAAATCTGTGACTATCACATTCATTAGTATTCACGTTATACAGGAATTTTTATTTTGTGATTTTTGAGAGTTCAGTTTAACAGAGAAAAAAAACTAAAAATTAATTGTCTATTTCAACATTGTAGAATTTTAATGAAGAAATCAAAAAATATCAATAAAAATTATAGTTTGTATATACTAAACTACCTTTTATTTAAATCCCCTACCTTGACTTATTTTTATAATCTTATACCATTAAATTATAAATCATGTTTGACTTATTTAAAATATGTGTGCATACAAGTTGTTTAAAACGTTTTAAATAAGTTAAACTCAAGGCAAAACTTAATAGCGTAGCATAGTTTTCTTTACTTATAATAATAATAAATTTCATAAGCTTCTGTAATAGAACATTAGTACACAAATAGATATACATACATATTACATAGAATATTTCAGGGATACAGTGAAACTTGGTTATTGTGATTACTCTTTGTCTCCCTATTTTTTAGTCAGTGTGCTATTATCCTCAACTTTCGCCCAAAACAAAATATCCTTCCAACTAAGGTACTTTATCAATTTATTAAAGAAAATTATCGATAGGCTATAATAGTGCACAAACATATCAACAACAAAAATTTTTAAAAATATTTATACTGTTGTGAATGATAGCCATATTTTAACACTATTTAAATATTAATGCTACATATTTAAATATGGGTTTAATATGGGTAGCATATTTTTATTTTGAAATAGCTAATTATGCAAACTTTCTTTAGGTAAATACAGATGATCTTAAATTTGCTTGTAACAACCCTACTTGTACAGTTAAGCCAAGTTCATTTGAAATTAAAGGGATTTTAAAAACAATTTCTTGCTAATTCTCATAATTTTATTTAGCATTTTGGGAGATTTTGTTTTCAAGTATTAATTAACTAGACTTTTTTAATTATTAAGTAATAATTAGCTAGTCTTTTTCATTATTCTTGAGTAAAAATCGCAGGACATAGGTTAAGATAATTTGGCTGCGGAATTAGTTTGCTACTTTTATCAAGGTCGGTATAACCGAGCTTCACTGTAGTGTAAAAATATATATAAAAATAGAAAGAAAGAAAGTACAAGTGAATACATATATTACAATAAAACAATGACCACCACCGTTAGCTGTTTATCACATTGACATGCTGCTAGACAAAACTTAAAATAAAGTGTAACATACAACTATAGAAAGAATAATATAATGTATCCATAACCAACTGGAGAACCACAAAACCAACCACCAAAATAAAAGTGAAATAATAATATAATATGTAAAAACATCCACACCACGCAACAGCAAAACATGAAATGGTGATAGCGAGGGAAAGCTTTGGTTGACAATGGGTGGAGTCGTCTTACCGCACAGATTCATGAGAGAGCTAGACTTCCGTCCAGACTTAAAGTTATTCTGGTAAGTAGAATACTTTGATCGTCCTCTAGTCTGACTTTGTGGCTCCAGCGCATTTACGTTTTCTGAAAGTTTCACACATTCATACACATTTCCCTTCGTTCACTTTGGGAATATATTGTCATTTGTTACACATCGCAGTTCGCTAGATGCCTAGTCGATTGCTGCTTACTGCTTACTGATTACTGCTTACTGATTACTGATTACTGATTACTGCTTACTTATTACTTTCATTTTTCAGAAGGAATACCATTCAATTAACAACGATCTATAATAATTCAAGGTCTTTTTCAAAACAATAACATGGATAGAGAATAATTACAGCTTTGATAAAGTAAGATGTATTTGGAATTATTTACTGCGCAAACTCTTCAGCACTAAGCGAAAAGAAAGTAAAATTAACATGCTTCCATAATCTTCAATTATTTTAAAGTATATTTCATGGGAAATATTCAAATTATATAAATAATAATCAAATATGAGTACCTATATCAAACATATTTCTGGAAGACAATACGACATTCATATAATTCGACTCGAGGGTTGAATGTAAAATGATAAATAAATGGTGCAACAACAAAAAAATTACACTAAAAATTTAGGCTCTATTCAATATGTACTATAGTTTATCTAATACTTCCCAACGCCATAACTTGTGGACTTTGAAAACTAGTAACAAGCATATTGTGCAATTTGTAATTGTCAATGTCGGTTAATTAGATTCTACATTGCATTCATTTTATGTTTTGTCATCTTTAGCATTCACTTTTATAAACTATAATTAATTGTACAAATCTGTTGAATGAACTCACCATTAATTTACATAAAAGTAACAACACTCAAGATGACATCACGTTTTGTTTTAAAAATTCCATCATACACCACAATGTGCAGTATACACTAAATGAATGTCTCTATTCATGCCTGACTTGTAATAAATCTACCAAATAAAATTGTTGCATATTATATAGCTAACCAATCTTTTAAATAAACTTAAAAATCAAATATAATAAAATTAATAAATAACGCTTAAAGCACACTCCATGCGTTGAAATATTGAAAACAAATAAATAATATAATTTATCCAAGCTCAAACCATGCGGTCACTATCTCGTGTATCGTATGAGATTCCTGGATATAAAATAACAAACGTAATTCATATTCAAGAAGCGATTATAAAAAGAAAATTAAGCCAAACGGTATGGAGACACGCGTACCTCGAGATGTTTTGTAGGATCCTCTTCTTCCTAATACGCTGGGACCACTTCCTGGAGACATGCCTCGACTCTCGTCAATTGGAGAATCTGAAATAAATTACTCGTAAATACATATATTTTTCCAAATTTTCCAAATAAATCAATGAATTAGGGATCATATCCATCTCATGATTCTGCAGTTAAACATTCACTAGCTAACCAATCAAAACACCCAACAAAGGTAGACAGAGAGTTAGTTATGTAGCTCAATTCATTTGGATTTTCGGAAAACATATACAATCTCCCAAATTTATTTAAAAAATTGCACAAAATTTTAAGAATCATTTCTCATTTCAACTTGGGTCGAAAATTGCTATTGATATTTTTCTACATATAATTCTAATAATCCATCTACTTTATAAATTTTATAAGTACATACAAAGCATAATACTAATATTACACGTACCACTACTAAAACATCCAAGATATTAAAGTGAAAACATAATATTGTAACTTTTTTTACAGTATATATTAATATCCGTTTTTAACCCCTTAGATGCTACGTGCCACTTTACCGGCACAACGCTTAGTTTCTTGAGTGCTCTGTACTGATATATAGGCACGGCCGTGTAAAACTGCTCGATACCGATATCAATTTAAGTGGTCATTATGTAGAGAACGCTTTTCTATATCATCTATATATTTTTAATTGAAAATTAACAGCTACAATTTTTTTTCATGGTATAATGCACGCGTAATATGACACAGTATTTACATAAATACAATGCTTTATTTTTACGTGTATTATTGACACTTTTCATATAAATTTGAAAAACAACTGTTGCACCTAAAGGGTTAACAGATGCAAAATGAAATCTGAATATAATCGAAATAAAAATCTGAAATCTATATATTTTTAATTGAAAATCAACAGCTACATTTTTTTTCATGGTATAATGCACGCGTAATATGACACAGTATTTACATAAATACAATGCTTTATTTTTACGTGTATTATTGACACTTTTCGTATCAATTTGAAAAATCAACTGTCGCACCTAAAGGGTTAACAGATGTAAAATGCATTATTTTTATAAAATTAAATCTGAAAGGGTTAAAAAATTCTCATGTGTTATAAATCAAACACAATAAAAAAAAATATTTATGATAGGAGACACATTGCAAAGTCTTCCAGTTTGATTGTGTAAAGATTTGCATACATAATATTAGCTATTCATCAGCGATTATTTTAGCATGGCAAAAAAATTGCATCTGTGAATTACATTGGATCTTACATAAAAATAAAAATTATACATATTTGTCAGTTGCCTTAGAAAATTTTCCTTGCCTATTTTGTACAAGGATTTATAGCATATTAAATTTATATCCATCAAGATCCGTCACATAGCTCATTTATTTGTCTAATTCGTTTTCACATTTTAAAAATAAGACACCACCAAATCAGATTGCTCCTTATGTCTCATTGCCTCATCAATTTTTGTCAACTGAATACCCTCTTTTGCACATTTTCTTTCCAATTGAAATCTCTCCCTTTAAAAAATTGGACATACCCACACCAAATGAGGGACATACTCTAATAGCGTGTCATTACATTCACATTACTTCGAGCAGAATCTTGTTTCTCTAATTCCAAAACGGAAGAGGAAAACTAAATCTTAAATAATACGGCTTGATGATAGATAGCCTTAGATAAGTAGGCGTGCGGTGGATGGGTTGATATATTACCTCTATAGAGCCCAGCCCTGTCAGCCAAACTGTCTTGTGAGCCGCGATAATAGTCTCGCCTCATGGTCGACTGAGAAGACGCAGGTTGGCTGTACCCAGCTGTTTACCAGAGCAAAGCCAATACAACACTCCATCAAATACAATACATGCAATACAGAAAATATATATGGCAAATTATAATCATTAATCTAAGCTCATTTTACAAAGTAAAGGCACATATTCAAGCGACAAATTATAAATCAGGTACTCGTCCATCAACTAAATTGCAGACTTATATGCCCAATTGACTATGAAAAATGAATTCTTACTCGAGGTACATTAAGTATGCATATCTTAAAATTCAATAAAATTGGAACCAAATAACTCTAATATAAGACCACCAATGAAATAGAGATATACCTTAAAGTGCTACGTTGAGAATTGAGGATTAACAGAATGTATTGAAAATATTTATAAAAAGCTAATAACAGCTTCATTTAATATTTTTAGAATTTTCGTTGGGCTATAGCAAATTGTCCGCCTCCGTAGTGTAATGGTCAGCACGCTCGGCTACCGTTCTGGAGGTCCTGGGTTCGATTCCCAGGGGGGGTAAAATAAATATAAGTGATTTTTTCACTATAATATTTATTTAATATTACCCTGGACTGGTACCTGAAGCGGAGGGCTGATCACCTTTCCTTCATGTGTATACGATCAAGATAACACTGCGTTTATATGAAGCAGTGCCCTATGCACCACTCGGTGTGGATAAGGGTTTAAAAAAAAAATAGCAAATTGCATAGGTAGCATAAATTTCCTAATTTGTAGGTAGGGTCACTATTGCATCAGTAGCTTCATATTATATTAAGTATATATGTCAACTGGGTACATAAAGTAAGTGAAAGAAAAAAAATAAGGTGGTTCTAATATAAAATTAAATAATTTATTTTTAACTATTGCAAAATAGTAGTTACGCAACTAAATTGTGCATGTTTACCTTAAAGAACGTAAAAACTACTATATATATATATAAACCCTTATCCACACCCCAATGGTGCATAGGGCACTGCGTCGTATAAACGCAGTGTTATCTTGATCGTTTAACACATGAAGGAAAGGTGATCAGCCCTCCGCTTCAGGTACCAGTCCAGGGTAATATTGAATAAATATGACAGTGAAAAAATCACTTTTATTTATTTTACCCCCCTTGGGAATCGAACCCGGGACCTCCAGAACGGTAGCCGAGCGTGCTGACCATTACACTACGGAGGCGGATATAAACTACTACAAAAATAATATATAAAAATAATAGATAAAAACTACTACATACTAAAAAATTGCAATTTCTACAGATGTTGTGCAATTCTATTTTGATTACTAAAACAGGTTTTAAGATGGCAACAATAAGTAGAGGGAATTCTTCATATTTCATATTTATGAAAACAGATTTCTAATGAGGAAAAAATTAAATACCTGCATAAATAATTTCATTGTGGATTATTGAGTAAAAAAATATGTTTGACTAAACAATTCTCTAGTTGTGTGTGAAAGATACCTAAATATCACCTAAAGTAAATTAGAAAACATCTACTCATTGTGTACTCTCATTTGATTAATATGTACTTTAAAGCTTTATTTATATATATCCCATATAATATTTGCATTAATGATGCATTTACTTCTGAGAATATATATATATTTTTTTATCATTTAAATAATATTTAAAAAATAAGAAAATCCGTAAAAATGGCTCAAATAATATAAAATTACATACCCAATTTAAATTGCATTAATAATAAATAATTTAAAAAAAAACAAACATCGTTAAAGTAAATTACTGTTAAATTATATTTTGCATCGGTAGATTAGTTCTGCATTAAGATGTCAAGAATCCAAATGTCAAGTGTCATTTTAT
Source organism: Brachycentrus maculatus (assembly GCF_059751285.1). Taxonomy (NCBI): domain Eukaryota; kingdom Metazoa; phylum Arthropoda; class Insecta; order Trichoptera; family Brachycentridae; genus Brachycentrus; species Brachycentrus maculatus. The sequence continues at coordinate 428,180 of NW_028281014.1, forward strand.
TATTTTCAAAATGGCAATTATGTACATTAAAAGCTGTGAATTTGAAATCAAAAGGATCAACAATTGTTTTTTTTTTTTAAATAACATAAATCATGTCCCTACTCAAGCTTCAACTTTATAAGTTTCATAGCCTATGCCTGCTGGTGAGTGAATTTACTCTTTATGTTTAAGGTTACTATGGTTTCATGTAATTTATGAGTGAAAATTCTAGGCAAAAACACTCGCGAAAAATGTAATGTGTTACTAAGAAGCTATTTATATAAAATATTGAAAAAAGGTAATATAAGTAAAGCGAATAAACTGAAATTAATATGAAATAAAAATTTACCCGTGAGATTAGAAGATGAACCCTGTTTGCCTCTGCTGGCCAGAAGCATCCCCTCGGCCATCTGCACGGCCCCACTGTCCACGTGGATGGTCTTAGGCCTTGCCCTGGCGCCGCCTGCGCCCCCCACCGCCCCCGCTGCCTTGGGTCGCAGCCGCGGCCCCCCGCCCCCGCCAGAAGGGCCCCCGGCCCCCTTGCCGCCCTGGGGACCCGACGGCTTCATCAGCGACATTAGCTCCGCTTTGTCAAACACCTTGCCCTGAAATCATCGATTACAATATTTGCATGTTAAAATAATGTCAATCAATATAGATTTCGTAGTCATACAGGAAAAAGTGACCAAGTGCATTTGTTTACAAAAACGTGATCATTGACTATTTTATATCTTACTAGCTTAATATGTATTGCCCTGAAATAATCCCAAAGGATTTCAAACTTGGAAGTATAATATATTGACTTGTTCAAAATGACTAACTGCATAGGTGTTTATTTTCTTGCCAAGCAAAAGTGACTTAAATGGCTCTCCTGAATATTTTACGTTTTGTTAGTTGGTCACTTTCTCCTGTACGACTACGATATGTGATATAGAGAATGGTTAAACACATTAAAAATTAGACAAAAAAACCTAGACTTTTAAATATACAATCAGAAGAGAGGAATATCCATATAACAAACCTGAATGTTTGCATATATGTATGTACTTGCTGAAAATTTGAAGATGCAACAATGATGGTACAAATTTTTCCCAGATTACACAAATTTCTGTATGAAAACATATACATATTTAGATTAATACATTGCAAGTAAAGGGTTTAACTTCCTTGGAATGTTTACAGAAAGTGATCTGATTTCATGGTAATTATTACTATGTTATTTACGACATGCACATTTTGTGCATTTCCAAAACCTTACATTGCGGTGGTGTGCACATTTTTGTGCATTTCGGTCCTTCATACCTTAAACTTCATATACAATAAACGTCAAGTTTTTTACATGTTTGCTTTGCTCTTTAGTGGATAGGTGTCACATTAATTCAAAACATTGTCAAATTATTTCTGTCACCATTCTTTCAATGTGATCTTATATCGCCCGCGTCAAATTACATTTCTTAAACAAACTTCAACGTAACCGATGTGTTAAAAATGCCACTGAGGCGCTGAATTCTCATTATCTTTTATATTATTAGTTAACCGGATTCACGCAGCTTGCATAACCGTAAGTGTTTTCACAAAACATGCCCCATACAAGGCTGACATAAGCGTATGTGTTTTTACTTTGCTCCAAGTTTCGAACCTCAGTTCGCCTTGGAGGGATTTTTTCATGATGTGGAACTTTGGATAAATCAATCAATCCTTGGCCTTATGACATCTGTCGAAATATCTGACTAATAATTTGAAACATCACAAGGATAAATAAAAACAGATCCCTGGTTTATCTTGAGGTCGGTAATTAGTCCGCGCCATAATCATGCCCTATATTTGTCTCACTCTCGACGCTACGCATCGCCAGTGGGTAAGAGTGACGCACGATGCGTGCTTTGATTTATTTATGTTACGATCTTATTTGTTTATATTACGATATATTTCAAGAATAATGTGACACAAGTGTATTATAGAGTACCAAAAAGGCACATTGAATCCCATTGAACGTTTTTGTTTGGGAAAATAAATCGTTTTTTAACTAAATACATGATAAAAATAATCATTTAAAAAAGGCAAAATACCGCCGCCCACGGGCGTCTCTAAGGAACAAAGTTAACGCAGTTAAAAGGTTAATCAAATAAGTAATCTGAGTGAGGAAAGTAATGGGCAGTGACCTCTCTCTCGGCCTCCTCGATGGCCTTCTTGAGCTTGTATTGCTGCAGGATCTGGTCGCGGCGCTGCGCCTGCTGCTCCTTGCGCGCGGCGCGCTCCTCGGCCACGCCCGCCTCCCGCTGCCGCCGCGCCTCGGCCGCCGCCTCGCTGCGCGCGCGCGCCTCCTCCGCTGCCTGCCGCCGCTGCAGCGACAGCAGCATAATGCGCTCCTTCTTGCGTTCCATCTCCTCAGCCGTTTCCTGAAAACCATCCTCGCTTACCTTAGTACGGTCAAAGCATCTTAATTCTAAATTTTAAGGGAAAATATTTATGTATATTGTTTAACCCTTCCTTTTCGGTGATATATAACTAATACACATTGTAGACACACTGTAACACACATTCATTTCACAATAGATGTCTCTTGTGAAGTTCTAGTGATTTAAGCACAATGTTTCAAAATTGGATCACATATATAGAATTTTCAAGAATTTGACTAGTGTGGTTGTCAATCATGGGTAGAATTGGTGAAAGTTACACTTAAACCAGCCTATGACGGTCGTAAGCCCTGTAAATACCCAGACTTCCATATTCTTCTTCATCTATATTGAGATGTCAAAAAATAATAGTACACATTGCTTGTAATAACTTTAATACCTTGATAATTGTAATAAATAATAAGTTCAGATTTTAGGTATTCTTCCATAATACATTTACGCATTGAATGAAAAAAAATTGTAACAATTACCACTCGTCAGCAGTAGCTTTCGGGCAGTCAACCGAGGTGGTTGTCTCGCTTGTTTGTGAGTGTGAGTGTGAGTCATATTTTTCATATTTTCAGCTATCAAACTTCAATAAACATCACTTTTGACTTCAAATATAATAAATTTAGGCGATTATCTATAAACATAATTTTTTTCGGATTTTAAATTGTTCATTTATCATGTGTATTGACTACACAGCACCGGAACGCGGGTTTTTTTATTTTGGCACAGTAAGGGGAAGGTTAAACGCTCTTTTTCTATATATGATGTGCGACGACTTTTATGACAAAATATAAAGTGATAAAAATTTCAGGCAAAAGTCACCAACTTCAAAAATGACAGTTTTTTAGTGTACAAATACATATTTTTTTGTATTTATCCGTTTGGTGCAGGTTATACATAATTTAGTAGTGAATACTCTCGGCTTATGAGTCGAGTCGCTTTCAACAAACATAATTAATTTACGGAACGCATATCAGAAAATAACAATACTATAAAACTGGCTATAATTTATAATAAAAATTAAATGATAAATATAATCACTCCTACAGAACATAGGTCAGTTGACTTTTTATTAAAAACTATCTTTGTAATTAACAACATACTACTACACCACAACTAACTTATTTATATGAAGAAAAATTAAAGACACTCTTACAAAAAACCAAATTACAATAAGTGTATGTGAATGAATATTACATGATACATAAATATATTAGAAAATATAAGCTTACAGGAGTAGGGTTATTCCCGATGATAATGGCCGCGGGTCCATCCTTTTCTTCCGCGTGAGTTCGCGAACTTTGGTTGTGTACGTCTCTATGTATGATGGGAGTCATGTTGTCCACTTGATGGTGCCTTTGAACAATGGGAGCTTCGTAAGGTTGCTGGGGTTGTGGATGTCTGACTCTCTCCTGCCACTGGTCATCTCCGGAATTGTCCTGGGGATCTCTTTCTGGACTGTGATTATTCGAGGGAGTTCTGTCTTTTTTCGGTGAGCCCCTTTTCATTCTCAAAGGAGGTTTGGGCCTCTTGGGTTGTTCGCTATCGAACGATATATAGAAACCCTTTTCGTTAGTTTGATCGGCTTGGTCCGAGCTGCTAGAGGCGGGTCCGATGTTATTCGCTTCGTGGATAGGTTGTTGGAATGAATTTCTAGTTAGGGATGGTCTCGTGGGAGATGGCAGTCTGTAGGTCCGATTACCGGAAGTGATGTTCAACCTCCCGATCCCTTGCTGAAGGGCCTCTTCTTCCGCATTTCCTATGAAAGAAATATTTTGGGGCTCCATGTCGTCGACGGTGGGAGCTTTCACAGGCACGTGGTGCGTAGCGCTAGGTGCAGAGAGCTGTTGTAAACTGACAGCTCCTTGCTGATGAGACAGGTCTCCCAGAGACTGCTGTCTCTGCGGAGTTTTGGCTCTGTGCTGCGGACTGACTGATGGAGGCGTGTTTTGGGTGAATAATGACTGTACCACTAAATGCGAAGGTTGAGCTTGAGGACTAGAGACTGTATAACTTAGATGATTATTTGTATTTTGATGATTGTGTTCGGTGCCATTCTGGTACCGAGGCTGAGTATTGGCATGCGTGGGATAAGGCTGATTTGTATTCTCGTGAAGGATGAATCCTTGCATGTTGCTCCAGGCTCTGGGATCTTGCGGATGCGAAGGCGCCGGGGGCTGCGGCGCCCACCCTCTCGGGGGATTGGGCTCTTGGTACTGAGGCTGTTGCTGGAACTGCATGCTCTGAGGAGAAGGCCAGGCTCTCTGCTCCCCGCTGTCCGCACTATTGCCCTGCGCTTGCTGCGCCCACGTCCTCCTCGGTGGCGGGGTGGGATGTTGCTGCGCCGGTTGGTGCTGCTGCGGGGGTTGCTGATGCATATGCTGAGGCCTATCGTGCAGGTAAAACTGGGAAGGTTCCATCTGATGACCCCGGGGGCTAGAGGACATGATCTGTTGATGATCATGAGGAATGTGCGGTGAAGAACCAAAATTACTATGTTGCAATCCGTATGCTGCGGAACTAACATTGTGCTGTGAACCATACTGGTTGTGCTGCAAGAGAAGTGTGAACACATTAAAAAATATAGTTACCACAAAAATATTCTATTCGAGTATGTACGTACGCAGTACATATTGACAATTTAGAACATACTAAATATACATAACACACAAAAAGCATTATGACATGAAAATAGACAACACACTTAGTGTTAGATTTCTATTGGAAGTATTTGAACAAAAATGAAACTGAAAATGAACTCGACTTAAATAAAGCAATACATACCATAGATTGTGGAATGTGAGGAGGTTGATAAACTTGTTGTTGTTGTATTATGTGATTGGATTGAATCTGGTTTTGTTGGCTAGCTAATCGAGCAATATCAGTTTGTATATCTTGCAAACTTGAATTCATCCTGCGAAAAATAAAGTGTTAATTTTTCAATCTGCATGAAATTTTAATTATATAACAAATTAAAAATCGACACAAATCGATGTGATTAAACCTCAAAATTTCAAGATAAACCTAGTCAGTTTTCGCATACTGTGCTCTGCTCGTGAAATATTGATGACCTGTAGTACAAATTAAACAAATTCAAATGTGAGAAGGTTGAAAATATTGATCACAATCCATATCCTTGAAATTTGACAAATCTAAAAATAGCTACCTTAGTATTTTTATAAATATTTAAAATTGCTAACTTTATAAGACAAAAAATTGACTACAAAATACATATTAACTAACGATTATAAATACATATAAGTCATCTTTCAATAGCATTATGCTATTGAAAGATGTTAACATTACGTTACCCTTCGATGTATTTTTTTTTTGGAAAATTTTCTGAAATCTTTTTAAAGAGACAGTAAGCAGTATTCGCATACATTTTTCTATCCTAAAAAAATACTTATATCTACATGAAATGTACAAAAAAAAACATACTTGAAACTTAGCGAAAAACTTACTTGGCAATAGATTGATGGTAGTCTTCTATCCCCATCCCATCCAAGTCGGGTGTTCGCCGAGTTTCCACAAATGGCAATCCATCCTGATCCATCCATTTGTTCTCGACAGACTGGGCTTCGGATGAGATATCCTGCCATTCAAACCGAAAACATATTTTTAACTAAAAATTTGGCTTACTTAGTGAAAAGAAGGCGCAATATTATCTTGGTTATTACCGCACGGAGATCTTTGAACATAGATTGTAGAAATCCGCCACAAAAACACATTTTCGATATCCAGAAACCTATGGCACAATTACACATGTGGATTTGATAATACAATAGTCAAAGGAAAACACGTACTGCAGTAGAGCAGTAAAGATATTTGAGCACCATACAGTCACTTCACAGTCCAGTGTTTACTGTTAGGAGGTAATATTGTGCAAATTGGATTCCATAAATTACAACTGTTCATAACACAGTTACGTAAGCGCAGGTTCTACCTTTTAATTCTTGTAATTGCCGAGTGCCTAATTAGTTTGTTGATGAAAAACAATTTGAATTTTTTCTTCAAAATGTACAAAGAATATTAATATTGAAATATGTATAGTGTCAGTTTATATCGAAATCACAATCGTCTCTTTCTTATACTTTAAACATATTTTAATTTTGCTCATCTTGAAGATTCGCATATTTTTAAGATGAAAAAAAGTGAAGTTTACGAATAATATTTGATGGGACTACGAGTATCATTATTAACAATCACTACTGTTATTTTACAAGATTTTAAATCTTATGGCTTGATAATGGACAGTACCTAACTCTGGCATGTTCCAAACCAGTGCATAATCACACAGCGTAACCGGAAACCACAGAGAGTAAATAATTACTGCAAGTTTATGAACAAATAATAGGAAAAATATGCAAAAATGGCGATAACAAGAAAGGGTTTAGTCAATCGTAATACATACACTTCAAAACATTTAAGTTGTATTTTTATTGGGTTAACCCTTTCCAAGAACCACATTTATTTCAGGCAGTTCATACTTTTTTTTTAAATTATTTTTTTACTCTTTACACAATACAAATATCATATTGTTCAAATTGCATTTGAAAAATATCTTACCTTAAAAATATAGAACTGTAACGGTTATTTATAAAATAACAGAAAAAATAAATTAACGATTTTCAAATATTTTTATAACAAAATTATTATTATGAACTGTACCAGATACAGGATTCCCCCTACGGATGATATCATAAGTTTCTCAACTTGATATGAAACATCTATAAAGTTCATATCTAGTTGAGACACCTATAATAAATCCTTTCATCCTTAAAAAATACATAAATTAGATTAAGAACGAACAACACTCTGACTAGTAATTTTTTTTAAATGTTGTTATTGCTATTCTTTACACACCTAACCTAACGTTACCTAAAGAATGACACAAGTAGTGAGAGGGTTAACCTAAACATTTATAGACCATCGGACATTTAATTCTTTTTAACTTAACACACTTAGGACAGTAAGGTATTTTTACCTTCTGCGCTGGCCTCATTTCAAAGTCAGAAAAGATCGAATTATTTAATGTTTTAATAAAAATATAATGTAGCAATCTTTTTTTTAAGGTCTAAACTATATGTAAACAATTATCAAATCCCGTCGCCAGCAGTCTGCAAGTGTAAAAAACACCCGTCCGAAATGTGTTGACATTAAAATTTTGTAAAAAATTTTCTTTTAAATTTAACGGGTGAATAATATGTCCCCAAACCTGCAATGACACCGGTCTCTCGGGCTTGTGTGGGAGAGCTGGCGCGAGATCAGCCCCCGCGCCTTCCTCTCCAGCACCCCCTCCACCCCCATCCCCGGCCGGGGATTTAACTACACTACCCTTATTCTGAAACCACACCACACATTCCAACCCATCACCGTGTATTGTAACATTGTCTTATAATACTAAAAATAATTGTTAAAAAAACAAGCCAGTGTACCAAACAACGTAAAAATGATGAACAGTGAAATTAGAGCACAAATATGTTCAAAGAATATTATCAACATATTACATAACAAATAAAGTGAGCAAGATGATGTGCCCGTGTTAATTAATTGGTACCTAAATTAATCTAACCGTTTTGAAAAACACATTTCTGACTACACTAGTTATGGTAGTGAAACCAATCGCACTGAACAATTTATTAATAAAGTATGCCAAGGCGGAAAAAAAGTGAATCATTATCGGGATATATGTATTCTGAAAGTGACCGTGAAACTGAACAGCACATAAACAATAAAGAAACTAAGTAAGTGGCAAATAAATTAATTGAGAAAATGTAAAATGATTCCTTTCTCCAAGTAATTATAATGGAAAGTGAATTTTATATAAATGCTCATGTCACATTCATAAAATCTTAACATATAATAATTCTATTTGCATGCATAATGTACAAAGTTTATAATGATCAATCTGAATAAAAATAAATGAGATATATTTCATTAAAGTGCCATTTTTTTCACTGTAGCGAAGCTCTAAAACATGGTGTAAATATTTTTTATTTCAATAGCCAAACAAGTTCTATTTATTTAGTTAATGTTCTTTTTAACAAAATTTGAAAAATGATAACAAATTCCAGTCAAATAGTAGACTTTTAAGGTATTATAATACTTGCCATTTAAAAAAAAAATAGCAGAAACAAAATACACAAAAAAATATTAAAATTTTTAGTAAATTTTTGTATTGCACTTCGAAATAGTTACATCGAAAATGTATGGCACTAAAATGATAATTTTTAAAGAAGAATTCTATGGCTTTAAATTAAAATTTATTTGATGTTGAATTTCAGCACCAAACAAAAGATATTGAAACTCAAAGTAGACATAAAATTGCAATTCTATTAAATCAAAATAAAACAAAGGCTAGAATAACTCAGATATGAAGTTGTTTACCTATGTGAAGGTACACATACTTAAAACAACAAATATATCATGCAGTACCATGCTACAAATTCATTTATAAAATTTTGAAAAACATGCATTTATTTATTTATTTATATGTAGTGACGTAAACTGACATGATCATTAAATTGGATATTTAAAAAAAAATTATGAAAAAAACTCAATCTATGTTTGCAAACTTACCAAACTGGCAATCTAAAAGGGAATATTTATTTACTGAATAAATATATAATTGGAATATTTATTTACGTAACAAAACAGACTATATATACTCATCCGACAACAAAGGCTCTCCCCATACTAAATTATTTACGATACCGAATGGAAGTTCATTAATAATAATGTTCACATATTAATGAACATAGTTTAAATGGGGGACTTTATGAAAATGTTCAAGAGAAATCCAATAGCACATTGAAAATGGGATAAATGTAAAAATTTCTACTAAACCAAATCGACTTTTACTCTTGTCCGTTTTTCATATATTGATATATTTCAAATTAGAACAATAAAAGCAGTAGAATTGGCATTTGTTTCGTAGTCCAACTCAATAGTTTGAGGTAATCTTATTACTGCGGACAAAGTTGTCACGAAGAAACATCTACGAAATCTATTGGTGGTGAAAATCTCCACTTGATATTTAAAAAAATAAAATTAAACTATAATTTAGAAAACCTCATAAACAGATAGACTACATACACAGAAACATCACAAAACACTTCATAGTTTTAAGATGCATACCTAGTTTACAAACTAAACCGAGCCTGGCAAAATTCATCAAACATTACACAACAAATTAGAAAATTTCTTGAAAATTTTTTGTAGTACCAATACTTAATACGCTAAACGCCATGGGTCACCGGTGACCTCGCCTGTGTTAGACCACAGCACCCTGAGGGGCACCAGTGACCTCAATCAAGAGCTATATTCAAAATGCTTTAACTATGGAACCCATCGTCAAATCAAAAAATTAAATTAACTACATACATTATATTATTAAAATACGTAAATTACGGAAAAGTTTTTTTTTTGTAAATTTCAAATTGACAAATTTTAGTATTGGCATTTAACATGTCAAAATAGAAGGCGGTGTCACCAACCTCAGGATTTTTGCTAGGTTAGGTTTAGTATAAAAACATAGATTTCACGGACTTAATACCCATCAAACATTCATAGCAATTATGGTAGATTTATTGACACATGATAAAGAGGATGGTGTGGTTATACTGGACAACACTCACATACATACTAAGGTATGCAAAATGAAAATGAAGAATAAAAATATACCTTGGAGACGGCCTGGAGGAACGCTTGCTGTCCTAGTTGTTGTCTCTGTCTGTCGTAAGCCATTTCCATTCGTTTCTTTTCGTGTTCAATTCTTCGTCTTTTTTCTTCTAATCTTAACCGGATATTATTTATTTGCGCAGTCATGGCGTTACCATTGTTCATCGGTGACATCTCCTGAGAAGGCTGGCCATCACCATCTGAAGGAAAAAAGGTACAAAAATTAATTTAATATTCCAATCTTGGGTTAGCAAATTCACTCATTTTCTATATTACGCAAACTGATGCTGGTGATATTTCATATAAAAAAAATCTTACCCTGTAAATAACATAAAACAGTGAAAAAATTATAAATTTGAAAAAAATTATATTGTCTGTTTTTTTTTTATTTAATCCTTTTTTAAAATTTCAAATAGTAAAAAACTTCTTACAATTTTTGGAAGATGAAAAAATTGTCAATCGGAAAAGAATTTTGTAAAAATGTTCTCATTTATAATTACGTTATTTTATATGATTTTTTGATATTGATTTTGTCCCCCTTGTTCATCAAATATTTTTCCATATTTGTTTTAATTTTTCGTCATTTACTTTATGTTAAATTTGTTAATGAAAAAAAAAAAGCTTTATCTTTGATTACAGTCAGTTTTTGTTTTCCTTATAATTGAATATGGTAAAATGATTTAAAATGATTTAAAATAACTTGGGAATGATTTGTTAAATATTTTTTAACAATTCACGTTTGTTTAATTCTTTCTTCACAGCTTTCATTATTTTATTTAGTTTTTTAGACTTTTTTATAATGAGTACTTAAACCAACATACATTTAGGTGAATCTTTTCTCGATTATAACAGTTACTTACTGGAGTGATGCGGTTCATTCTGCACACACTGCTGCTGCCAAGTAGTAGTGTTGGGCATCATACCGAAGGAAGCCATTTTTCCATCTCCGCCCGCCGTCCCGAACCGGCCTACTTTGCTCCCTGGGGATGGATTTTCTTCCCTCCCGTGTTGCATATAAACCAATTGTATACCTTCAAAAGAACTTTACATATAAAACCGGGACAAGCAAATAATAAAATATCAAATGTCACAAGTGCTGTCAACATACCGGAATGTTCTCCATTGCTTCTGAACTTTGTCAAATCTGCAAAACTAGACATTTTCGATGAAGAAATGTCGCCGTCTACCAAATCCTTAGTATTATTATTGCTTAAATAAAAACCCGTACCGTCGCCAGTTCCTTTACTTATTAAATTTTGGTTGTGACTAATGGCATCATTGCTGAGTTGGCGTTTCATCTGATGCTGATGTTCTATGACTCTTTCGGCGTCCTCTGGCTTGGAATACTGCCTTTCTATATAACGCTCTCTCGGTTCTTCCGTTCTCTTATTAGGGAAAGTTAAGTTTTCTCCCTTGGTTGGAAAATGCATTACATTATCACCATCATTATAAAACATATCTATTGAGCCTTTGGCATCTTTCAACGTGGATCTCACCGCAACACTTTGCTCAATAGGACCTGAAAATAAACAAAAGAAAACACTGAGTGAAATTGTGTGTGCTGTATTAAAATAAAATAATATATATTTTTTTAAAGCGCCTTTCAATTCCATTGTTTTCAATATATGAGTCATATATGTACTACCAGCCTTTATGCTATTACAATTTTTTTTTAAAGAAAATGTTACTTGAATTTAAAGAATACATGCAATTTTTATTTATCTAATAATGATCTTACATTTAAGGAATTTAATCTCAAATCTTAAGTATAAGTATAGAATTTGAACTATTGAATTTGAACTTTGCAAAATACTTAATTTTATTAACCAATTTTTACTCAGCATACCTTCAATTGTTTTCAATAAAGGCTAAAAACCAGTGCTACATAAATTTTTACCAGTAGGTGCCGAAATTTTTCTGGTCATAGTGTGATGTCCACTATTGACCGTGGCGAGTTCCTTCTCGGGGTTTCGCCCCACAAAGTTGAGATGGTCCTGCGAGCCCCCGAAGTTTTCCACGGTGAGTTGAGAGTCATCTGCTGCCGTGATAGAACTGCGACGAGATCGCCGGCCCGCATAACTCGACCTGCGCTGCTCCTCCCAGTTGGATGGCCGTCCTGCTGCCATGCCCTCTCCCATGACTAAATTTCAATCAATCATAATAAGTCATTCTGAAGGATCAATCACATGGTAATTAATAAAAGGGTATTAACAATTTCCGCTAATTATATAAGATTTCTGACTCCAATCACCCCAAGCATATTGTATGGCAATTAAAACACTTCTGGCAGAACAGGAAACCGGCAAATTTTACACCGATATGTATTGAAGCCATCCTTAGGTTCTGATAAATAAAACAAGTGGAGTAAAATGAAATTTTTGGGATTTGTTTCTGGAGTAATTGACAGTATATAATCACATGATATTGATAATTTTTTTCAATGTCAAATTATTTATGCAAAATTAGTTTTCTTTTTGCAAAGTATTAACATGATAGGAATATTATAAAGTTTATAAAAAAAAATCATAATGAAAAAAACTATGCTACATCAATTAGAGTGATAACTTAGCATGCGTAGAGGCTAAGAATGTTAACGTAGTGCTAACTAAGAATGTTTTTTGGTATCTCTCGCGCTCTACTAAAAGGTAACGGTATGTAAAAGACACTTTTAAGCATTTTCTGCAAACAGTGTGTTAATTAAGATCCGAGTGAGGACCCCAGGACATCAACATGATAAATAATCGCATTAAAGGGGTGGACATTAACATGTATTAATCAATGGTAGACGGCAGTTATCGAATAATAGCAATATGAGTTACCTCTGTCATCAGCCTGCCTGACGACAGAGCTGAGCGTCGGCACCGCCCGGCCCCGGTGGACGACGAAGCCCTCGTCCTGCGCGAAGGGGCTCTGCTTGGGGGAGGAGCTCCGCCGCTCGGGGGTGGAGCAGGCCGAGCGCTGGGTGGCGGAGCCCGGGGCCTGGGCTCCCGCGCGCCCCCGGCTCATATGCGAGGCCGAAGGGGAGCGGGTCACTGGAATCATAATCCCATTTATTATTTGCGTAAATTCTCTTTTAGATCAACTGACGGTGCCTACCACGCCCAAAGTTAGGTTCACAAGGTAATGTGGTGAGCATTTTTTGCAGTACATATTTGCTTTAGACCTAACAAATTATGGCTGTTCGCATACACAACATGATTCAATTGTTTGTAAAATGATTTCAATTTATTATTTGTAAAAAATTATCTTTTAAATCAACTAACACGGTGGCTACAACGCCCCAAATTTAGGTTCACAAGGTAATGTGATGAGCATTTTTTGCAGTATTTGATTTAAACCTAACAAATCATGGCTATTTGCATACACTACATGATTCAATTGTTTATAAAAGGATTTTGCCAATTCTTTACTTGATGATTTTTTTAAAGGAATAACCCGCAAAGTCCCTACTTTAAGAGGCTTGTCTGCAGGTAGGATAGTAAGGATAGTGAAGGTAAATGTGAAAAATACATCAACAAACACCCAGACTAATAGAAAATAATTCTTTCATGAATTAATTTTGCAATTGGCGGGAATCAAACGGCGACGCCAGTTTTGCAGTCGAGCATCTACCCCACAGCGCCTAAAAATTGTACTTTTGAATCGGGTCATTAAATAATACTCACCGCTAAGAACCGAATATGTTTAAATTTATTTAGTTTACTTGATAAGTCAAGATTGTATCTTAGTAAAAGTTTAATACAGAATATGATATATGATTATGTTTTCGGACTATTTATTAGCAGCTAAAACCAAATTGAAGAACAGCATTCAACTTACAAACGAAACTACGAAAAACCGTGTGAACCAACCTTGAAAAAAGCCTTTAAACATGAAGAATAATCTACAAAATATATTAATTTGTCATAGAGGGGTATATAACTATGTATCTGTAAATGTTATGTGTAAAGTACTGAGACTAACTAATACTAACTACTGAATATAGTGAATACTCAAAAGGAATTAACATGGCTATCCAATGCCAAATTTTGAGGAGGAAGCCCAAAATATGTGAAAAGTTCCACAAAATTGTGTTAAAATTTGTAATTTGCCTTTTTTGGTAATCAACTGCGATGAGAAGCTGTTTTTTATTATTATTTTGTTTGTCAGCCACCCAAAAGTTTTTGCACCCATTTAGGCCTATAGTCAGATGGGTTTGTAACCTTTTCACTCTCTACCCAAAATATCATACTAAAATACAAAATTACAAAGTACAAAATTTTATACAATCATTAATCGTTTGTTACTGTACCAGCACCATACCTACTAGACATATCGCTCACTCCTTTCAACAACGTCATACATCAAAAATCGTCAATTTTTAGTTGTGCATGTTTTCGGAAAGCCCAGAAAATGTACTATATCCCAACAAAAGCGGCATATTTTTAACTTAATACTTACCCGCTACAGGGTAGAAAGTGCAGTTTTTGCATTTTGAAGAAGAGGTATATTGTTTGATTATTTTTTAAATATACTAAATATTTTTCAAATGGAGAAAAAACATTCAAGTTTTACCTAAAAAGATCTGTTTCACAGTAAAAAGTTCAATAAGTGACTTGATACTTTTTAATATATTTTATTATATTTTTAAACATAAAAATGATCTCCTGAAAAACCAAGTTTTTTGATATATGTTGAAAAGAGTGAGCGATATGAGAAGTACCATTTTTCCAAAGTAGGTCAATAATATTTGTAGCACATTTTTGTGTAAAAAATTTCTTTGTTTCATTTATAAATTTAATAGACAGGCTTCAATCTCCCGTGTGAAATTGATTTAATCCTAGATGTACGGTGTATGAAATACTTGAAGAAAAAACAATTTGTAACAAAATATGTACTAAGTAACATAAATGGCGAGTGTCCGTAAAATGGAAAATAATTGCAACTAAAATTACATCTGACCTATCTTAGCAGCAACTTGTGACATACTTCAATGTGAAAATATGTTTTTTCTATGGGTATGTGTGTGCATATATACATATGAATGCTGAATACATAATATTTATGAATAATACAAGAAGAACCATTAAAAATCAAAACTTGTAAATAGTTTCGTTAAAACCACCACAACAATACGAGTCGATAAAGATATAAAAAAGTGAGAGGATTTTAAAGAGAAAAAAAATACATTTGCGTAGGAAGTAAACAAATGAAATCAGCAAATGAATAAGAATGAAACACACAAAATGTAGAAATTGATTATAGAAAACTAAGAGGATTGCTAAAAGATATTTGCTTTAAAATAATAGCATGCATTTGCAAATGATTCTTTTAATGGTATCGCCTCAAAAATTAAAAACCCCAAATATTCGCTACGTATTTTTGCAAATGTGTAATTTTATGATGTGAAATGTGTACAGTTAGATCTATACTTACTTCTAGGCCACCCTGATAATGTTAAAGAACATAAATTTGGCATCAGTAGAATTAAAGATAATTCTTATCTCCATGTATAGAAGTGCATATTATACAAAAATGCACCAATAACAAATATTAATTAAACATATGTACTTAAAATTACAATTGAATGCTAAAGGGTATTTTACTTAACCTTATTATACTTAGGTCAATGTATTTTAAAGGTTCGAATCTAATAGACTAATAAATAAATCGGCATTGAATTTGGTAAAGATATAGTAATTTTATATGGAATGTAATAGATTTGGAGGATATATTCTTTACTGTCAAGAATAAAAGGAAATAATATAAAAGCATGCAATACAGACGACATTGTCACATAAGAAACTTATGCGAAGGGGGGGGGGCGTAATAAACACTGTTCGGATACAATAGACAATTCCACAAGTGCAATGGCAAATATCGCCTATTGATTTTCATTATGTTTATATTCAAATTAATACTTTGTGCTATAAAAAAACCTCCTTTAGCACTCGAGTGCCGCCACAGAAGCGGCATGCCTGGTTTTGCCGTATTACTAGAGTGCTGCTGCTATGGTGACAAGAAAATAAAGTCCTAATACTCAATATTTTTAATGTATGGTTATTTTTTTTCAATAACCAGCATCATGTAAGTACAATTAAATACTAATACATCTCGGAATTCAATTCAGTTGGCGTATGCACATACCAAATAACTTTCGAGTGCAATGGGTTAGTATATATTACTTAGTGTCTTACTTTTTTTTTGCTTTCAAATAATTATTACAGACAATTCTATATTCTAATTTGATTTTATTTTAAATGGTTAAAACAAAATAACAATAAACAAAACTGTAATATACACATATATATTTTGAATCCTAATATATTTACTTCTGTTACAACTATTTCATCTAGTTTAGACTGAATAATTTATACAAAATTAATTTTTTTTAAATCTAAGTCTTTTTAGTAAATACCAATATTTCTTCAAATCTATAGTGACACGCGTTTCGATACTGTCCGCATCATTTTCAAACACCGTGTGAATGTGATTCGGGATGCACCGAAACACGTGCACAATAGATTTTAAGAAATAGTGGTATTTGCTAAGGAAAGCTCTTTCGCTGAGAGGACGTGTTGCGCATTTTGATGTTCAGTTCGTTACATTCAGTTATGTCACATGTACACATTTGAAAAGTTTTTGATGTGCAAATAAAATTCACACATTTTCAATGTCGTTTTTATCATTTTCCCTGCTATCTGATCTTTTCGCTTATCCGACCTTGCTGCGGCCGGTTTAGGTCGAATAATCGAGACTCAGATACTGTATTATCAGAAACATAATACTAATGGTTAGTATCACAGACTCATCGGAATATCAATAGCATTAAATTGAAATATTAGTGCATAAATAAATTGAAAGTAAACAATGAAAAACAATAAGCGAGACATGCCACCGCGGTTTCTGGAATAACTCTCTCGATACGGGGGTCTGGTGTCCGCGAGGAAGCGGGAGGCGGGAGTCACCTGTGAACGGAGGTTGGTGGTTGGCCGAGGGCGGGGGTGTGTGCAGCCCGCTGCGCAGGTCGGGGATGGGCGTGGAGGCGGCGGGCGGCAGGCAGCGCTTGTGCACCACGCCGTGCGCGTTGCTGGCCCCCGCACCTGCCCGCACACATGCAACCAGCCCGGGTTAGTACGCCGCGCCGCTATCCCACAAGCTATCTACCGCCACCGTCTAACAGCACTTCCCCACTACCCCCAATGCCCCAATGCCCCAATGCCCCACTGCCCGGATGCATTTTATTAATTTCTATTACATTTAGACTAATCTTAGTACACAAGATAGTAAGGAAACAACTCAAAAAACACTTTATCGCCTTTTAAAAAACCAAATACAACTATAAAAATAAATATAAGTGATCACTTTATTATTTATTCAATATTACCCTGGACTGGTACTTGAAACGGAGGGCTAATCACCTTTCCTTCATGTGTTAACGATCAAGATAACACTGCGTTCATATAATCCAGTGCCTCATGCACCATGGTGTGCGGACGAGGGTTTGAATGAATGAATGAATAAAAAAAAAACAAAATCAATATTGATATTTTAGTTATAGTCAAGACATTGAAATCTATGAATACTATTCTTTTTAATTTGAAATTTAAGTCTACTACTACTACCATCACGTCATTTCCCCGCAGGGGTAGGCAGAGAGGATGGAATGCCACACTCTTCTGCCCTGACATACACTCGTAGCTTCCTTCACATCCATACATCTATTCATACATGCCCTCTGATTACGCAGACTTTTGACGCAACCAGGTTTTGGATTCTGATTATGCAAAGTCTTTTTCGACCGTCCTCGTTCTGTTCTCCCGCTCACATTCGCCACGTATACATTCTTAGTCATTCTCTCGTTATTCATTTGTTCCACATGTCCATACCATCTTAAAGAAAATTTAAGTCATTTAACATATATTTTTAAGGGAATTATTTTCGAGGCGGCATTATATTTGGGCCAATGTGATAGTATCGCTGTACAATCGAGAGCAGAAATGTTGAACAGTAGAAAATATAATTTTTATTGACAATACAATTTAACCCAGCCACTGGCTGGTAAATGCGTAGACCATATTCCCTTAAAAAAAACTTTTCATCTGCATGGAGAGTTGTGGACTGTATTAAAATGTCTTGGATTGACTCCAAGAATTGAAAAACAGCGTTTAGTTACAATACAGAAATCTGCCTTTAATCGATTTGAATTGTAAATTGATTAAACTTTATTATAAGAGAAACACCTTGTGATGCTGAAAAAATATTTTTCTACATAGTGTCCTTAAGATAAAATAATATTTTTTTAAATTGTTTCCTTATAAAACTTATGTATCAAACTGTTCATTGGAGATTGAACTTCTTAGATTATAATTGGATACTGAGAGCAGTTTCCATCATACTATGGGGTTCGGACTTCTTGTCAACATTTATAATCAGATATCAAAATTAACTGAGATAATGAATGCAAAAAGAATTGCCAGTGCATTACATTACAACGAAAAGAAGCTATACATATTCAAATAAGAATATTCATAGAAATTTATTGGACAACAAACAAAAAGCTAATTGGACAGTTTTGCAAGGGCATATTGTAAACGTGAAATAAATGCATTTTTAAGATGTTTAAAATTATTTATTAAAATACGTCCCTGTAATATATGAGTGCACCGAATTCTAATCAGATATTGCAATTTGATTTTGCATAAATATTAAGCACCATGCATGTTAGTATAAAAAGTATATTGAGATAGCTTGAGGGATAAGGCAGCAGAAAAGAGTTTCCTTTATTCATAAAAAAACCAGAAATAGAAAACACGAGATTTGAGCATGTGTGTACGAGTGAATATTAAATAATTTGGTATTTTACAATTTTTGTTTGTTTTTGAATATGAACAATTTGCTTTATTTGGTTCCAATCGATATAAAAGATCAGTGTGTTTATTTTTCCGTACCTCCTATTTCATATAACTTTTCAAACCCAAGTAAACATCTAACCAAAACCATTTATTAGCAACTGAAATACAGCAGTAAGCAAATTATTCATACCAAAAATAATACAGTGTAAATAAACATGCAAAACCATATATAATAATAAATAATACTAAGCAAATTCATAAATCGGGAAAAACTAGCCACCAGAATTAATAAAAGTCTCCTCTTGAAACCGATAATCAAATATTCCGACACCTGTAAAAAAAGTATTCCCGCCCGTATTATGTAAAGTTAAATTTTAATATATTTACAGAAATTAGTTAGTTGTGAATTACAAACCTGTATTTTCCCCCTGGGAACTCGGGAATCTCACGCATTTTGCAGGATGTATCTCCAAAACGTTAAAGAGATCCGCCAACATAACCAATAAATTTTGCTGCATGGATCTGAAAATCAAACATTTGTTTCAAATAAAATGTTACATTGTGAAACCTGCAGGAACGAATAACAACAAAAAAAATATTAACATATATTAAAACGGACTATCAACGATGCATATCCTTCCAAAAGACTTAACAAATACTACTAAACCTCCATGTATAAAGCTACTAAAACTACAATGTTGTCTGAATTGCATGTTTTGTTTTTCCAAATCAGTGAAATGATGCCGTTCTTTGCAGTGAGAAAAGACACTAACTGATTAACAAATAATGAAATGCGCAATTCAATTGTTTAAATGAATAAATTGCAAAATGATAATAATTATCCAAATGAAAAAAAATCACATAATTTTTTTGAATGGTTTATTATTATGTCATTTCCTGAATGAATCAAATTATTCATACGAGGCATATAAAAACAAATGAAAATGTCCGACAAGGTTGAGGTTTTATTTGTGAAGCAGATAAGTAATTTTAAATATTATTTTATTACTGGAGCAAACATCAAACAGAGATCCGTTGTGATATTTCCAAAACAAAGCTTCATCCTAGCCTTGACTGGCTTATAACATTTACCATTTCGACCATTATTGTGAATGTACAATATATTGAATTAATTAATTAAAATAATTTGTATACATGCAGTTATACATATCATGAATATGGAATCAAAAGCAGATCGGACACCGTAGTCACAAAAAACGCGCTTAGAGTGTCAGAAATAAAGACTCTAAGAAGCACATCTGCCAAGAGTCTACGAGACAGAATAAGGAACAACAGGATAAGCTAAAAATTCGAGATCGAAGATGTCATTAGTTGGGAAGGCAACGGAGGAGACAATGGTATGCGCATGTGAGGAGAATGGAACCAACCAGACTCCCCACATTGCACTGTACAGCCAACCCCAAGGTAGACGACTCCTGACCAGACCATTAAAGAGATGGATCGACAGCTGGGAATCAACATCGCAGGAGGCTAATAACTCTTAAAAACAGGTCACAAGGCCTACACCAAGCAAAAGAATAAGAATAAGTATATTTGCAGTGTTGACCAAACACGTTTGTAGCTTACTCAGAAGTGACAGATGTCTTTTTATATAAAAATAGATTTCTATTAAGACAAATTCATCTTGATGCATCTTCCCTATTGTGAAAATCCAATATTAGATAGAATTTTTATAGTAAAATAATGTAATTTATATTTGAAGCACTAACTTTGTAATTTTCCATTTTATAATTAAAATGTAACTTTGTTTTAAAATCACTATAAATATTTTATTATAACTTAATTATAATGTCTACCGATTTCAAAGCTAACCGCTTTTTTATCAAGACATCTTGATAAAGAAGCGGTTAGCTTCGAAACCGGTAGACATTATAATTAAGTTATAATAAAATATTTTTAGTGATTTTAAAACAAAGTTACATTTTAATTATAATAAAACATTAAATCCAAGTTGTCTTCTCCTACTACCATCACGCTATTTCGCTGCAGGGACAGGCAGTTATAATTGTTAGATTACCCTCTCATATAGGTGATATCCTCGGGCATCATGTGGAAGACGTTGTAGGGCAGACTCCTCTGGCAGAAGTGCTGCACCAGCGTGAGGTTGTGCACGGAGTCGTGCACGGAGGCGAGGCGCGGCGCGCGGATGTGCGCGGCGGGCAGCGCGTCCGGGCAGTACAGGCTCACCAGCGCCGCCAGCGCCACGCCGTCGCACAGGTCCCGCGGCGACTCGATGGCCGGCACGCTCGGCAGCGGCGACTCACTCTCCTGGGAGGACAACACAAGCAATTGAAACCATTAACTCAAATCTAAAGGTGAGGTCCAGAGCTTTTCGTCGTAACGTAACGTCGCTCGCGGCGAGCATCCGACTTCGGATGGAGAACTCGGAACGCTGTACTGACTATACGAACACTCTAATAGTAATGTATTACGTTACGACGAAATGACTCCGGTCAGTTCCCACCGTAATAATTTTTAATTTTTTATATGTAAATAAAATATCCCATTACTGAAAGTCCTCTTACTTACAAAATAGCACAATAATATGACAACATAACAATGTTATTTTGTTCCAAAGTAGCGATTTGTCTTTCATGTCTTTTCTGCCAGCGACAATCTATATTGTAGTTATTAAACTTCTGTAGTGCTTTTTTTTTCGTTGCAGGAACAAAGAGAAAGGCTCACCTGTGTTTGGTGTCTCAGGGCCTGGCAGGCGGAGGCCACCCAGGCTAAGAGGGCCTCCTCGTGCGGCGGTCCGCCCCCCGGCCCCGCGCCGGGCGCTGCGCCCCCCCAGCGCCTCACGGCCGCGGCCACGCGCTCCCGGGTGCCCACCTCGCGCCCGTACAGGACCATCAGTCCCTCCATTACCGCCATGTGAGCGCTCTGAAACCAGTTCATTTAACAAATCCATCACGTATATTTTTATGTCCATGTCACGTGGAGAAAAAAATGCTTGTGTTTACAAAAATATTTATAAAAACAAACAATAAAAACAACAGTTCTGCTAAAATATATTTTTATCAATAATTTGTTTAAGGGATATATTATGTATGTGGTGTAATTTCATACTAATTTTTCATATTTAAAAAAAAAATGCATCAAATCGAAAAGTTATTTAGCATTAGAATGAAAGGTTACGCACTTAAATAATTTTTAGCACATAATACTTAGGTAGCTAGCAACTATAATTTTACATACAAACTTTAATTTAGAAATACATATTATTTTTGTGAAATTATTTCTACTTTTATATGTAGATAACATTTTCTGGCAAAAATACATATTAATGTTTAAATTGATGGCTGACAAACAATATCAACACATTGTTTGCGGGAAACGCTTAAAAGCATTATATTTGCTTACTTTTAGTAAAGCGCATGCCGTCAAAAAACCTTGTGCAGATCAGAATTGAGTTTGCGGTTGTTTGTGATAAGTATACAACCCTAATTAGGATACTAGTTAGGGTCAGGGTTGATGAAAAAACCGCCCGACAACAATGTGCTAATTAGATGAGAGGAGCTTCCTACATTGGTAACAAATATAGTATTTTACATACTCGAGCATAAGAAATTAGTTTTTTATTGACAAATTCTTATCTTCATATCAGGCAATTGTTAACATAGCAATCTTCAAATATATCATACTTGAGATATTGACACAATAAGGACGGGTGTTTTTAACGCCTGCATACCGCTCGCTGGCAAAGGGATTTGATAATTGTGTACATATAGTTTAGACCTTAACAAAGAGATTGGTACATAATATTCATATAAAAACATTAAATAATTCCTTCTTTTCTGACTTTGCAATGAGGCTGGCGCAGAAGGTAAAAATACCCTTCCCGTCTTAAAGCATCAATCGACGGAACGGGTAGAAGTACCTTTCCTATCCTTAGTATGTCAAAAAGATAACATTTCATCCTTCTGAAATATGCATCATGAACTGAGTATGGATTGAATGGCTCTAAGCCGCCTGGGCAAGAGAAACGCGGTAAGGCTGGTTTGGGTGCCCGGGCATTGTGGTGTCATGGGCAACGAGGCTGCCGATAAACTTGCAAGAACTGGTTCTGAGAGGCCACCAATGGGCCCTAAGCCCATATGCGGACTGACACTCAACACTATCAAGTTTAGTCTAAAAAAACTGGGCCATGGACAAGAGCCAAGAGATCTGGTCCAACAGCTCAGGGATGAAACACGCAAAGAAACTGATCTTGGGGTACTCGCGGAAATTCACCACAGAACCTTTAAGGCTTAGCAAAAAACAAATAAGGATCCTAACCAGGACACTGCAGACTGAGGAAACACATGACAAAAATTGGACTACATGACTCCACAGTATGCAGATTTTGTATGGAGGATAACAAAACGCCAATCCACATTGTCTATAATTGTGACGCACTCGCCCGTAAACGAAGTCACATCCTTGGAGGACCACTAATGGACTCCGAGAAGGTGAAGCTACTACCACCAAAATAGGTTGTGAGTTACATGACAAACGTAGGTCTTGAGAGTGAGCTGTGATACAGAGGGAGGTCAGAATATACCTAATATGGTCGAAGTTATATAAGGGATGCAAGATCCCTTGACCTCACAAAAAAATATGGATTGAATGAGAAATAAATAAATAAGGGTAGACTACCATTTTGAGAGGGTTGGTCTGGATGAGCACGGTCTCGGTGAGGGCGCAGTCGGCGGGGTCGGGGATGTGGACACCCTTCCTGGCCAGGGTCTGCAGGATGTTCCAGTGGTTGAGGTTGTGGTAGTTGGGGTCCGAGTACATGTTGGAGAGGGCCAGGCAGTACAGCTCCGCATTGGCCAGCGTGCCGATGATGGGCGGCTTCAAGTGCTCCTGGTCCTGAAAGAGACGACAGGTTAGATAATTTCAACACATTTAACTTTTAACATGTGCACCTAAAAATGTTTGCCAAAAGGAATCTCGTTTATTTTTTTTTTAAAGAGTTGAACTCACATATTACAAAGTCAGTAATCATAGTAAAAAACAGTTCGATATAGATCGAAAATTTAATATAGTCAACTTTGAAAAACAAATGATAAGAATATATTTAACTTTTTTTTTATACTTGAAGCAATAACTTTGTGATTTTCCATTTTACAATTAAAAATAACTTTGTTTAAAAATACATTTTGAGTGTGTCCAAATACAGAAATCTAGATCATCTTCACTTAGGGGTTATTTTTCGCTATGTGAATATAATCCAGAATTCGGACCTCGCACACAAATGGAAAGAGTCTCCTTAACAAAAACTTTCCTCATTCCAACATAGATGACTGTTGTGAACTCGCACATACTGTGTCACGAGTTTGATCAATATATCTTATATGTTTCAAAATTTTGAGTAGCGTGGTTGTCCATCATGGGTAGAATTGTTTAATAATGTACTTATGTAAAGTGATCATTTAACCAAGCCTATGACGGTCATAAGCCCTGTAAATGCCCAGACGTCCATATTTTTCTTCATCTATCTTTAGATGGCAAAAAATCTAAATAATAATAATATTTGCCAATTTATATGTCGTCGTTTTCTCAAGAACGCTTAACTATTTATAATTTATGTATTTTACATTTTTGCAATTAGATATTTACATAAAGATAGTTACGCAATGCAATCAATGCCTACAGATAAAGTTTAAAAAAATTAATGTTTGTATGTGTCAGTTAAACATTAATTGCCATAATACTTTCTGTTCATTAAAATTCTTTGATTTATTCCTTTCTTATAGTAAACTGAATATTGACATTTAAAATAAGTGGTTTACCATTACACATTTGGAATTTCTTCAACAATAATACACAGCTGATCAATACAAAAAAAATTATTTACAATATTTTGAGTGTGTCCAAATACTTGTTTACAAATCTTGATTATCTCCAATTATAGGAGTTATTTTTCATATTTTTTTTGTTTTTAACATCTCATCAAAGATGAAGAAGAATATGGTAGTCTGGGCATTTACGGGGCTGACGACCGTCATAGGCTGTTCTTGGAAATTCTATATATATATGAACCAATTAAGAAATCTTGTACTTGAATCACTAGAACTTCACTGGAGACATCTATTGGTTTTCATCTCACCAATAGATGTCTCTAGTGAAGTTCTAGTTATTCAAGAACAAGGTTTCTTAATTGGCTCATATATATAGAACTTCCAAGAATTTGAGTAGTGTCGTTGTCAATAATAGGTAGAATTGGTGAATGTTACACGTGTGTAAAGTGATCACTTAAACCAATCTATGACGATCGTCAGCCCCGTAAATACCCAGACTTCCATATTCCTTATCATCTTTGATGAGATGTTGAAAAATAATATTACAAAAATTTTGGTTATAATCATTTAAAGTGTATTGCGTCATATTAAAAAATCTTGTAGCAAGTTATGAACACAAATCCTACATCGTCAAATTACGAAAAGAAAAAAAAAACTTAAAAACGTAAAACAGAAACTAGTATTTGTTACAAGGACGATTTCATAAATTTCTATGTTCAATAAAAAACTTCGCTTTCTGGAAAATTTTATAAATAAAAGTTCGTTATACGGGAGTACCGATTGCGTATCCAATAATTCCAAAAAAATCTACATGAAAAGGGACTCATATCAGTTTTGTAATAAATAAAAAAAATGGCGTTACATACAGTTTAATAATCTATACATACGATTTTTTAAAGGATTGAGACAATTTTCTCCATGTGAAAATACGCATTTCGTAAACAATAAACAAGGCGTAGTTAGCATCACTCACATTTCTCTCTAAAAAATAGCGATTTAATCGCTTTATCAATCTCGGTGGAAGCTTATAACAATGAGAAAAATATTTGGAGACCGACATTTGTTATTGTTATTTCACGCTATGTTTATTCATTAAGACCTCATTGTTAATGCTAAGCTCTGTTATAGCTATTAAATTATAATACTGAAGAGAGAAGAAATTCATTCAGAGCAATAAACCTTTTTATTAAATATTTTAATTATAGATTACGTTCAAGTGTTAAGCGCCCGATGATCTGGTATCGATTACGAAATTATTTTTTGCGATTTTCTTGAATGTTTTTTTCTAGACGCATTGTGGCACATTAAAAAAAATACATAAAATAAAACTAGTGTTTTGTTTTTAACCACTTTTATTTTTAATACTTTTCTTCAACCGGTTTTCACAACAACCTTGTCATCTTCAGAGATGGAAATGAACATGTCCATCCCTGAAGATGACACACTTCTTTTCAAAACCAGTTGGAGAAAAGTACCAAAAATAAAAGTGGTTAAAAACAAAGTTCTAGTTTTATTTTATCGTGTTTTGTATAAAATAGTATTTAAGATATTATATTTAGTACTTGTAACCTTGTAACGAAACTCCATTTTTTATAAACACAGATTTAATAAAATCAAAGTACTTTGCGTATGGGTAGTCTTATCTTCTAATAGTTTTTATTGTTTGTTTTTTAATTTTTGAAGACGAAATTTGAAACAAAACAGTACGTCATTTCCGGATTTTTTTTTCCAAGGTGATACATGCGATCTCTAAAATCCCTTTTTGAATAATCCCTGTTACTTAAATACCTGTTATAAAACTTAAAGTTAAACTTTCCACATAAATATAACATTTCAAACTACTTAGTGTATTTTGCCAGTATAGAACGTTAAAAACTTTATGATACTGCATCACTAAGTCAAAATTGCATATTTACGATTTAACGTTTTTTGCCAGTCCACCCACGATATATTCATAACAAAATATAATATTTTACCTCTCTTTTCAACCCCGACCGAGCCTAGAAATGAGGTCATGTCGGCAGGAAAAATGAAGGCAGCACCGCGCCCTGACTCTTCATACATTTATACTGTACTTGATACCATTATTATACACCAAATTATTCATGCCTAAAAAACTAGAATTATTCGCTAAAATTTGCGGCGTGTTTTGTTACGGGCGAAGGCTCATAAGGCCGATGAAAATAGATCAGCACAAAATAAAACGGACGATGATAACGAATTAATGCAGAAAACGTGAAACTTATGTAGCATGCAAATTGCTAAAAATAAACGCACGCAATTAAACAGTTGTTTTAATGATAATTAAAATTAAGAGAACCGATTTGCGAAATTTAATTTACGCGAAAGAAATTAATTTTAGTGGGCGATCCAAAGCGCGAGAGAAATGCGACGTCTACGGTAATTTCGTAAATAGCAAATAATTATGTCGTAATTATTATCCTATTCGCAAATCAGCTATGAAAATGTTTTCATTTTATTTTGCATGTTTATAATATATCACCCGATATGACGTCACTGGGTGGACGTCCGATTATGTAGTGCTTCGGATTAAGAAATGACGCCGACCGCGGCTGGTGTTCAAGTCTCGAGTCTAGTGTTGATTACTTCGCATTAAAGTATTAAGAAATATTGGTAAACACTTACATTCTAGTACCGTAGAACGGGGCTACTTGAACTTTGATGTGTTACTTGAGCCCAGTACAAAAAAAATCTGTATTTGGTCTACAATAATGAACGTATCGTGACAATAAGTGTCACCTGTCAGGGAAACAATGAATCATGTCGATACGTTCATTATTGTAGACCAAATACAGATCTAAATATTTTTTTGTACTGGGCTCAAGTAACACATCAAAGTTCAAGTAGCCCCGTTCTACGGTACCTTCTTTATGCATCAAATTATACCGAGAAACAAGTTTAGCCATACAAATACCCGGGACCTTCTTTAGTTTAGTTTAGCCTTCTGTTCTTACGTAGTATAGTGTTTTTTTAGAGGTTTATTTTTTAAACTGGCAAAATTGTTTCTACAGACTGTCAATTTAACAGTTGACAGTTGATTTGTAGTCGGTACGTTTTGCCATTTCGCCATGAATAGACTGAATGACCATTATGCCTGTCGTAAGTTCGGTGAATGGGCCGAAAACAATATTCAGCTTGATCCTCTTTTACAACGTAAAATTTTGTTCACCGATGAGGTACACTTTTGATTAAATGGCTATGTCAATAAGTAGAATTGCCGAATTCGGAGTCGGGAAAACCCAGAAGCCTTTGTTGAGACGCCCTTACGACCATTAAAAGTCACTGTTTGGTGTGCTTTATGAGCAAGTAGAATCATTGGCCCATATTTTTTAAGACGATGCCAGCCAGAATGTAACGGTCAATAGAGAGCGCTACAGAACCATGATTACTGACCTCTTTGTACCTCAGTTGAGTGGCATATATGTGACAGAGCTATGGTTTTAACAAGAAGGCGCAACATGGCACACGGCGGGTGCCACCATCAATTTACTGCGGGAAATTAGAATTTGTATACCTCTAAAAAAAACACCCCATTTATCTCTAACTTTAGGTCATTACGGTACAGTATTGGCAAAAGTACTGAAATCCACACGCACGCAGGATTAGTGGGGAATTCATTGAAAAAGTTGAAATATCAACAAAGAGTTCACACTGCGAAGTGTATAAGTATTTGGGCACTAGGTACTAGGTAGGAGGCATTAACCTGCCGCTGTGAATCGATATTTCTGAGTTATGGCCAAAAACATTCCCGACGCTATTTGTAGGTACTCCTCTAGTACGCCGGACGCCGGTCAGTAACACGGAACTAAACGCTTGAGCCTGTTCCAAAACGACAATAATAATTTACACACGGAAATCGATTCAATCAAAGTACCTACACATCGATTTACCATTCAGCTTCTAAATTGATCCGCCGAGAAGTATTCAAATCGAGAATCTTGCCACCATGATCGTTTTTCTTACATACCGACACGCGAGTAATTCCCGCTACCAAATTGATATTTAAATCAGTCAAGTATACAGCAAAACGTATCCCACACACACTCATATGTTGTTAATATCAAATTTTTGGGAAGGAGGAAGGTTTTTTGTAAATGGGAATACCTTCGGGCAAATAACGCAGTATCTACTCAACGAAGTAGACCCGCGTGCTTTTGTAAACAATTTCCCGAATAAAATAAATAGCAAACGAAAATAAGAAACATATTTGTAAAATTTTTATCTTTATCTAACTAACTAGCTGACCATAAAGCCGCTTCCACACAGAGAGAATAGAATGCCACACCACTGTCTTTGAAAACATTATTCACCTCTTCCATATCCATGCATCTCCTCATACACACCCCCGTAATTTCGACTCTTGACCTGACCACTTTACGTATTTGACATACCTGATCATGCCAAGTTTTTCTCGCTCTTCCTCTGCTCCAACTATATTCGCCTCGTAAATTTGTTCTTTCCGTCATCTTCATCTATGCTTTGTTACAACTTATTTTATATTTTCGGCTATTTTTTACAAGTAGTATTTTCTGTGTACATTGAGCGTTTGTCTGCCCCGGAGACATTACCCAGAAAAGGTTCAAGAGTTGAATGTAACAATCAAATAGTTTGCAAGATTTGGAAGATAAATATAGTAAGAAATAAAATAAAACAATAGCCATTCCGAGAAGAAAAAAATGTAATATTGATATTGCTGAAATTCAAAATTATTATGGGCGTGTCTGATTCGTTGAGGAGATACTGTACATATTTGAAATTGATTTCGATATACAACCTACGTATTTATACCCAATAAAAAGGTAACGGTTTGCAGTATAGAGTAGAGTATTTGAACTATATGTACGTATAAAAAGTTAATTTTTCAAATACAGTAAAACCTCGATATAACGGACTAATTGTGGGGAGGGGGTATCTATTAGGGCTGAAAGTCTGCGAAAATAAAAACGGGTTTTAAATAAATCAAAAACTTTTTTTTTGCAAATATAAATACTGTATTTAGATATTAATAAACAATACAAAACACAAACAAAATTCTATTTATTACTCTCCAAATATACTATCGCTCCGGCTAGGTGTAGTCTACGAGCAGCACGGCACAATGTCTCAAATTCTAGTTTTCTAGTACTAGACGTATGACTTGATTATCATGGCCGCTAAAAAATGTTTACATGCGGCGATACTTGAATTTAAGCTTTTTTTTCAGACATTTTTTTTTACATTTGACAGGATTTTTCGTCCGTTATATCCGAAGTTCGTTAAATAGAAGTCCATTATATCGAGGTTTTACTGTACATACACCTATTTCAAGCAACTGCACAAACAACATAAAAGGTAGGAATTTCTTCCATATCCCTTTCGCATAGAAATGATAAGAAAAAGAAAGCAGTTTTGGTGGTAACGACTATTATGCGCATATCAAAGAGGCTAATGTTAGCAGATATTGGAGGGTTACAGGGGTTTGAGTCATTTTTATGTACATTATGATACCCAACTCCACAGCGTAACACCGCTATCTACCAAAACAATAATAAATACATCTTGTACCTGAGATTCTAGGGTGCAATAAACACTTAGAATACTGTAATCTGCGTAGACATCCTTTACATTGTAAATCTTGGAAAGTTTACAAGATTCAGATAGCATGCTCAAATAATGAGGCGTGTGACCTCTGTCCCGATATCTGCATTGCCCCAAAACGGGATTCGAACGATACGTAGTCCAATCGGCGATACACACAAAGTAAATAAATAGTCCAGGCAAATTGAGTATACATATTTTAGGTCAAACCTCAGAATAAAATTTATAGTTTTCATTTTTGGCATGTTAGGACGCTAGAAGTGTCCCTTCAGAGTCCCCCACCCCTCAGGTGCCGCTTTCCCCCCTCTTCATAAATATTTTTCAGCCCATATTTTTTTTTATTTTCCACAAAAAAGGTTAAAAGAAAGAGTTCAAAGGAAAACTATCATAGGCGCAAATGATCACCATTAAATATCTACAAAACGGTGATGATGACCTGTGGCAGTGTCTACACGTCAATTGAATTCAACCCCGACACATATATCGCTACTCGTTTCAAGAACGTCATAAATAAAAAATCGTCAATTTTCAGTTGTGTGTGTTTTCGGAATGCCCAGAAAATGTACGATATCCCAGCAAAAGCGGCATATTTTTAACTTAATATTTTTACCCGCTACAGGGCAGAAAGTGTTGTTTTTGCATTTTGAAGAAAAGGTATTGTTTAATTTTTTTTTTTTTTTTTAAATATACTAAATATTTTTCAAATGGAGAAATAACCTTCAGGTTTTACCTAAAAATATCTGTTGCACAGTAAAAAGTTCAATAAGTGGCTTGATATTTATTTTTAATACATTGTATTATATTTTCAAACTTTAAAAACGTTCTCCTGAAAAATCAAGTTTTTCGATTTATGACGTTCTTGAAAGGAGTGAGCGATATATTCTCACATATTGCATAAATAATATACCAGTTGCAAGACATGACTAGGTCACTTGTGAATAGGCAAATGAAGAAACGAAAGTTTATATTTCATACATGAAACAGATGATATTTCTTACATGCTCCGGTGTGGACTAGACCTGATAAAGTCTCAACATGAAACGAAACATCTATCGTTCTTTTTTATATGAAAGAATAATGAAGTATGAGCATCCCAGGGCTTACGACCTGACATTTGGCTGGCTTAAGCGATCACTTTATAATACACTTGTGTAACCTTCACCATTCCGCCCATTATTGAACATCCATATTACATTAATTTTTTAAACCTGTATATATGCAATGATCTCGGACCCTTCGATATGTTAAAAAGTATGGCTGATTATGGCGCTACCAGTTGGAAAATTGGTGAAGTATTTATGAAAAAAAGTAATAATGAACAGAAAAAGTTTGCGGAACACTGGTCTAACATATATTTTTTATCGCCTAACGTAGATACACATGTAACAGTCACCGCAGGAGAGAAGTTTGCTGTTGTCCTGTATGACAGGTTCAATTGTGAAACGTTTGATGAACTAAGAGCGGTAAAATAATGGAGGAAAATTGCGTTTTAAGCACTCAATTCTTACTTTCAAATAGCATCCCTATAAATGTGAGTACATTTGCGGTTTGTACACAACGTTTGTTCCGGGTTTATATCCGGGCAACACCTAAATCCCGAAGAGTAGGGATGAGAGATAGTTGGAAATACAATGATGCCTTTTCGTTACATCAAACCTTCCTATTGACCATCTCCCGGTGTCTTGCGGTTGGAAATGATCAGTGATTTGTAGCAATAGGAGTGAATGTATACGTGCCGGGCTTGAATGCACTTTATGTGTAGACACTGACATGGGTCTCATCATCATGTACAAATGTAAATTACATTGAAGATGATGGTGTTGGTGATGTGGGATAACGCTTTCTTGGTTAATTAAAATGATCATACATTACAAAGCTAAAAAGAAAAAAATATGTCCATACTATCATTTTTATATTTATACTCATATTTACATATTCACATTATTTAGTTCAAAAATTTGAGTAGTGTGGTTGTCAATCACGGGTAGATTGGTAAATATTACACGTGTGTAAAGTAATCACTTTACCAGCCTATGACAGGCCATAAGCCCTGTAAATACCCAGACATCCGTATTCTTCTTTATCTATGTTGAGATGTCAAAAACGTTAATACTTATTGCCATTGATCTGCCTATTAATGGGTACATGATATCGCGTATCAAATGAAAATTATTTTATAATACACCGTTTTTTTAGAAAATCAAGAAAACATGGATGGGGACGTATTTAGGAGGCGGTAAGGGGAGCGAACACCCAAGGGGTGGGGACTTTTAAAAGACACTTCTAGGGTCCTAAAAAACATTTATGCCAAAAATCAAAAGTGCTAAAAAATGAGATTGATGTCTATTCGTCTGAAAATGCACGACCAACAGAATGCACATTCCGTTATCGAGTGACACAGCGCGACCAAATCATATGCCCCATTAGCACGTGAAACGATTGAACAAGATCGAGAAAGATCATTTACCTTCCAACGTACGTACTCCAGTGAATGCGCTTTTCCGCTGACAAAAAGGCATAATCATCATTATTCGTCATTTGGAGAGATTTTGATTCATCAAAGGCTATGAAAGACAATGTTTTATTAACAATCGACAGTTTACTATTATAAACTTTAAGCTTAAATACGTTTAAGCTAAACGACGCTAAATGATCAAATATATAGGATAGGATATAGATATAGGATATTTTTAAAAAAAAATTAGGAGGTAAGTATACAAACTTAAACTCCCAGCAGTAAATTGATGGCATGTTGCGCCATCTTGTAAAAACTACAGCTCTGTCACATATATGCCATTCAACTGAGGTACGAAGAAGTCAGTAATCATGGTTCTGTAGCGCTATCCATTGACCGTAACATTTTGGCGGGCATGGTCTTAAAAAAATGGGTAAATGATTCAACCTGCTCATAAAGCACACCAAACATTGACTTGGATGTAAGGGCGTCTCGACAAAGGCTTCTGGGTTTTCCCCACTCTAAATTCGGCAATTCCGCTTATTGACATAGCCATTTAACCAAAAATGTGCCTAATCGGTGAACACAATTTTGCGTTGTAAAAGAGGATCAAGCTGAATATTGTTTTCGTCCCATTCACCGAACCTACGACGTGCATAATGGTCATTTCAGTCTATTCATGGTGAAATGGCAAAACTTACTCACTACAAATCTACTGTCAAATTGACAGTCTGTAGAAACAATGTTACCAGTGTAAAAATCAAACCTCGAACAAAAATCCTATATTATATTGCTAATTATCAGACGGATTACAATTGTTTGAGAATCACGGTACCTAAGCGGCAAGGTTAATTAATTGAGAAGCAGTTTTTTTATGTCTACTATAAACATATACCCATGGAGAAATAATCTTTACTCGTTTAAAATAATTGAATTCTCGGTTGATCATTAACTTCATATGAATGAACAACGTAATTCTACCGACAGAGAAGACGTTGATCCAATCCAATTGGAGCCAAGATATTTAACCTCGATGTAGAACGAATTTTAATAACAACGATCCTAAACCTGCAGATAATTGTAGGCGCAAAAATCTATTTTCAAAGGAACAGGTTTATTTTTTTGCTGTATAAGTTTCTTGGTAAAGAAGATATCTATATTTTGTTAAAATATTAAATGTTTTATTTTGATTTTTTTTCTTTACGTGTCATGTCGGGTGACTAATACTGACTATCACTTGTAAGAAAATGTACTGACTATCACTTGTAAGAAAATGTACCTATTCTGGGCAGTCGAAACAGCTCCTCGTCGTTCTGTACTCCTGTCCACTCGTGCATTAAAAATTAATTGATAAAAATTACTAAGGCTCTTCTTAAATAATAAAAAATGTTTTCTTCAAATTGTGGTATACTATATTTTGCAAGAAACGATTTGAATAAACACTTGAATTAAGACACTTGCGCAGACCCCCAGGCAGACCTCCGAAAAGATGGAAAGACAGCTGGGAGTCAACATTAGGAGCGACATTCGGAGGCACAAACAGATATGTATCTACAAAAACAAGAAGAAGAAGAAGACTTGAATTAAGAGAGATTATTGAAATCACATGTGATTATATGTCAGAATTTTTATAATAATTTGTCATGTCATAAGCAAGCACAATTTGACAAAATAAAATTTAAAATATCTTTACATTCTGAAACCAATTTACAACATTTTGAGTGTGTACAAATATTTGTTGACAGATCTAGATTATCTCCACATAGGAGCAATTTTTACATCTCAACACAAATGTAGAATAATATGGAAGTCTCGGTATTTACAGGGATTATGACCTGTCATAGGCTGGTTAAGTGATCACTTTACAGACGTGCAACATTCACGAATTCTACTCATGATTGACAACCACACAACTCAAATTTTTGGAACTCCTAGATATATTGATCAATTTCGTGACACAATACATAAGATGAATATTACACGTGTTTAAAGTGATCCAGCCAATGACATGTTATAATTTCTGCAAAGACTTCCAAATTCATCTTCATCTACGTTGAGATGTCAAAAACTGAGACCAATTAGCAAATAAAACAATAACCGCTTTTAATGCAAACGGGGGAAAATTTAGTCACATTTTTTTAATAATTAGGCCAACGACCAATAAAAAATGTCTCACAGGGTACCACTTTCGGCTAAGTACTGAGATAATCGCGTACATACCTACGTGATAAGAATACTTGAGGCAGTATGTCGTCATTCGCATATGGTGTATTATATTTTATGACTTGACGGTCCGGACCGTCGGCCATATTGGAATCTGTACAGATAATTGTGTGATGGTTGGCCCGTGGGACGATCATGGCGAAATGTTGAACCAAAGCAGGTTAGTGAAGCGATGGGCGTACAGAGACATATCAACAAATCTACGCGCGTGGGATATCCCATCTGACGTCCTTTTCGACTATTTGGAGTACAGCTGTTAGCATCATGACTCTGTCCACCATTTGCATGGTCCTAGATATTCGAACAACATAATGAATGCAAAGTTTTCGTGAAATTTAGAACCGACGAATGCCCGCCGAGCTCATTTATCTATCTATATAAATAAATAAAATAAAAATTATTAAAGTTTATTTTACAATAATGGCAGCGCCATCTGTTGAACGTGATAGCAAAAACACACACAATACCAAACATTGTTCATGGCGGATAGGGTGCTTCTTTAATTTGATTTTCAATGTTTTCGATTGTAATTTTGATTCATAGATTTTTTAAGTTTTCACTGCTTCACAGCATTGTTTTTTTTTATTAAGAGAAACATTTACGTTTTTTATTATTTACACAAACATTTCAATTTCATACTATTTCTGTGAGCATAAGCCGCTCATTATTAGAAATAGGTATCAAATTGTGGTAGAGTGGGTTCGAACCGAGAAACTCTGACTCAAAGAGTCCGCGACACTAACCACGGGACCATAACCGGACACCAACTTAATTATAAAGTTAAATTATATATATATTAGAAATGTGTGTTTTTTCTATCATTTCCATTTAATAGACGAAGCCATAGTATCGCGTGGTACAGCCACTAAACAAATAAAAGTAATACACTCAATTAAATATTAACGTAGTAATCACGGTGCATTTTTTAATTTGTTTTGTTTTGTTTAGCAAGTATACAAAACTCCATTTTCAAGTAGTGATTCGTTAAACGTTTATATATTTTCCATATTATAAATTCCAAAAAAAAATTGCGTTCAGGGTATATAATTTTTCTTTCCACAAGAGTAATATGTTTCTTCCTATTTCCCCATTCCGCCCACTACTTTCTGCCACCCTAGCTATAAATCACTTCTTGTATCTATAAATACCTATCAAATTTAGTTTGATTATCGGCACACAGCCACCCACCTTACATCGCATTTTTAATCATCCACAGGCTACTCCATTTCTCATTAAACTGTGCTGATCAGTTAAAGATAACGTGTTTTTACAATAATCTCGCAGTATAAAAGACACTTTAAATTCAATGGATCTTTGGAGTATCTAATTTAACATACTCAACCTATAAAGGATTGTATTAGACTCTATTTGTGTTTATAACAGCCGATATAATTAATATTTTCATTAATAATTTTCGAAAAAAACGTTATTTTCGTAAGTTGGCAATGAATGACGTCACATAAACGATGAAGTTATTTTAATGTTGATGTCATTGCTTAATTATTGGCGGCTCTAATTGTTGATGTCTATGGTCCACCCACCCACCCCCCTCCCCTCATATTTGTATGGCACAAATGGCAGTGTAGTGGTAAACAAACAATCCATACTACTACTATTACAGCTCTATAAACCACAGACAATAAATCATGTGACGTCATAAAACATTTGATGACGGAAATTTGATGACGTATGCGAACGCACGTTTTTCGTTTTATAAAAATATCTAAAGTTTAAACCTTCATATATCCCTTATTTCTCTACATATTTCAGTAAGAATGCTACCTGTATTCTTGTGATTGTTCATATTAATTTATTAGCCAATAATCACACATCGTGATATTTCGCTCACTCCTTTCAAGAACGTCATAAATCAAATAACTTGATTTTTCAGGAGAACGTTTTCAAAGTTTAAAAATATAATACAATGTATAAAAAATAAATATCAAGCTACTTATTGAACTTTTTACTGTGCAACAGATCTTTCTAGGTAAAACCTGAAGATTTTTTCTCCATTTGAAAAATATTTAGTATATTTAAAAAAATAATTAAACAATACCTTTTCTTCAAAATGCAAAAACAACACTTCCTGCCCTGAAGCGGGTAAATATTAAATTAAAAATATGCCTCTTTTGCTAGGATATAGTACATTTTCTGGGCATTTCGAAAACATGCACAACTGAAAATTGACAATTTTTGATTTATGACGTTCTTGAAAGGAGTGAACGATTTATTCATTAACTATACTTCTACACATGTTTAATTACATATGTAAATATGCGTGCATCTATATTATATCTATATGAAAATCCTGAGAAGCAGTTTAATTGTCGCAATCAACATTACAGCGCGATTACGAGATAAAAATTATTGTAGAAAACAGAGCTCAAAATATAACCAAATTATACTTATGGAAGCGAAAAGATAATTAATCGAAAGTGTATTGCAATTAAGTAGTCTACTTGCAAACCACGTTATGTTAAAAAAATCAGTTTTTTAGACAACGGCGGCAATCGGTAGAATATCAAATCTTCTACCGATTTGAGCTTTTTTTGAGCGATTTTCGAAAGTGAACTGTCGATCGGCATAGCGAGTTTTGCAAGAGTATTGATTTTTCTATTCCATTTTATTCCTAACTTAACGAGTGAAGGCAAATTATGTTAAATATATATATATATGTATATATATATATATATATATATATATATATATATATATATATATATATATATATATATATATATATATATATATATATATATATATATATATATATATATATATATATATATATATATATATATATATATATATATATATATATATATATATATATATATATATATATATATATATATATATATATATATATATATATATATATATATATATATATATATATATATATATATATATATATATATATATATATATATATATATATATTTATATATATATATATATATATATATATATATATATATATATATATATATATATATATATATATATATACATATATATACATATATATATATGTATATATATATATATATATATATATATATATATATATATATATATATATATATATATATATATATATATATATATAAAATATAAAAAAATAAAAACCCTTATCCGCACCCCGATGGTGCATAGGGCACTGTGTCATATAAACGCAGTGTAATCTTGATCGTTTACACATGAAGGAAAGGTGATCAGCCCTCCGCTTCAGGTACCAGTCCATGGTAATATTGAATAAATATTATAGTGAAAAAATCACTTATATTTATGTTACCCCCCGAAGGAAATCGAACACGGAACCTCCAGAACGGTAGCCGAGCGTGCTGACCATTACACTACGGAGGCGGACATGTTAAATATAGACGTTAATATTTTAAATCTTCTACCGATTGCCGCCATTGGCTAATTTTTTTTTCATTATTACGTGGTTTGCAAGTGGACTACTCGATTATTGAACGATATTATTATGTAAATATTGTAATAAATTATCGCTGATAAAATACCTCCCGAACGCAGGAAATCGAGAAAAGATATCCACTTAATTCAGTTGTCACCAAATTTTTACGCAAAAAAAAAACTAGAGATAAAAAAATGTGTTAGGTATATGAAAACAATACACAACAAAAATGATAAGATTTTATTTATCAAAATTTAAAGTTTTTGCGATCATTAGGTATCATATATTATAGGATATCATAGATATTATAGGTACCATAGCTGGCAAAGATATTAAATAATCCACAGAATGATTCTCTAAATACGAGACAGAAAATTTAGAGGATAAAATCGAAGAACTTCGCGTGCGGTGTCTGGTCGGGAATGGCTAGTATCAGTAAGAGCTTAGAACCATTAGAATATTCGACAAGAACATAGAAGTACAATAAAATGGCGAACTATTCCGCGATCACAACCGACTTATGCCAGTTTATTATAATGAAGATCGATTGTCGGAGCAAGCGGTGCATAAACCTATAATTTAAGTAATAACTTCTACAAATGCTTTAAAAAAAACTGCAGCATTTTGAACACTAAATCACGTATATTGCAGAATATAACATTAACATAATTTACCTTGTCCTTTCGAAAACGAATCGTACAAATGGGAAGTAGGTACAATTCCGATCCGCATCTATCAAAATTACAACTAACATACGAAAGGAATCCCACAACAGTACATATCAAGTGCTTTTCATTCTAAATTTATATGGTAAGTAATGTTGACTACGTAATCTGTGGTCTTGTGAAAATGTTACGTCAAAAAAAGTTTTAATCCTAATATTTTTTTAAATAATAGTGTGACCACACATTTGGTACTATTTATTTACCCAATTTCGATTCCGGGACTGGTATTCTATACAGAAAAAAACGCATCAAAAATGTAGTCTAAATATTGATTATTCGGTTACGTTAACTTTCTGACAATACGGATCGACAACCGGTTAAAAAAATGCCAAAGTCATAAGAAATAAAAGTCCAGGAGTACAGTGAAAATAATCTACACTACGTAATTAAATTATGGAATATCCCAGCCCTGACCAATATAAGATGGATAAATGATACAATACGATAAGATGGATAAAATGACAGCCGACAAAGAATACCTCTTGGATATTACGTTCGCTTTTAATTTTCTTCGTTAAGTTTAAAATAAATCGATAAAATAATGTCAAGAATTCACCCAGTAAAATTCCTACACCAGAATTAGATAGTGCATGTCGCAATTTGAAGCATCGAAAGAAATAAAGGTATGTTTAATACATTCGTGATAAAAATGTATATTTAATTGCATTATACGAAAAGATAAGAACGCGTAACGAATAACGAAATCAAAATTGATTATAAATATGTATGAACTTTAAAAATACGAATTTCTTCATAAAATCACATACACTATTACCAAGTTGAGCGTGTATTTTAGAAATAAAAGAGACTACACATCGTTAATATCCAATATGAAACGAAAATACACAACAGAAGCAACAAGTCCGACGGGAAATAGTATCAAAGTCGCCCCTAGAAGTATTTCGGGGCCCTTGTCACGTCTACAGGGTTGTGTAATGTGTAACCACAAATGGCGTCGAAGGGGTGTAGTCTATGAGTCAGCAACCACAGCCCACTCCATTAGGCATATTGAACGCTCCCCTAAAACGCGGCCACGGCCTTAACCAATCTTCCTAAACGCATCAATCCATCTACATCTCGGGGACCGTGATCCCTGTACATAATAATGTTCCTCACATGTAACCACTGGAAATAGATATGAAGTAATATAAATAAACACATGGTCCACTCAGTCTCGAATAATGAGTCGGCATGAAGTTCATTCATAGGCCATCATGTACATGACATACATAGATGTTATTTAATTGATTCAATTTCACTGGCAGTAATTATTTAGAGCTCGAACGGACGTTTAATTATCAAAACGAATCCGTTCGACGCTATCCGAAAATCTCAAATGAAACAAACAAAAGATCGAACCAGACGGCTTTGCGTGGTATGAAGAGGGGATGTGACTCATATTTTCATAGAACCTATAAATAATGATATAAAATCGCAGGTCGTGCCTTATCACAGACGAGAATATTTGAGAAGCGTGCTTCGATCGCTGGAATTCGCATAACAGCGAGAGAAAGATTAAATAGGAATGTTTGTATGAAAAATAAACAACGGTTATATTAAATGTTTGCTGTAATAGAAATTCAGGAATACAACTATAAACGAAAGATAGATGTCTAGTGATATTCTAGTGATTGAAGCACAATGTTTCGAAATTGGATCATATATTATATATACAACTTCCAAGAATTTCAGTAGTGTGGTTGTTAATCATGGGTAGAATTGGTCAATGTTACACGTGTGTAAAGTGATCACTTACCCTATGACAGGTCATAATCCTTGAAATACCCGGACTTCAGTATTCTTCTTCATTTATGTCGAGATGTCAAAAATGTAAAAATAACTCCTAAGTGCAGATAATACAGATTTGTGAACAAGTATTTGGACACACTCAAAATGTTGTAAATTGGTCTCAAAATGTAAAGATGTTTTTACTTTCTTAAATCGTGCTTGCTTGTATTATAACACAATAATTTACTATCAAAATTACCTATGACGGTCGTAAGCCCCGTAAATACCCAGACTTCCATATTCTTCTTCGTCTATGTTGAGATGTAAAAAAATAGTATGAAAAATAACTCCTATAATTGGAGATAATCCAGATTTGTGAACAAGTATTTGAACACACTCAAAATGTTGTAAATACTAGAATCGTTGTTAGTTTGTATGCATCTCCCAAAGTAAGGATAGTACAGAACAATGAGTGGTAGGAGGAATGAAATGTGGTAACAGAGCGAGCTTTCATTGTTTACGTTCCCACAATGCGACCGACTTCTCTTTGCCGACGTTTTCAATATGTGTTCAGAGTCAGCGAAAACGAGTGCACTTTTCAGAACATTTTTTGTTTCAGTGCAATTAATATACTCGGGTATTTGTACATAATACATATATGCACATTCCACAAACATTATTTCTACGCTATTACGTGGGTAAATACAAAAACATGCCTATTTAAGTCCGTCATAAAAATAATTAAATTACAAAATGAAATGAAAATAATGAATATTATTTTTTGACATCTCATCAAAGATGAAGATGAATATGGAAGTCTGGGCATTTACGGGGCTGACGACCGTCATAGGCTGGTTTAAGTGATCACTTAACACACGTGTAACATTCACCAATTCTT
This sequence comes from Brachycentrus maculatus, assembly GCF_059751285.1. Classification (NCBI taxonomy): domain Eukaryota; kingdom Metazoa; phylum Arthropoda; class Insecta; order Trichoptera; family Brachycentridae; genus Brachycentrus; species Brachycentrus maculatus. The sequence goes on from NW_028281014.1 coordinate 469,936, forward strand.
CCCATTATTAACAACGCTACTCAAATTCTTGGAAGCTCTATATATATGAACCAATTTTGAAACATTGTTCTTGAATCACTAGAACTTCACTAGAGACATCTATTGGTGAGATGAAAAGAGCTTTTTATTGAGCAGAAACCCTTTTATTAGTATGTGAGGTCCGAATCCTGGATTATAATTAAACACATGAGAAACGCCAGAAATTTTTCATTTTTATTATTGAAACTTATAATTTGACCAGATAATTTATTTGCAACATTTTGAGTGTGTCCAAATACTTGTTCACAAAATCAAAATGTCAAATTTGAGATGTCAAAAAATAATATGAAAATAACTCCTGTAATTGGAGATAATCCAGATTTTGAGAAAAAGTATTTGGACACACTCAAAATGTTGAAAATAATGAAATCCCAAAATGATGGAATTTCAAATACTTGAAAGCGGTCAGCTAAGAAACCGAAATAATTGGCGGGTATGTATGAGGAAATGCATGAACGTGGAAGAGGCGAAGAATGTTTGCACAGACAGAGTGGTGTGGCATTTTATTCTCTGCCCACCCCTGCGGGGAAGCGACTTAATGATTAGATAGTTAAAATAATGATTTTTTATTTTAGTTTTACTTGGTTAGAGTGCCACTATTTCATTAAATCTATTGTGACACGTGTTTCGATGCGTTCCGCATCATTTTCAAACACCGCATGATGCGGTGTTTGAAAATGATGCGGAACATCGGTTGCGGTGCATCGAAACACGTGTCATAATAGATTTTAAGAAATAGTGGTACTTACCGAATAAAACTTAAATTAAAAATGGATAGATTGTACATTAAATAAAGTGACTGCCGAATCAATTAATGAGAAAATAATTCAAATAATCCAACCACTGATTTCAAATCGTTAATTAACTTTTTTTTCTTTATTCAATAAAATTATTTTAAAATATTTAATTTACTGAAAATAAACATCTTAATTTCAATTACAGTATGTTTTAAACCCAGTCATACTGCGTGTGTAATCGTACAAGATAAAAAGGGTCACGTAAAAATATACACTTCCGTAGAGTGTCTCTGCTTATATCTTTATAATACGTAGGTAAAAAAAACGAATTATCTCGTTAGCCACTAGGTACCTAACTTATAAAAACGTTGACCCAACAGTGAAGACTTTTATATCAATTTGTGATAAATAAATTCAATTTAATGATACTTAGAAATAATTAAGTGTTTTATAGCTGGAATAAAGATTTTTTTTTTAATTATGCCCAATTATTACAAACTTAAATATTATTAATGAAATAAAGTATTTACTTAGTTCTTGAAAGAAAACTACTAAGAAAGGATAACATAAAAATATCTTAACCCCTTAGATGCTACGTACCACTTTATCGGCACGACACTATCTTTTGAGTGCCGATATATAAGCACGGCCATAGAAAACTACTCGTGTTTTATACCGATATCAATTCAAGTGATCATTATGTAGGGAACACTTGACTATAACAAGTACATATTTTACACAATTTTTTAACATCTAAACATAGATGAAGAAGAATATGGAAGTCAGGGCATTTACAGGGCTTACGACCGTTATAGGCTGGGTTTAACCGTTACAGGCTATTACCAAACCAGCTTCTGACGGTCGTCAGCCCTGCAAATGCCCAGACTTCCTTATTCGTCTTCATCTACGTGGAGAAAAAATAACTCCTAATGGAAGTATTTGGACACACTCAAATTGTTGTACATTTTTTTTTTTTTTTATTAAAAAAAAGGCCAGAATTTTTATTCCTGGTTTTGTGCAAGCGTAATGTGACACTGTGTTTACACAATCGCAATGCTTTATTTTTTCGTGTGTGACACTTAACGAAATAATTTTAAAAATCAATTGCCGCATCTAAAGGGTTAAAGAAAGACATACACACCTTGGCCAAGAAATGCTAAGATGCTTTCAAACAGGCAGACGGCGATTGAAGGTTTTCCAGTTTTCGTTATAAATATATATTTTATTTATATAAAAAAATATGAGTGAAATCCTTACCTCATGATCCCTGTAGAAAGGTTCACGTAAATTCTCGGGCACCCGGTTGTTGAAAGCCTTCGATAATAGCCATTTCACCGACGCTCGTTGTTTGGACTGAAATAAAAAGAAAATAGAAATATTAATAATGACTATTGACACACACACATATAATTAAATACAAGCACGTTTGTTAAAATCGCCTCTAATTAGCGTACCGAAAAATCCGACTTCCTTCAATATATAAAAACATTGACTACTGAATAAATATAATGAAAAAAATAGTAATTACACACACATACACACATATGTATATGTATATGTATGTATGTATATATATATATATATATATATATATATATATATATATATATATATATATATATATATATATATATATATATATATATATATATATATATATATATATATATATATATATATATATATATATATATATATATATATATATATAGCGTGTTTAGCTATCGTGCTGAAGGTCCCGGGTTCGATTCCCAGGGGGGAGTGAAAATAAATATTGGTGATTTTACCCTAATATTTATTTAATATTACCCTGGACTGGTCCCTGAAGCGCAGGAGTAATCACCTTGCCTTCGTATAAGTAATTATCAAAATAACACTGCGTTAATACGAGGCAGTGCTCTATGCACCATTGGGTGCGGACAAGGGTTAGAATAATGTATTTATAAAATTATCACGCCGCTTCCCCGCAGGGGTAGGCAGAGATAATAGAACGCCTCGCCAATCTGTCTTTGTAAATAATATTAACCTCTTCCACATTCATGCATCTCCTCAAACATACCCGTCAATTATTCCGACTCCTGACCTGACCACTTTCAATTATACCGAAACATACACAAGTGTGTTTGGGTATGTTTTGGTATTTAAGAAAAGAAAGAAAAAAACACCGTTGTGACGTCACTATAACGAAGGTTACGTGACTCAAAAAAGGTGAATCATTTAACTGGAAATATGAAAATCTTGCATTAAAACGAACCGGAAACCATTTCCTATGGTGGCGGCGCAAATGAATATTGCAAATTTTAAACACACATCAAAGATAGATTTTACAGATCAAAACATTTACACCGACTATTGGATGTTGCACGAAGATTAACTGAGCATGAAATAAACTTGACGTGGTGAAACCACGTTTCTCCTCTAGCCTGGCAAAAATAATCAATTATCAATCGTTTAATTTAATTAGTCTTAGGTAAATTTTTTTCTGTGCGCGCAAATATTTTTTATGGCCCCGACCTTTTATAATTTACCTGTCATAAAACTAAAATGTATTTAAAAGGTTTGAATCATAAAAAAACTGTCGCCAACCCGCTGGCCTTTGAGGGATAATAGATGTTTGCCGGCGGTCATTTATCCTAAGAGCATTCTTTATTATATTATAAATAAAATTAAGGCTAATTGATGTCTAGACGTTGAAAATTTTGGGGGTGGAAACAAGCGCACCGTCAGCCAATGAAAAATGGTTTCGAGGGCGTGATCTTCAAGGAGAGAAACCGAATATAACGGGAAGAAATCAGTGGGATCGCTCTCTTGGAAGCCAACAGTTGGAAGGATCAGTTGGGAGGAATCAGTCGTAAAAGGAAAGACCGACCAGTCGGACTGGTCGGAATAATCTCTTGGAAGCCGGCAGTTGGTCGGAATACTCTCTTGGAAGCCAACAATTGGAAGGATCAGTTGGAGGGAGTAAGTCGTAAGAGGAGATCGACCAGTCGGACGGCTGGTCAGTCAGAAGACACAGAGAAGAAGAAGAGTTGGACGGAGCATTCGGAAAATCAGTGGGATCGGGGAGTTGGAAGGAGCAGTCGGGAGAGATCAGGGGGATCGAGCAGTCGGGAGAAATCAGTTAGAAGGAGCATACCTACACCAGGTTTTAAGACTTAAGTGAGGAGAAGAGCGGGAGCTCTACGCCGGGAGAGAGAGAAGATAGAAAAAAGGAAGTTACTCATCCGGAGTATCAAAAGCAGACCCACGCCGGGTCATAAGCCTCAAATTAAGAGCTGAAGCTCTACTAAGAGAAGAAGAAGATAAGAAGCAAGAATCATCGCACGGCGGCCCGTCATAAGAAGAACCTCATCCCAGCATCCAACGGCGCAGCTTTTTCACAAAGGATCACGGCGACCTCAGCATCACGGCGCATCTTTTTCACCAAAGGTTAGAATAAGTTTAATTTAAGATAGGATTAATTAATTTTAAGCTAATTTAATTTTGATATTTTTAATTAAATTAATTTAAGTATATTTTTTGTGCAGAATTTTCTTTCATCTCCCTACCCCTCCTTCTAATATTCCCAAGGTATATCAGCTTGATAAGGTGGGCGACGTCAAACTTTTGCAGTATTTCCGTATTGATCTTATACCGTAGTTTTAGGTAAATATTCTATATTTACGTAAATGTATGTGTGAATATGATATTTTTAGAGATCTGCGTGTGAGACGTTACAATCTAGCTTGTAAACTTCAATAAGTAAAACAAAATATTATTCCACAAATGGGTAAATCAAAGTAAATATAAAAACGCAACATAGTAATCCCTCTTGAAAACAGGTCACAAGGCTTACTACCAAGAAGAAAAAGAACATAGTGTATGTTACAGCCATGCAGTTTTTAATGCGATATTCCCAAAGACAGAACTCATCGCCGGTCAACCGCCGAAGAGACAACATGTCTGTCCATGACCGATTTATTTAAGGAATGTATATTAGACAAAAAAAAAATAGAATATAAGTACATAGAAAAAAAATATCTACAACTTATCAATAACTTTTCTTTTCAAACCGTTTTATTGTTTCATATAAAAAATTATTGTTTCGAATAAAAAATGTTTGTTCAATACAAAAACAGTGTTTTAAGAAAAAAAAAAACAATTACGTGAAATGTTAACTGGGTTTAGAAAAAAATAAGTTGCGACTTATCGAATACTGGGCCTTAAGCGGAAACTCAGAAGAAAATTTAGAACCCTTTTTATAGATTTGGTGGTACGCGCGTAATGTATGCAGGTTATCAGAAATTTAGGCGGGATCTTAGAATTATTTAACAGGAATGCCCCACTTAGGAAACGCTGTATCGCCCAAAAAACAAACTTGAAGCATACAGTATGTTTTTATAAATCGGTAACATTTTTTGTATCAGTCTATGATCAAAAAAGGGTTCTATATTTTTTTTAAATATTAGTTTGTTCAAAATCTTAAACATTCTTAAGTTATTCACCGATTGCTTTGAAATTTGACACAACAATGCATTCGGAAACGCGCTTTTTTATATACGACAGGTGTTTTTATCGGTGACAGGAAAAACATGCTTTTTGAAAAGCAGCTTTTTATACTATAATGGCAGGGCCATCTATTGAACGTAACACCAACACGCAATACTAAACGTTGCTCATGCGGACAGCGTATTTCTTGACAGCTACTAAAATATTGTATGCCCACAAGCACTGTGAAATTAAACATATTACGTATGTGTGCAATCGTTTTTAATTATTGTCCATAGTAACGCGTGGCCGGGTACAACTAGTACTTAAAATATTGACAACCGTTGATGTGGTCTGTAAATTGTATTATATGTATAATTTAATGCGAATCTTGGTTTACATAAAGCTGCAATAAATTTTATCACAGAAAAAAGAATTTAGAAGAAGTGCTCTAGTAATCTTTCGCTTTACGAACAACCCAGCACCCAAAATAGATTTAACCGCAATGTGATGATTAGAAATTTAGACAGGAAGCTAAAATTTTAGGTTAAAACCACGAAAGATGCATGTTACATTTACGGACCCATTAAAATATATCGATACACTCGTTCGAATTGAGTTATAGGTATAACCAATAAAAAAATGCAACCAAATCCAGCCGTGTGTCAGGCAAGTATCATTGTTTCTCATAAGCCATGACTTCATCATGATGCACGTTTGTATCTAGTTATACGGGAGAGGTATATTACTTCAGTAAGTATTTCTACAATATCTGGAATATCAATTCTTTACCCATTTACAGAATAAACAATTCTCAGTGTTAATTCCGAAGGTGATATAGTCTGTGTTGATGTTAACCTTTTCCACTCGGACCATTTTTTCTCATAACTGGTCAGCTCTGCTACTCTGATCAAAAAAATGCGACGTTTTTCTACAACTAAAATTAATATTTTGGTTCCCTAATTTTGGGACACTGGCAATTCGTGTGACCATGTTAATTGAGATTAACTGTATTTAACTGAAATATTTTTTGGTAGAATATACTTGGGTGATAGAGAAATCAGTGATTAAAGTTATACCTGCGCCGGGCCAGAGATTGTGGCCCACGGAGCTGCCTACTAGTATCATACGGGCCAGAGTGTCTGGCCTACAGAGTGGTGAGAGTTAAAATATATCCGGTGCTATGAATCAAGTTCACCCCAACTGAGGCGCATAATGGAGCCGGCATGATGTACTGTAAGTAAACGCTGAACACAATCCGCGCACACGGAACGAAGTAATCTTGCAGGTAACTATCGAGCAGTGTAGCTTGCACACGGAAGGCAAATGCGGGCATTGACCATGACCTCCGTAGAGTACAGACTAACAGTGACCAGAAACCATAGAGACCAGATATTCGGGAAGTCAGGTACCAGGACGAAGTACACAAACCGACAAACTTATCAATTATACAGTCAGGAGAGGATCCTAATAAAACTTTGCGTGATTTCCTTTTGCGCTGTCTTGCGATGCGTGCGAGAGATTAAACAAAAGATGGGGTAAAAATTATCAGGGTATAATAATCAGTGGGTGATATTAATTTGATAGCATTTCATGAAACTTGATGCAAAGAAGGAAAATACAACAGGTACATGGTTCAAACACATATTATGATATTTCGCAATGGAAACTTGTTGAAAAGTATGTATATTACTACAATTGCTGGATTGGATTAGAGATATGAACTGATAAGATTAATTTTACCTATTCTAAGCCTCTCATCTTTCATCTATCTACGAATTGGTAGTATGTATAATATTTTTGTATTTATACTACTACCGTCGTATATATCACGTTGTAGAGTTAAATAATTATTGAATTCTTCCCACAAATTATAATTAGTAAAACAAAGTTTAATAAATAGAGGCTATAACCGTAAAACGGAGGTTTTAAATAAAAGTTCGACAAAAAATATTCATTTTTAATGGTATACCTACATGGAAGGTATTATACTGTGATTGTATCTAATTGTACATTTACAAAGTTAAAGTGCCCACGACACGATCAATACGATTGCCAAAATTTCAGTGACAGTTGCTTATTAATACGACAAATATCTGGTGTTGTTTCTGACGGATAATTTATCGCGAGAAGCAATTTCAATCTGCTTCTGATTGTATCAAATTGCAATTGTCCAGAATTACGTGAAGAAAAATCAATAGATTATTAAGACACCCACAAAATAGTGATTCGCGTCATCGAATTGACATTCTTCAATCACGATTCAATTAAAACTCCCAATCGCGAAAAAAATTTACAATATTTATTGATCGTTTCCTGGACCCGTTCAATTAAGTATTTGTTACAATATGAAATACAAATACACCAATGTTAAAATTAAGTATGTGTTACAATATATAATACAGAATACACTCATGTTCGCCCGCTTGTCGGATATACCGATTTAAATAAGACGTGAACCAACATATTGAAGCGACGGTTATAGGCGCTTTGAGTGTGCAGTCGCACACCCAAAACGAGAGAAAAACAAAAGGAAACAACATAACACGGAGTTATGAAAATGTTCCGTAAAAAGAATACGCACGGGCGACAGAAGCGGAAATGGGAGAGGACATAAATAGAGAAATAATGGGACGAGGTGCACTGGCTGCTGCTGGCGTTCCGGCAAGTCGCAAGTCTGCAAGCCGGCTAGTGTAACAGGGACGGAATGTAGGTGATTTCGTGTTTGCACAAAGCCGCGCAGATGGCCTTACTGGCTGGATATTTATATTTACGGAGATGATGCGTTTAGCGCGTATATGGTCAGGCTTAACCTTGTTATTCATTCATACAATTCAGATCAACACAACATCTGTACAAGGTAAATCACATAACGCGCCTTGTTGGGCAAATCAGGGAAGAATGCTGACGGATTAATTAGCATTAACACTAGCGATTTCTTTACATGAACAAATCCTTTGTTTAGAAATTAACTTATTAACAATTTATTGATTGAATGATGAAATATTTTACGATCATATGCTAGTAAAACGAGGCGGGCAAGCTCTGTAGTTGAATTTAGACCGCGCATGGAAAAGAAAGTTGCGAAGGAAAGGTTTATCGGATGCTTAAAACCCGTTTCGAGAATCATACCTTGGGCAGTGAGCTCCGTAGAAAAGTACGCTTCTTCATGGAAGATAAATATTTCGACCGCATATTTAAAATTATGTAAATTTACAAAAGATAGATTTGGAAAAGTCCTCGGCGTTTGGACGCATCCATTTATGGCGTCCACCGCACACCAAATGTGGAAACCGAGATGTACGAGTATCATTAAATATGTGGACGTCAGCGATCATAACAAAAACACAATGTCATTTGACATATCCCTCACTCCTTTCAAGAACGTCATAAATCAAAAATCGACAATTTTCAGTTGTGCATGTTTTCGGAATGCCCAGAAAATGTACTATATCCCAGCAAAAGAGGCATATTTTAAACTTAATATTTACCCGCTACAGGGCAGAAAGTGTTGTTTTTGCATTTTGAAGAAAAGGTTTTGTTTAATTATTTTTTACATAAACTAAATATTTTTCAAATGGAGAAAAAACCTTCAGGTTTTACCTAAAAAGATCTGTTGCACAGTAAAAATTTCAATAAGTGGCTTGATATATATTTTTAATACATTGTATTATATTTTTAAACTTTAGAAACATTCTCCTGAAATTTTTTTTTTTTTATGACGTTCTTGAAAGGAGTGAGCGATATGTCATTTATAAAATTTATGAACTATAAATTGAACATTATGTTTTTGGTTTAAAAAAAACAGGATGGTAGGTGTGAACAAAATATTATTTTTTCAACTGTCAATTTATTTATAAACGGTACAAAAATACCCTTATACATTATAATTAACAATATTGTAAGAATGCTTACCCAAAATACTACTCTTTTCCTTATAACCAAACATTCAACTAGAGAGAGTTTAATGCTTGTTCAAGGATATCGACACCGTTAAGAAAATTAAATATCTGAAGGCTCAGTATTCGATAGTCGCAACTTAATTTTCCGTAAACCCAGGTAATATTTTACGTAATTGTTTTTTTCTTTTCTTGAAACATCGTTTTTGTATTGAAAAAATTACTTTTTCTTCGAAATAATTACATGGTTAGTAAAAGAAGAGTTAAGGAGTTAAAAAATATTTTTTCTAAATAACAAAAAAAATATCCAATGTACATTCTTTAAAAAAATCGGGCGTGGAAAGACGTGTTACCTGTTCTTCATTCGGCGAATGGGTTCTGTCTTTGCGAATATCCCTTTAACATCTTTAAAAAAAACTATTTCAGGAAAATGTTAAAAAAATCTTCTTCAATACAATATAAATCTGATCCTTCAAAATCAATTTACCGTTGACAATCAAGGTGATTCTATTAATTTTGCCAGTGACTGCAACTTCACAAACGTGAATGTGTGTACATAAATAACCATTATGAAAGTACGCGGTATTTTTCAGATAGGTGAAATCTTTTTTTCTAATTTACGTGTAAAAGAGAAATATTTTGAATTCATAAATAAATAACGACGATCATAAAGGTCGCGAAAAATCAACCGAGAGGTTATTTATTGATTGATAAAACAGCGTTCATTTTGTAGAATTTCAAATTTAATTAGCGTCTTAATAGGTTTATATTTTTATTTACCAAATTTATATTTTTGACTCAGTAACTAATTTTGCTTTGTGATAATTCTTTCTGTTTTTTTTTCACAATTCTCTCGGCTTCTGAAAAGCCCATCTAAAAATCTGTGATTTTAATATATGAAGTCCGAAATTTGAGCATTGAAATATATTTTTTAATTTACGTAACATATAAAAATATTATATATAATATACATTTAAAAATATTGATAATTTATTAATTGTTAAGGGTTTTTCAAATAGACGAAGGTATCTAAATTGCAAATGATTTAATATCTAGAGTCTGTCAAGACTATAAAAATAATAAAAAATCCTACTGAATAATAACGAAAAATTATAAATATAAATCAAACGGGAATAGATTTCATAGATATTTTTAAATATTCGATAGCTATTTGTAAACATAAACACATAACTGTCATAAAAATACTAAAATACGAAAAATTCAGAAGATTTTAATACAGTACGATAAAGGCGATCGTTATTGCTATATTTTTCGATATGTCATACAAATAGCATAATTAAAACTACATAATAATCATAAATAGGTATAAATTTGTCGCGCATACAGGCCTTGGCACGTCTATAAAAGAAGATAGCTAAAGAGCCAATAGATGCAAATGTGTATACAATATTAAACACACATATCACAAGCAATCATCCATTAGAAAATAAAGGTTCTATGTCCATTGGCACGTACCAATTCAACAATGGATAAAGACAGAAGAAAATAATTGTTTAAAAAATGTCGCAATAGAACAGATGTAGCTGTTTTTGTGATACAGAAGAACACATAGATAACATCACAATTACATTAGGCATAAAATATTCCATAAGAATATCCAAGAAGAAATAGTGACTTAACGTATTTACTTATTAAGACACTCTGCTAATATAAAATTTTAACATACGACCGATCTTATAAATAACAAATTCATTATTTTGTTATTTATTAACATTATTTAATAATTTATTTATTTTAAAGAATATATATTGTTTTTTTTTAGTATATAATAAAAAATATAGAAAAATTATTTTATATATTTTTTTAACTCCTTTCATTTCACATAATTATTTCGTAGAAAGAAAAAATCAATGCATAAACGGTGTTTAAAAAAAATAATTAAGAATGTAAAATGTTTTCGGATTTAGAGAAAATTAAGTTGCGACTTAACGAGCACTGGGCCTTACAAAGTGGCTATAGAACAAAACGTAAGGCATTCGAGCGACAAAATGATGTCACCAAGTGGGAAACGCCCACGACGAACTCACCTGGCTAAGGCTGAGAGCGTACGAAAACACGCCGTCCTTTGTAGCCGAACTGTCAAAGTCGAGACAAGAACGTCACAGCTTTATATACATACACACATACTCTTGTATTTCTTTGCACAACGTATAGATGGGTGTGAATATCCAAACAAAACTTTACTCGTTGCCGTCAAAGTCTGTTCCTACAATCTTAGAGAATGTTGAGGCCAGCGCGTTGCAGTATGTAGGACATTGGCTCCCACACTTTGCATTTACTTGTTTAACTGGAAAAACAAAACATTACTTAATAAACGTCGCATCAAAGCGAGGTGAAATCTTTCAAAAGGCCTCCGTATAAACGACAAAATGATGGCTGACGAAATTAGATAATTATTCAATTTCATGAAGAGCATTTTAAATACTGAAATTCAATAAAATATTACGAGTTTGCAATCAACTTTACACTTGGATAAATTAAAAATCTTTATTATAATGTTACGATGCAATACATCTATACGATAATCCGGAAAGTTTGTATTATTTATATGCATATTTTCCGTTAAATACCAGCATATCTTTCGGTAAATACTAAAGGCGGAACACCCTATCAATGCGAAATTTTCTCAGTTCGATCAGGTGCGGATTTCTACATCAACGCACGTTATAACCGGTTCTTTAATATAAATGCATCGAATTCAAAATACGTTCATTATTTTGACTGTCGGAATTTGAGGTAACTTTTTGTAAATCGCCTCAGCGCTGAGGTATCATTGCTATATATATTATCCAGTATCATAAAAGTAAATAAGTGCCTTATACATCTACGATTCGAATGCGGAGTATCTAGCTAGATATTGAATACAATAGAAAATTCGTGCCAATTTTATTTTTTACAAAATTAAAAACAAATCGCAATCGACACGAATATAAATATCGACACTTAAAATCAAAAAACTCAAAAATTATTAAACAAATAATTCAATAACTAAAATTTAAATCATGGGCTATTTCAGGTAAAAATATAAGCTCTTCATAATTTAATCACAGCAAAACAATAACGAGCGTTTTTCTAGGTGCTCTCGATAATAATTATTGAAAATAAAATAACGAAAGTGAAAATAAAGTGATCGGACTTTCGAATCATCCGAGTGAACAGGTTTGGTTTGTTATTCGCGTCTATTGTGCTATTGAAGGTGTCTCACTGGGGAACATTTAAAACCGGTTAAAAATGTACACAAATAATCTGCAATTTTGAAGGTTAAAACAAAACGAAAAAATCACAAAAACTATGTTCCACAAAACTGCACTCTGAATAAATTATAACCCTGCTCTAAAATAATCGAATGACGAGTATTTTTCGAGTATCAATAAATGCTCATGAAAAATTTAAAAGTAACATTTGTAATGTTTTGCAAAATATGTACAATATAGGTCACTTTCCTATTCCACAACTGAATAAATAAAAGCAGCAGAAACAGAAACCGATCCTAGAAAATACAATAAAAAAACCTATAGAATTTTTCCCACGGACTTCGTGAGCACCAGATAAAATAAGTCGTTTAATTCATTCATTGTCCCGGTCGTGTTGCTAATTCCACATTTCCAACAGAAGTGATTGTGCGGAAAGTATAGTCTCTTTTGGTGCAATACAAGAGCAGGTATGCTAGTGATTTCAAATATGTAAATATAAATGTGACCAAAACAAACTAGAAACAAAGCATGGATGTTCAGACCTCAGTTCTATGTGAGGTCACACCCACGAGTGACGATTCATAATAATTTAATAATAAAGCTAACTCCTCCGCGCTACAAAGAAAAATACGCGGCTGGACTATGTGGCAACATTATATTTACAAAAAAATATTATTTGTGCTGAAAAATTTATAATTTTTATTCCTGTTTTCTTGAAAGATTTCAATGAAATCAAATGAATGTATATGGACAGCTTAAATAAAGAAAATCTTCTGAAACTATATAACAATAATGGGGAAAAGGTACTGGTGTCTTGTTAAATGACTAGTGAGTGAGTGGACTTAAACAAAATTTCAAAAAAATCCATATAATCGTATTATTTCGGTCAACCGGAAAAAGATTTGGCACGACGCAGCTATCGAATTATTTACATAGTTTACAACATACATTCTAGGATTTGAATCAATATTTGGTTATGACATTTGTACACTATGACGGTAATTTATTAATGGTTTCAAAATCGGTTTAATAATAAATAGTCATCAATGAAAGAATTGCATAATATTATACAGAAACCTAAATAAATAAAAATTATCTGAAGACCAAAACTCGCTACAATAATTATTATAAAAATAATCATTTAAAGCGAAATTAATTAATCAGAGCCCATAATAGAAAAGAATAAGGATTAACTGAATACGTAGCTAAAATGTTTGAATATGTATACTTATTGTAGTTAGTGTTGAACGCAAAGAAAGATTTTTTTAAAATTATTTGTTTAGCAGTCACCCAGTGAAAGGATGTTTCTACCTATGTCAAGTTTTATAAAATTTATTTTTTTTAGTTAAGGAAATGCTTTTTTGGCAATATGTTATAATGTTATGGATGCATTTACCGACCCTGCAGTTACATATTTTTAAGACATTTTTTCGTACGTCAACATTAATAATTCTAAAACAATATAATAAGCAATTAACACATTATTTGGCATAACTTATCCGATTATTCCGACATTCTCCTAACAAACATTACCTTCCGTGTGCATATTTGAAAAAATAGCTACAACGGATACTTATCAATATTTTGCATTTATTCTAGTTCTTAGCGTAAAAAATGTTTTAAAATAACGTTGGTAAAATGTATACATTAATATGTAATCAACAAAATTAGCAACTTCCGAATGCCGATGTTGGAAATTCAACAACAACGCAAATAAACAATTTTAAACAACGCGATTAAAGAACAAAGAAAAATATGTTTTTATTTTCATTTTTAACAAAGTTTATAATTCCATTCATTTCCCAGTCCTCGCTTGATGTTATTTTGTAAAATTACGTCATGGGCGAATTACGTATTTTATAAATGTACGAGTGGGTTCATAGCGAAAAAATTATGATATTAACATATTTATTTTCTACTTATGCAATATTACTAAACCAAATTATAAATGCAATAAAATGTAAGAAGGAATTTGAATACAAAAGGTGAATATAAAACACGTAACCGGCGCAAAAATAAATGAGGAAAACGAAGAGAGATAGCTGAAAAACTAAATTAATATTCATATTGTTTTAAAATAATTTCTTCCAAAAAGAGCAGATCATAATGTGAAGGTAATATTACAATTTTAGGTAGAAAATTAACAACCTGAATCTATAAATAACAATAATTATGTACATATGCAGGAATTCAAACTGGTTGATTTTCAAGGCAAATATGAACAACTTTTGTACAACGATAAATAAAAGTAAAAATAATCATGTTCCGGAATTAAAACGTTATTTATTAAGTTATTATTTATGTTTCAAAACAACCAAAAAATAACCGACTTCGTAGTGTAGTAGCAAGGAAACCGTGCATGATGCACGGGGTTCGATTTGTGATCTATTTATTCATCTGTTATTAATTTCGCGTCATCTCGGACATCTCGTCTGAAGACGGAGACAAGATAATCATATCATAATTAATGATCCAGATATCTTCACGTCATCGACAAGAGGATACTGGAAGAGATCTCCACACGGATAAAAATAGTAAACTGTAACTAATTAAGAGAAGATAAAATTCTCACTACTTCAGTTCAAAAATTAAGTCCCGTTAATTAGCATCATCTTTAAATACTCCGAGTAGAGATGCACATGAGACGAAAGACGGCGGGCGGCTGTGCAGTATGTGTTAGGAATGGGATAGACATTAAGTCTATGCATCGTCTTTGAAGTCGGATTGTCACGGCGGTGTCCAATTATGAGGGACGGCGCTATTTCCGTAGGCGTCTCTACGAGAGTCGGTAATTATGCGGTTTGGGTCGGATGGCGAGGGCGGCGTGACGCGCTGATGTAATAATCAATCGCACTTCTTCCGATCGGGAGTCCCGAGACGAATTATAACTCTTCAAAATAGTTAACTCTATTACACTGTTTTGTGTCTGTCTGCTAAACTGGTCGGGGTTGTGGAGGCGTCGGGTAGGAATCGGATCTAGCTGACTAACTGAACTAACTACTAATCCCTTTCGCTGCCTAAACCGAGGCACTTTTAGAAAATGTAGTTGCTGGTTTTACAAACTTGTATTTATTTAGACTGGCAATGACAGGGACATTGAAAGCTTTGAAATTTGAATGTAAATTCACAGTAAAATCGGGATACAATTTTGTTTCACATTTTCCATAAATTTCGACACTTCGTTGATTCAAAAAATTGCTTTACAAGAGAAGATCTGTCAGGAAGCCTAGATGCTTCTGTCTAGGAATGCGGTGGGACGGCTTTCCTATTTATTTATTCTAAAATGTAACCGGTCAATAATCTGCTATACAGCAATGAGCAAATGCTGAGAAGATACTGATTGGCCCACACCAGATTATCCCTTCTGTTCCCAACACAGGTTCAAATAAAAACATATTTATTTAGTTAGAAGAAACAAAAATCTACTTAATGATCTATAAACCCTGTACATAATAAGCAAGGTAAATAATAAATGCAATTCCCATCTAAAAAAATATGCTATACATCTTTATAACAAATCTTGATAAGTCGTTTCTGAGGTTATGCGTCATGTAGACGAGGAATTAGATGTGAGGCTAGTAGTGGCGACACGGTAGTCCTCGTGCAGGCACCGGGCAGCGAGCAGCACGCTCCAGTGCCCGCGGTAGCGACCTTCAACTTGCCCGAGGCGAGCAGCTGCCTGCTTGCCTGCTGAAGGTGTACGGAGGAGGTACGAACTTTTTTCACGGCCCGCTGTGGTCATCGCAGCTGGAATGTCTAATTACCGGCGTTTGTCTTTTCAACCGCGGCGTCGTTCTCAATGCATCATCAGTTCTCCCCGAATTTCTTATTTTTGTGGTTTACCAAAATGATCTTATACATCGTATCTTCTATTTCTTTCTTACGGGTGACTTACCTAATTGACTTCTCGGTACTGTTCACACGCTATTTACCCATAATGGCACATTGTACAATCTCACGAGGCGACTTAATGAGCCTCTTCCGAAGCGATTGCAACGTATCGCTATCTAAAATCGTTTCGTAGATTCTCATGATCGGAGATAATATTATAACGATCTCATCGCTCGTACTTCGACACTGCGGATCATACGTTCGCCACTGGACCTCAGTGCGATCCGAGTAATTATATCTAGCTACATTGTGCATACGGTTCGTTAAACCTTCCTCGATTGTTGCAGGTAAAGACCCCGCTATTAGTTAAGATAAAGCACGAATTCGTTTCTAATGACTATGAATAACGGGATGGCAGACTCGCGCTCCGATAATTTTCACTCATTTCGTGAGACACCAAAGAAAATAAACAAATAAAGAATAGATGCCAATATTCAAAGTAGAAATTTCATGTATTATGCTTACTATCCAACGATGGCTCGAGAATTCATAAATAGCAAGTTCATTTAGCGCATATATCCAAATTCTTATGGCTGCCTATACAGCTTACCGTGTCCAACGTAGGAGAGCAGCTTCTGGCCTCCTCGTCAGCAGGAGGCCACTCGGGTAGAGTGCCCAATCCAGGACTCACGGCAATTCTCAACACCATGATGCGATCGAGCGAGTGGACACAATTAAAACATTAAATATAAAATCACTGATAACAAACTGCTAAGCTGTTCTCACTACGTTATCCGACTTATAATATTGCTAACTCTACTCGAGCTCGAACCTATTCAAGTAACTCAGAGTAAAATGTAAAAGTTCAAAGTAATATCGAGAAGCACTCCTATTATATAGCGCACGAAGACACATGGAGATAGTTCATCCGTCAGCACTCGCGGGCTATTTGTTTACAAAGTGAAGACGGAGTGGAGTGGAAAGCCGGCGCAGATACCGCCCGCTCGACTGGCCTGGCGCGACTGCTCATGTGCTGTAGCCCGCCGACATTACCGCCACTCGAAGAGGATTTTCGATGGAAACAATCTCTCCACCCGCAGAGTAAAAGTAATTCTCGCGATAATACAATAGCGTATTTTTAGAAATCTCTTAGAAAAAAATACTTTAATTACTTTACTTTACGATCGTAATTAAAAATTGAAAAAAAAAATACTAGCTGACCCGACGGACGTTGTCTAGCTAAGGCAGGCTTTTTGGTAATACATATTTCTAAAATTTTGAATAAATTAAGTTTTTTTTATTATTCAAACGAATTTAAACAAAATAAATGAAAATTTGAACAAATGTTTTTTATTGAAAGAATATCATTAATATGTATCATAAAATTCATATATTTTTAACAATAACTCCATTACAGCGCCACTTATCGAGCCCAAAATTTTCAAGAACCTGTATCAGGGCCAGACTAACATTTGACAAAAATATTTTATAAATTACTTTTATTTAGTCCATCTGATCACATTTCGACTACAGTAACATCTACCGTGTCCAAAATGTACAGAAACCCGCTTACAGTCAGTACAAACATACATATTTATCCAAAACCTGTAGTCAATTGGACATACAGTTCCCGAGATTAGCGGTATTGAACATATGCACCAACGTTTTTATACGCTAAGATTGTAATCTCCTTATCGTTTTTATGTGTAAAATAAAAATAAAACATCTAAAATACTCTAAAAGAGCTTGGTCATTCGTAAAAATTCCTACCTGATCTCATAATAAATAAATAAAATGAAATAAAAAAAATTCTTATAAAAATACTGAATCATGTAAGCTCCAATACTTACTGAAAACTACTTTAACGCGGACATGTTATTTAAACGCATAAGAGCTTTGTGTCTGTTGCGGCATGCAAACCTACGTGATATTATTCGTTTTTCATAGATTTACGGTGCAATTCCAAACGACAAAACCGGATTAATATAGTGGCGTTGTTTTAAGAAAGAACGACTTTTCCCGACATTCGTAAGATGTTTACGGTCGGCGAACTCGACAGTTAAAAAGTGGCGTTATCGTGATTACTGAACGATTGAGAAGAAGTAGGCGATCGGCTATCATACTGACTTGTGTGCTCGCTTGTTCATAAGATATTTCGCTTGAGTAATCGGGTACAGCATCGGTAAAAACTCCGAGCTAAAGTTAACCTGATTCCGAACTGAGCGAGTTATCTTCTAAGGTACAGATTATGCAATCGCAAGTTGACAAAAGCGAGTCTTATCTAGCAGCTTTTGGTGATAAAGATGAGGGGAAGGCGGTTCATACCGAGATGGGTGAGATCCGGTCATTCAAAAGATCCTAAAGTGGATCTGTATCACTTGAAATGATTCTTTCACTAATACCGGATCAAATTGAACATTAGATCTTTCATCGGACAAGGAGAAATAATTAGGAGAATTATCAGTGACTGCCTGATTTATGAATTCACTGAAAAATTGAGGAGCGAGACGCTAAAAGAAACCGCAGCTGGGAAATATTGCCATCATAAAACCTTACTTTTTTCTCCAAATGTTTTTTTCCCTACAACCACTTATTTTTTAGCCCTTTGCTAAAAAATCTACCGTCGGTAAGGGAAAGTGTTTTTGTTGCAAATAGTATCGACGACGGCGTCCAATAATTCCAAAAAGGGTAAAATTTCTAGCGATCTATTTTTGAAGCCAATTTATTCTTCACAACTTATCGACGAATAACAGTGAATTGATGAATCTATGATTTAGTAAACCAGAGCACAAGGTTCCCTCAAAAGTGGGATCAGGTCACTCAATCAATGTAAATGAATAGATGATTAAGATTCACTCTAATACAGACAGGATTTTAAAATCGGCGCCACCGAAAATCAGCAGATAAACAGGATAGCCCTCAATTTAATTCGCGAATTTCTTAGGAAGTATGAAGGAGCAATAAAGTTTGACGTTGTTCATAATATTCAGGCATCTTCATGCAATTTGGAAAGTTGGAGCGGTAGCAGGCGTATCTGTTGACCCTCAATTCAATTCGCGATGGATCAGTAAGCATGTAGTAGCAATAAGGTTTAGCAACGTTCATAATATTCGGGCATTTTCACGCAATGTGGAGAGTTGGAGCGGTGGCAGTTGTGTCTGTTGACCTTCAATTCAATTGGCGATCTATCAGTAAACATGTAGTGGCAATAAGGTTTAGCATCGTTCATAATTTTCGGGCATTTTCACGCAATGTGGAGAGTTGGAGCGGTGGCAGTCGTGTCTGTTGACCCCTAATTCAATTGGCGATTTATCAGTAAACATGTAGTAGCAATAAGGTCATAATATTCGAGCATTTTCACGCGATGTGGAGAGTCGGAGCGGTGGTAGTCGCGTGTGACAACCCTCAATTCAATTAGCGAATTCATTAGCAAGTACGTAGGAGCATTAAGGTTCGACGCTGTCCATAATATTCAGGCATTTTCACGCGAAGTGGAGAGTCGGAGTGGTGGTAGTGGTGTCCGATGTAAAGGCGCCCACGGCACCGGCACAGTCAGCGGTCCCACGCGGCGAGGAATGCGTCCCCGCGCCCCGCCGCTCCCCGCCCGACCGCTGCAGTCGAGCCGCGGCCGCACAGGTGCCGGAAAAGCGGCCGCCGCCGCCGTACACGTAGGGCGGGGAGCGGAGCCAAAATTACGAAACTTATCTCGAGTCGGATTTCGAAATCAGAGGAAATGCGCGCGTTGACAAAAGCTTATCTCTCGTGTGCGTATAAATAATCTCGCTGCATTTTATGTTTGTTTTATCTGCCTCTATCCTATTTCGAGAAACAAACTTGTGTTACAAAATAAATCACCAGAAATATAAATAGAGCAAAAACAAATAAATAAAAAACGTTATTTTTACATTTCCCGAAACTGATATCACATTTACCTTCTTTCTAATGAAGATGCGTTAGTTGGTTAGAAATTTTACTTAAACAACTAATACTTGTTCACAAATCTGCATTATCACATTTAAATTTAAATTTATATAGATTTCGTAACATATGTATGCATTATTTAAACTTACTGAATTTAAAGTGCAAATAAATAAAAGAGCAAATAGGACCTCCCACAAGGCATTGAGATGACATCACGTACATAATAATAACATTACGTTTAAACTACGAGTAGCAGCCTGTTTTTGGTTTATAAAAATGCTTTCACTGTTAACATAGTAAATACACTGCAAAAACTACCGGATATAATCACATTTTCGCCTTCGTATTAATGAAAACTGGAGAACAGAATACTTAGATTTATTATTTACTATGCAAAAATAGCAATTGTTATTCAAAGAACCTTACGGGACTCGTGAGGTTAAGGCCCAACATACGTTCAATAGCAACTTAATTTTCTTTGAACCCGGGTAACATGTGACGTAATCGATTTTTTTTTCTTAAAGCACCTTTTTGTGTTTAAAAAATATTTTTTCTTCGAAATAAATATATGGTTTTGAAAAGAAAAGAGATATTGAAAGGTAAGGAGTTTAAAAAATATATTTATAATTTTTTCAATATATGTATATTCTAGAAAAAAAATCTAATATACGAGTACTTTCTAAAAAAAATCGAGTGCGAAGTGACGACCGGCTCTCAGCGCAGCCGGACGCTTAATGAATTATATTATTAAGTAAGGCCTTGACAGAAGCATGTCTTACTTATACAAACTTTTACTTACACGGGTATGCTAACCCGAGTGCCCTATCCAATGCTGCTATTCTCATTTTCCTTTTCCTTATTCACATTAACTTTTATTCCTCTCTCATTTCTTTTCCCATGTAGCAATAATGTTTTTAACCTCACTTACTGATGTATTCTACTGGTAGATTCATTTATCAGAAGCGCAAGATTGATCCTCTAGCTTTCATAGAATTGACGATTAGGCTAACATCGCGTCAATTCGGTGCGGTGCCCTATGCACCATCGAGTGGAGACGAGGGTTAGAGGGAATAAGATTTTTTTAAATTAAACAAAATATAGACGGTAGAAATCCACTTACTTATATCAATATAAATATACCTAGACCTGAGCGAAAGCGATATTTGTCGTATAAAAAATTAAAAGTGCCATGTAATATTTTTATTTATATGTGTGATTAGTAAAAAAAAAATTAAAAATGATCAATGTTCATTTATAATAATTTATTGCATTTACAAAAAAAAACAGATTTATTACACCAGTTTATTGCCCCGATTTTTAAAGATTTGTCTCGCAGGCGAAGTTCAGGTATTGAACATAAGAAGACAATAAATGCTAAGCATGTATGAGTACGGGTATACGACCCCGAGTGCCCTAGGCATGGCCTATAATATAGCTGTTTATTTACCTCTTTCTTATTTCTATTCCTGCTCCATCTCTTTTCCCATATAGCAGTAATAAATAAATAATGAATAAATAAATATTTATGTATACATATACTTATATATAAAGAAGAAAAAAGCCCATCTCCAAGCACAACAGCTGTCTCTTTTTTGGAAAGCCTCAGCGCAGCTAAAATTGTAAGATTGTATTGAGTAGAAATGTACAAAAAATTGTATAAAAACTACACTTAAAAAAATTAAAAGAAAAATTAAATAATATGCTTCTCGTATATGTTAATAATTCGAAAAGAATGCAGCATGCAAATAAGAAGGACATTGCTTTTACTTTGTAATGGTACAACTATTAGCCTTTCGCGTTTTAAAAATAATAGCAATTAATTCATTCTAAATATCTCCTAAAGTTCTGCTCCCCTGGATTCCGCGCTTCAAATAAATACTAAAATTGTTTTTTAACAACAAAAATAAATACCAAAAAATAAAATAAAAAATTCTCACATCTTACAACTTCACTTTTCTTTGCATTGTCTTATAAAGTAAGTTTTATCTCAATCTTGTATTAATCCATTGCATATTATATTTAAATGAGTTTATTCATAGGTTATGAATACACCCAGTGTACGTATTCCATACTCGAATACAATTGTACAATAATAATATCAACCTCTGTCAAAACACAGCTGTTTGAGTTTAAGCACACATTAAGGTGATGAGAAAAACCAATTAAACAGTTTCAGGTAAACAGATTGAGGCTCGATTAAATGGTTGTACTTATGACTCTCTCTCTCTTAGCGCATATAATTTAAATTAAAAACCACATGATAATATCAATCAATTTCTCAAAATGATACCATTGAGAATTAAACACGAGACCAGGAAAGTATAAAGGGATTACACGCCATCTGAACTGTTTTATTATAACATTTTGAGTGTGTCCAAATACTTGTTCACAAAATCTGGATTATCTCCAATTACAGGAGTTTTTTTTTGACATCTCATCAAAGATGATGAAGAATATGGATGTCTAAATGTAAATGCCCAGACTTCCATATTCTTCTTCATCTTTGATGAGATTTCAACAAAAAAAATGTTTTATTATTATTATTAGTTATGAATCCTTATTTTTAGCTTTTTTTATTTCTTTTTAAATTACATCAAAATATATTCATTTTGGCCCTTAGTACAACAGTCAAGTGGTAGATTTACTTACAACATATCACATAATATCAAATTACAGTCATCAAATTTTAAAATTAAAATGTAACTTTGTTTTAAAATCACTATAAATTTATAGTGTTTTTAAAACAAAGTTACATTTTAATTATAAAATGGAAAAACACAAAGTTAGTGCTTCAAATATAAATTATATCAAATTTTATGTTGGGACATGGATCAATTGCATTGTATTGGTGATTTCTCGTGGCATAGTTGTACATCAATGTCTCACCATTTTTGCACCTTCCCGGCCTTCCATATTTAGATTAATTGTAAAAGAAACAAAACAGAAAGTTCTCAAAATATCAATTAGCAAAGGAAATGTTTAATTTAAAATGTTTAAAATTCAGTTTAAATAATGGAACAACAAAAAAATACAGGTTTTCTCTATTTAAAATCACTTTTTTCAAAATGAAGAGATCATTAAAAATAATTTTAAAAGTTGTACAAAATATAACTACGTCTTTCTCATCAAGCCATAATTTATAATCTATCTTTTTTGGTAAAGAATAAGAAAACAAGTTCTTGTTTTATCAGTAAAGAGTATACAAAGTGTTTCCGAATCTGTGTAAAACATTGAATCTTTGTTTTAAATACTGCATTCAATCCCCATTGTATTGTTAACTAGGATTTTTATAGATATCTCAACTAGTAATTTCCAGTGATATTACTATGATTATTTTAAAATATAATTTCTTTGATTTTATTCCGATACCATATATATATATGTATCTCCATATTCATTTTTTTCTGATTTTTAATCAGAGTTTCTTATTGATAAGCGAAATCTTTCAATAATTTTATATTAATTCACTTAAACCCAAAACGAGGTAAGATAGTGCTGATCAAACACAAAAAAAAATACAAGTTGTGTATTTAATAATGAGATAAGCGTAACAGCTGCAATTTAAACATGCATATGTATCTACAAAATTTATTTCTATGGTCCATTTCAGTAATCGCTGAAATTTTACATTAGAGAAAGTAAATAATATTTTTTATACTACAGATATTTATGTGGTGCGGTTTTATATACATGCATTCATGTTAGTTGTGTCATTTATTCATTATATACCCACAAATTTACACTTTAGTATAAATTATATTTAGTATATATAGCATTAGAATGTACTACTTGCAGATATTGACATTATCGTGGGTGGACATCTTATAGGCACGATCAGATTTACAAACTAACACATCAGCATTTACCAAATTATAGTGTTTATTATGCGGATTCAATAAAATAACATAACTTAGACACATCAACCCCTCCTACACATACTAGAATACAAATTGAATTTTGCAGAAAGAGGATTTCACATTTTTGTCCAGTGCATTTGTATTGAATTGACATACTAGAGTTCTGCATCCAAGAAAACATATAATAATTAGATTTTTTGCGTTGGACCTAAAAATATAATGAAATACATACAAAATACTTTAAATTGTTGATTTGTGGCTTTCAATAACATAGGTACAAGGGGAGGAGGATATGTCTGTGGAGGAAAGAACTGACATAATATCATTATTTTAATGTTTACATAAAACAACAAAAAAAAAAAGAATAATACTTTTAAAAAAATATTTTAAACAAACATGTTTTTATTATCACAATATCTAATTGACATTGCTCGAAATAATTCCAATGTATTAAGTATATAGAATAAATGGAAAACTTGGTATACTTTTCCTCGTTATTTGGCAAATATTTACTTAATAAAAAAAAATACTAGAACTGAATATTTTTTCATAATTCGGTTAATTTGTCAATTAACCGAATTATCTAATTTGTCAAATACACCAGTTCAATTGTACCAAAATTTTTAATTTGATCTGTGATAAATATAAATTCATTATACTGAGTGGATCTGTGATAAATATAAAATCAACTTAAGTTGACAGTAATTTATTTTTTACTTTTATGTTTGTAATTATCTTTAATCTTATGGTTGTTACATAGAAAAGTTATAAAGTTAGTATGAAAACAGATAAAAATATTGATTTTTATGAAATCCCTAAAAATCTATCATTACAACAAAAATATAATATAATAAGCATTTTTAATCAAACATGATTAAAAACTGAATTACCCGTTTTGAGAAGGAATTAGGTGAACAAAATATGCATTGTTTGGTGAGGAATTGTAGTCGATAGGATCATTGGCTAATATTTCTTATAAGATGATGCCGAATATCCACAAACCACCTCTCGGGAGGGATATAAACCAGATCATAAAAGATATTTTTTTATGTCTAGCAATTCTAAGTCGGCCTGGCATATCGCTCACTCCTTTCAAGAACGTCATAAATCAAAAATCGACAATTTTCAGTTCTAGAAAATGTACTATATTCCAGCAAAAGAGGCATATTTTTAACTTAATATTTACCCGCTACAAGGCAGAAAGTGTTGTTTTTGCATTTTGATGAAAAGGTATTGTTCAATTATTTTTTTAAATATACTAAATATTTTTCAAATGGAGTTACAAACAGTCAGGACAAACAGTCAGGTTTTACCTAAAAAGATCTGTTGCACAGTAAAAAGTTCAATAAGTGGCTTGATATTTATTTTTAATACATTGTGTTTTATTTTTAAACTTTAAAAACGTTCTCCTGAAAAATCAAGTTTTTTTATTTATGACGTTCTTGAAAGGAGTGAGCGATATGTGTTCAGCAGGATGGAGATGCAGCGCACAACACAAGGGCGAAAATGGAGACGATGACTGATGGCTGAATCATTAGAAATGATGTAGATATGTCCCCGGTCTATGAATTTTGTAGGACTACTTAAACAGAAGGGTTTTCATGAAAAAAACATAAATAAAATGAGCTTAGCAAAATATTTACGAAGGAATAAAAACAAATGAAGCAGAAACGTTTTCTACAACAATGCAAAATGCTTCAGAAAGATCGCTTAACAAAATATTCACGGAGGAATAAAAACAAATGGAGCCAGAAACGTTTTCTACAATATAATGCAAAATGCTTCAGAAAGATCCATTATTTGTTGTGAGGATAATTTAAATCGTAATATTAAAGTTAACAAACTATAATTTCATGTAAAAATCAAAAAAATTATAAAATATCAAAATGGCATATTATTAGAGAATATGCATTTTCATTCAATTGCCCATCATGTACTTATTTAAAAGGAAAAAAAATGGTATAGTGAATGATTTTGCAACATTTTTTTTTTCAATTTACGATTTAAGTTCCGTAAAAAAACATGTTTCTCATTGATATATAATCAATTTTGATTTATTGGTACATGTATGCTATTATATGGGTCATGAGTGAATACTTCATGAATTTATACCAAAGATAACATATTTATACAAAATCAAAATAGATATACACAAAATAGATTTTTCATAAAAGAAAGTATGAGACTACATAACCAAAAGATCATTGTCGGTATCAGATAGTCTCACTTATGTATATCATACTATTCAGGGTGACATTTGCTACTGTCACTTAACTGATGTTTGCTGAATAGATATATAAGTATCAATAAAATATTCTGAAATATTTCAAATGAAGAGTAAACACTCATGCCAATTATAAGTATATTACATAGGTCGATAACTCAAGCTACTAAATAACAATTAACTTAAAAACGTTACCTGTCTGGTGTCATATGAATCAGAAGGCTCCATGTTGGGTCGACTGTCTTCTCCTTTTTCCATACTTTAAAACACATCAGAATGTTTCACACACATGAATCACAACGTGAACCTCTTTTATACACACTATAACCAACAGTTGACAAAAATATATCTTAAATTACATGGTACGCCAGAATTTAAAACGATAATGTCAAAACTCGGCCCAGCCTACGCGAGGCTGACAGGCAAAACACGGCGGACACATCTTGTTTTTTGAAGATAATAGCGGTTTAAAACGATAAGTTTATTTTTTCCCGGAATAACAATTTGATAAATCACACAATTGAAACACTTCGACCTGTATTAACAAATCAAAGCGATACGAAATAACGTTCGAGCATGTTGAGAACGATAAAGAACAATCCAAACCCCGTCCTAATTCAAAGAACAGATACACCTACGACATCTATCGTCAAGTAAAAAAATATTTTGGAGCAGTGATGTCATTCACGGCGTGATACATCCAAGTACGTACTAAAACTGTGACGAATAATAATGTGGTTGTAATTTATTTTTTCCTGCTTTTTACAGCTTACAAAAATCCTTAGGCTTTGTTCTAAAAGTTGATCTCTCTCATACCCTTTTCAAAATATGAAATTAAGTTTGCGAAAAGTTCATATGAAAAACCCGCCACAACATAACTATTTTTTTTAAATATTTTATTGTTGAGCATATTGTAACGGTTAGAGCGGTCAGCACGCTCGGCTACCGTACTGGATGTCCTGGGTTCGATTTCCAGGGTGGGGAGTCAAATAAATGAAAGTGATTTTCACTCAAATATTGGTCCAGTTTTTCCATGGACTGATATTTTTTTATTTTTGATGATTTTTCCTTCACGGGTTAACGATCAAGATAACATTGCGTTTATATGATGCGTATTGCATCACCTATACACCATCGGGTGCGGATAGGGGCAGTATATGCATATTGTAATATCTGTTATTTTGTCCACGCATATGTCCATAAGGCACTACAATCTCAATATTTTATTAGTTAATAAACACGGGTACATGAAACATCCAAGTCTTTAAATAATCCTTCCTTTTCATCTTAGATGTAAGTTGGGTTATTTTTTTTCTTTCGGGCATTTTAAATTCATCAGGTTAGGTATATTATCATTACTATTTTCAATATAGGGAAACACATGGCGAATAACAAACAGCAACGACAATATTTGCTTTCTTCCATCTCCCGCATACTCGGCATTTAAGGCCCTCTTCCGCGTAATATCGAGTTCGCAATCGCCGGATATTCCCGTGACCTCTCGGTCCACGGAGAGATGGATTATTTCCGTCTATCCATACGCGAGATTGCAGAATTTGAGTTTTATCGCTTCCGAGAGAATCTCTAACGATTCTATCATTCTTTTCCATACCACTGCCATTCATATTGTTCTTAAAACACCAACAAACCCCACCCCGAATCCTACATAATCAGGTACCGACGGTTTTTTTCTAGTTACGATGGCTACCCTGCGATTATAAAAACCATAGATATACCCGATTGACTGAGCGTCGGCTGTCAAATTATGAACTAATCGAACTAATCATTTTCGAGAAGATAGGGGAGCTGCTTTGTTTGACATTATATTATTGGCAAAATAATGCAACTGGTTAATAAATAAACGTAAAGAGTATCGTGACTTGTACGATCGATTTTTTTAAAATGCCTAGAGAAAGTTCAAATACTGCTAAAGATCGCAATAGAAAGTACGATTCTTCAGAAAGTTCCGATTCAGAATACTCTCAAAAATCATCCAAGAGAAAATATAGGAGTGACCGTAATAAAAGATCTCGATCAAAAGAAAAGTCATCTTCTTATCGCCGTAAACGATCTAATAGCAAAAGTAGGAAGAAATCAAGGAGAAGCGACTCGCGGAGTCCTGTAAGGTATTACTCTTCAAAGCGACGATCAAATTCTAGAGACCGAACAAGTAGGAAGAGACACTCGAGATCTTTATCGAATGAAAGGTCTTATGAACGTTCAAAGTCGCGATCAAGGGACAGGTCCGATTATTCTAGATCAAAATACAAAAAAGGAACTAGCTCTCACAAATCATCTAAGACTAGCTATGATTCGAAAAAGAGAAGCTCTTCTCGAAGTGTTTCCCCACATACAAATAAAGAAGGTATTATTTTAATCAGTCATTTTGAGTTTCTAAAAATATTTGCCCCCGTGTTTAATATTTCGAAATCCATCTATACAGTAACTTGTGTATTTTTCAGCTACATCGTTTGAGGCATCTAAAAAATATATTTATGATGATACAGAAACTAAAATTGAAAAGGCTATCAAGGCAGCTGAAGCGGCCGGCCTCACAATGTGTAAACTCCCGTCATATGAGTATAAAGAAGTGGAAGTTAAGGAAGATATGCCCACAATACAAGATAGGAATGTCTTAGACGAACTGAACAGTGAAAGTTTTACTCCAAAACAGTTCACCTCTTCTAGGAGTAAAAAGATTCCAGATAATATAGTAATCGATTTAGATGCTGAGACCATCAAGGTGCCTGAAATTCCTCTTCCCAAAGTTGAATCACTGTTCCACCCTGATGTAAGTTAGCCTATTTGTAATTGTTCCGGAACCATATATAGGAGTAGTCCACTTGCAAACCACGTTATGTAAAAAAAATGTTTTTTAGCTAATGGCGGCAACCAGTAGAATATTAAATCTTCTACCGATTTGACCTTTTTTGAGAGATTTCAGAAAGGTAATTGTCGATTCGCATAGTGAGTTTTGCAAGAGTATTGATTTTGCCTATTCCATTTTATTCCTAACATAATGAGTTAAATATGGACGTCAATATTTTTAATTTTCTACCAATTAGTGCTATTGGCTAAAAAACTTAATTATTTAACATAACGTGGTTTGCAAGTTTTCATTTACGTATATGATAAAAGTAGAAATTTTTTATTTGAATTGATTTATAAATTTCATTGAATTAAAATTATAATATAAATTTAAAACATTCCTTCAAGCAATATTTCTTCTTTCTTTCTTCTGTGGAGTTATTAATTACATTCTTGTAATTACGTTTGTATATTCAGGGTGACACAAAATTAATCACACTATCGGAAGATGTTATAATTTTTGCAAATGGCGTCAACGTCAATCATATTTGACACTTGTGAACTAGACAAATGCAGTATACAAATAGACAAACAGTATTTAGACACTCTCAACATGTTGTGAGTAAAAATTACTGCTCAAATTATAAGCTACATAAAAAATTGAAAATCACTTTTTAGGCGTATCCCAATATGTCAAAGTAATCAGGGGTTCGGATCTTGCATACAAATAAAAGGGTCTCTGCTAAATAAAAGCTTTTCTCAATCCAACATAGATGGCTGTCAAAAACTCTTAATGTACTGTGTCATAAGGTCGATCAATATATCTAATAGCTTTGAAAATTTGAGTAGTGTGGTTGTCAATTATAGGTAAAATGGTGAGTGTTGCATGTGTGTAAAGTGATCACTTAACCAGCCTACGAGGGGTCACAAGCCCTGTAAATACCCAGACTTCTTTATTCTTCCTTATCTATGTTGATGTCAAAATGCAACAATTATGGTTTATATTACTAGGGTTGGGTTAGGTAACATTAAACCAATAAGTTAAGTATAAATTAAAATTTATGAAAAAAAAAATTTAACGTGTACTTAAAAGCAACGTGTTTGTATTTTCAGTTATTTCCTGATGAGAAGACACGTATGGAAAAATGGGTTAAAAAATTATTTCAATTTCGTCAGAAGGCGTTGAAAGGAGAAATCTAAATTGTTATAATATGTATAATTTTTTCTACTATTAATAACACCAATAAAACCTCTAAAAAAACAATGCTTACTAATTTCCAACATATATATTAATTGGAGCGCCCTTGAGGTAATATTTTACGAAAATGCCGCTACATAAATTTATCACAAAATGAGCAATATAATAGTAAGGTTTACATCTTAAGCCTCACAAGTAAACACCTTGCAGTGCCTTACAAGCTCACTTGCTTGATATCCACAAAACAATTTCAATAGATGGCGCTTCAAATTCGCATGTGGTTTAGTTTATTTTCGTGGCATTTACAAAACTTTCAAAAATCAAAGTAATATAGTTCTTCATGGAGAGGATGGTGAATATTACACGGCGTATACAGATATCTTAAACCAGCCAATGGTAAGTAGCCTTGCAAATTGAAATATCTAGACTTATTCTTATTAAATTTCTTTTTCTCAGACTAGATATCTATAATGCAGTTTTTTTCTTATCTTATTTTGGAATGCCCAATTTTAACTATATGTTTGGCCATATGAAGAGGGGGGATTGAGGAAATTCAAATATTCATATTTTGCACAAAATATGATCAGTGGGTTTACGATGGAAAAATAGTGCATCTAATATGTAGTACAAATAACTTTAACATTTTTCTTTTATTTTTTGTTAACTTTATCTCCTGACAATACGGATTGACAACTGGTTTCAAAGCGCCAAAGTCATCAGAAACAGATGTTCAAGAATGACATTGAATGTTATCTACACTACTTAGTTAATGCGTTATCTTTCTATTATTATTTTTTGCCTGGTAAATATTTTACTTAGTAAAATTTTATTATTGTGTAATTATTGTTTTTAGTAAACCTAATCTGTAAGTAAAGTATCTATATATATATATAATGCAGGCATTGATGTTACAATCACACAAAAGTATCATTTGTGATATTTTAAACACATTGATAAAATCTAAAACAATATTTTTTATTGAATTAGAGTTTATTTTGTAGAATTTCAAATGTTTTATTTACGAGTCAAACAATATTAAGAATTTAGATTTTTTGTGATGACTGCGTGCCATTACGACTATTAAATTTTGAAAGCTCGGTGATGAAATTTTTTATTTATACGTGTAATATGTATGTAAATAAAAGTTTTGTTTCTAAAATCAATTCTCATAAGTTAATCTCAAGTGGAATTATTATAATGAAGACCTACAGGTCATACATTGACTTTTTAAGGATAAAATGATCCTTAATCATTTTTCCATAACTTGTTTTTACTATAGTGTAGTTTGATTTGAATTGTTTTATACTAATAGGGCAATGGTTTTCAACTGATAGTCTGTGGGAATTTCTATAGACGAGTGGTTACAAACCACTGATATAAATAATTTTATTTATTTTTACATGGCTGAGTTTTAAGGTTTTGAAATACAAAGATAAGGCTTTGCTATCGAATCATCTACCAAACTTTAATTTGAACAGAAGGATATATATATTTCACATTATTTATATATTTACAACTAAACATTCTAGTCAACAAAGGATCCCCAGTAGAATGGAGAATTTCTCACATATGATTTCGTTCACGTTGAATACGGCCACTGTAAGTTCTCGAAACGAGATTCCAAGAATCCATATATCTGTCCATGCACATTGCAATACATTTCTGCTCAGATGTGTCCAGAGATGTTCCAGGCTTATTTATGCATTTTTTGAAACACTTTTCTGTCATTTTAGTTAATAATTCTTGAGCATTAGCAACTGCAATTTGCTGTTTCACTTGATCCATTAACTCTTCTTTCTGAACACCAGATAAAGATCCCGTTTGTAACGATTCCATGACAAACAAATTTCTTGATTTAGTTTAGGCGATACAGTTTAAAAAATGAATAGGTTCGAAAAATCAAGTATTATATTAAATTTCATACATAACCTATACTTAAATGAGTAAATGACCAAAAATCACGACAGATTTCCAAATCCAAATTGAGAAGCATAGATAAAGTTGGTAAATTTTATTGCCAAGTTAAAAAAAAAGAATTTGGGTAGGTATCATCAAAAAAATCTCTTTACTACTACTATTACACCATGTAGAGCATATGGAATCGACAAACTGCCTCCACTAGCTTCGAGGGCACTTTGTTTCACACACTGGTCATTGATTGGTTCAAAAGCACAACGCTTGCAAACGTGCCAGCAACGCTGCATTTCAACAATTCCGAGTGGATACCATCAGCACCACGAACAAACCTTTAATTCCATTTTAATACAGTAGCTTGTGTCCGTGTACCGTAAGATACGCCAATCACTCATGGAACACTTATTGACGGAGGCCGTTTAAGACTTTATAAAAATGATCACGCTATATTTCCTTTGTGCAGTCCACATCAGATTCGATAACTCCACGTATTTTTCACAGCTTCCGGAGTCATGAATCATTTTCCTCAGATCTTTCTCCGTACACGATGATAATTGTATTATTGACCCATGTCGATTCAAACCCTGGTCACCCCCGAAAACTTTGTAAAATTATTTAGTCGATGGTTAAACCAAAAATGTCAAATTGCCGTTTTTTTTATCTGTGGAATATTTTGAAATGAAAATATTTTGTATGCGATGTATACTGTATACGGTCATTTCAATAAAAAAATAAAAAAATCTAATTATATTTCTATCTTTTTTACAATTAAACATGTGGTATTAAGAAATACAATTTAAAAAAAACATGGACCCTAATGATGCCGCAGAACTACTACAAGATTTAACTCATAAGCAATTGATGGATATAACCTATTCCTCACTGTCTTCAATTTTTAAAGAAGACATTTTGTTACGAGATATACCAGCAGATATTCATTTAGAGGAAGTAATTGGGAAGGTACATGTTTATAAGTCTTATTGGTAATAAGGGCATTTGATTTCTTAAATCCGTTTCATTTTGAAGAAAAGTATATTACTATCTCAACTGAATTTAAATTATTTAATTAATAATAATATAAATAATGTTCACAATTTTTTGCTGCTTAAAGTTGGAGCATTTTATTATTCAATCAGCATTTGATTTTTTTAAATGTTATTCATTGGCAGATTGCTGTTGAACAAGGACAATCCATAACCGTGAAGGTATTAAGGGATCACGAGACGCCACTAAACGTTATTGTAAGTAGGAAACAGTTTATTTGTTCACTAGAAAATATCACTAATGATAAATTCAATAAAAAAATAACGGCCTATAAAATTGCATTACATGTTTTCATTAATTGATTCCGCAGTCACTTTGTGGTCAAATCTATCCATTTTTAATTAATGTTTTACTCAGTACATACGGTGTTTGAAAATGATGCGGAATGCATCGAAACACGTGTCAAAGTAGATTTTAAGAAATATTGGTATTTACCAAGTAAAACATTAATTAAAAATCAATTAAATGTATCTGTGGCTTAACTTAACCCAGATATTGCAATATCGTTCAGATGATGACAGAAATTTCTGACAGTGAGAGTTATGTGATCGTATCGATAAGTATCGACTGCCCTGCCGATTTCATAAAAAGGTACAATGCCCTAAGTAACACTTGCACGGCATTAACTTCTCAATAGCAGAGTGGCAAATACAGGAATTGGCATTTTTTATGAGGTGGCAGCCATATTGCATCTTATTCTTCTGCCACTATTACGTTCAGCATCTCTGGTGTCATCCACTGACACCGACACAAAGATATGACACGTTTGTCATCTTAGCCCTCTAGGCAGCATCTCCGGTTCATCTTCACTATTTTTCTTAGCCAAGTACTTTATCAGTCATTTATCCATAATCATAAAATTAATTATTCATGGTGCAGGGTTGTCACAAAATTTGTCATAGAAAATATGAAAACGAAATTATATGTCAAAAGTAATTGTTTATGTAAGTTTAATATTAAAAGTATACACACACACTATGATTTTGAAAAATTAAAAATAAAAAATCATCAGAATCGACACTAAAATCATAGTCATCAGATTGAGCAGTGACGGCAACTCGGGGATTATTGGACAATCCTGAGCGCCATTAATTGTTCCGACGACAAAGCTCTCTTTAATTTACGTTTAAAGTGGTAAAAACAAATTCTGTTTCAATTCTAAGTATGCAAAGATATTCTCAATAGATGTCAATAGCGTTCAATATATTTGTACATTTAAATAATTGATTTTGTTTAGTAAAAGCCCATTTAAAATGGCGCATCTTAAGAGAAAATTATGCGTCCTAAGACGCTTTTGGCAGTTAACCGGTTAATTATATCACATGTAATGTTTAAAAAAACAGAGGCCAAATTAGTGTTTCCATCCCCACCACCCACTAACTTAATTTAAACCTAATGTGGTGACCCCAACATGATCACTCACCACTTAAAGTGGTGACCCCGATTAGATTTTTTTGTATCATTTTTATCTCATCACTTCTGATAATTTGAATACAATTATTTCTTACAAAAGTTAATTCATTGATAGAAGAATAACAATATTATCTCCAGGAAATAAATGATGATACATTTGAGTAATTTTATTTTATTCAGTATCAATTTTAAAACAATGACAACAATATTTAAGCCTTATTTTGTACTATTTTACTACATATGTGGTAAATTGCCAAAGATTCCATTTACAAGATAAAAATGCTAAAAAAGTTCGGTCACATTATGAATTATTATATGTTTGAAATGGTTATCTATAATTTGTATGTTATTTTTATATAAAAATTATCTATGTCTCTTTTAGCTTTAGTTTTGAATATTGATCTCAAAATAAAATTTACACACACCAACCATTGCTTAGGATCTTTTAGCTGCTTTTATGATGATTAAAATTCTGTTTTCAGATTCCTCAGCAAGGCTCAACTGTAATTGTGTTGAAAAAAGCTATTCAAAGGCATTTTGAAATATACCAAAAACGAATAAAGTGTAATGTTAAAATATCTTGGCGGTATATTTGGCGGAATTACGATTTACAGCATATGGGTGAAATTATGGATAAAAACCAGTTCCTCGTCTCAGAATATGGAGTCTCAAATAAATCAGAAATAAAATTTGTTAAAAAGAAAAAAACAAAAGTGTACTATTAACTATTTTCCTTTAGTGCTAGTCTATTTTGTAAATTTTATAATAAAACAGTATTTGTCAATAAATTGCATTTTATTAATTATAAGATAAAATTACAAGTCATATACATAATATGTATATCCTATTTAATATAATATATATTTTTTAAACTAAAATAATTATTGATAGAAACCAGCAAGCAACTTTATACAATAAATTTGTAAATATTTCGGAATTACTTTGCTTCTAGAATAATTTTTTTTGCGTGTCATAAATGTTTTTAATTTAATAAATGTGTACTTACTATGGGCTGTAAGCACAATCAAGTGGTACATAGGACACCACATCAATGACACAGTGTCAACTCGATCATTGATTGTATGAAGACAGGGTGATCTAGGAATGATGGAATACTGATAATGTCAGTAAAGGAGCTCAGAGTGTAGGACGATACATCTACATAGGAAAGTAAATGGGGGACGAGTAGTAGATAATATATGAGGAAAGGAGAACAGTAGCAATGGTTAGAGCACTCGTGGTTACAAAACCATACTTCCAGTCTTTTGCAATCTACCGCAAAGCTATTTGAGTCAACAACATGGAGAGTACACTACATGGAGAATATTATCTTTGACCTCTATGTACATTTTTGTAAGTTAAATTTCACATTACATAACAAAACACAGATCCTAAACCACATACACACATGGAAAAGGATGATGCATGAAAAGTTAATACATAGCTGGCGTTTGCTTTTATAACTTAAAAATAACTACGTATGAGGAAATACATGAACGTGGAAGAGGCAAAGAATGCTTGCAAAGACAGAGTGTTGTGGTATTCTATTCTCTCTGCCTACCCCTGCGGAGAAGGGGCGTGATGGTTACTTAGTTAGTTAAAAATAAGAGTATGGAATAGTATGTCAGGTTATTTATAGTGGTTCGAATTCTGGCTGTGGCAAAGGTTCAGCCGGGAGAGGCTCAAACTCTCCAGTGCTGTCCATGTAGCTGTCCAGACCCTGGCTACTCCCGACCCTTGCACTGGTCTCCTCCTCCACCTCCATGTCTTCATGCTGCACCTGAGGAGTGGCAAGTGGCTGTTCGTACACTTCGTTCTTCAATGGCTCTAATTCCATCTGAAATAAAAGGTGATTCAATTAGTCTTGCCTTCAAATTCAATACGATAGTCTGTATTCAGGTGTAAATGCTTTAAATATTAATTATGACTGAATATTATTAATATTTAAAGCATTTTCTTTGTGGTTTGTCATTTTTACTTATATGGATCTAATTAAGTTAAAAATTCAAAGCTCACTCACAAAGGCTATTTAAATTGTTTCAAATATACATAAACATATTTCTATACAACATTTTGAGTGTGTCCAAATACTTCTATTCTATATATCGCTCACTCCTTTCAAGAACGTCATAAATCAAAAATTGACAATTTTCAGTTGTGCATGTTTTCGGAATGCCCAGAAAATGTACTATATCCCAGCAAAAGCAGCATATTTTTAACTTAACATTTACCCGCTACAGGGCAGAAAGTGTTGTTTTTGCATTTTGAAGAAAAGGTATTGTTTGATTATTTTTTTAAATATACTAAATATTTTTTAAATGGAGAAAAAACATTCAGATTTTACCTAAAAAGGTCTGTTGCATAGTAAAAAGTTCAATAAGTGGCTTGATATTTATTTTTGATACATTGTATTACATTGTTAAACTTTAAAAACGTTCTCCTGAAAAATCAAGTTTTTTGATTTATGACGTTCTTGAAAGGAGTGAGTGATATATGAACCAATTTGAAACAATGTTCTTGAATTACTAGAACTTCACTAGAGACATCTATTGGTGAGAAGAAGCTTTTTATTGAGCAGAAACTCTTTTATTAGTATGTGAGGTCCGAATTCTGGATTATAATCATATACATGAGAAAAGCCAGAAAACATCATTTTCATTTTTATTAATTTAGCTTATAATTTGACCAGTTAATTTATTCACAGCATTTTGAATGTGTCCACAAATCTGGATTATCTCCAATTATTGGAGTTATTTTTCATATTATTTTTTGACATCTCACCAAAGATGAAGAAGAATATGAAAATCTGGGAATTTACGGGGCTGACGACCGTCGTAGGCTGGTTTAAGACCAAAACTTAATAAAAACTTACTCTGTCAGGTTGTAGAACTGATGGTGGGGCCAAATCGTCCAATGAAAGTTGTGTATTGAGAACAGATGGAGGAGCGGGATAGTCATTTAGGGTTTCATTCTAGAAAAAATATTTTAAACAGTGAAAAATCAAAGAAAAATAAAGAAGAATTATGCGTAAGAGTTTCATTCTTAAATTTGATATTTTCTAACCTGCGTGGAGGCAGTTACCGGTTCTTCTACGTCTTTATTTCTCTGTAGGCCGAGAGAATCCATCATGCCATGTTTAGTTGTGGCAACAGATACAGTGTTCAGTTTAGCTTGCTCTTCAGACGGGTAAGCTGATTGCCTTTCACACTGAGTCAAATGCTGGGCTAAAATATTACCTGAAAACAAACAATACCGTTACCATTTTATACTGAATACTGTTATCGCGAGCTATGTACGCAGTAATCAATATTTGAGAATAGCTATAAAATTATGGAAGCGAAACATGGAACTGGCAAAGGAAGGATGAAAGCAGGGTGAACGCTGTTGAAATGCGCTCCCTCAGACGAATGTGTGGAAAATCATTGTATGACAGAATTAAAAACGACGATATAAGAAAGGAATGTATGGACATGTGGAGCGAATGGATAGCGAGAGAATGACTAAGAAAATATATGTGGCGAATGTGAGAGGGAAAACAGAACGTGGACGACCGAAAAAGACTTGGCACGATCAGATCAATCAGAACCTAAAATCTGGTGGTGTCAAAAGTCTGCGTAATCAGAGGGCATGTATGACTAGATATATGGATGTGAAGGAGGCGAGGAGTGTATGTCAGGACAGAAGAGTGTGGCGTTTCATCCTCTCTGCCTACCCCTGCGGCGAAACGGCGTGATGGTAGTAGTAGTAGTAGTAGTAGTATAAAATTATGTTCATTATTTAAGTAACATACCATCATCAGAAGAGAATGAGCAAATGCAATGCATGACACTCGGCAGAAGATTTGCCTGCTGACCTCGTGACTTATTGTCACTGCATATGCCGGAGTGCTGTAATATTGCCCGCCAGCATCCCGTTTGGTAAGAACATTTCGTGCACTTGCAAATGCCACTGAAAAGAATATATTATACAAATATTAATTCATGTCACTGGTTATTCAAGAATGTGGTTATAATATTTTCACATTTTGGAGTCCACAAACTGTCCAGGCTTTTCTGTCGGCTGCCAGCTCCCTTGCATCCTCCCAAGTCAGATACGCGTCCCGAAGTTCCGACGACAACTGCCGACGAATTATCAGCAGCGGTCGTCCTGGGCGGCGCGAACCTGATGCCTTGTAAAAGAGGCAAGCTTGATTAAAGCTCTCAGGAGGCATGCGGAGTACATGGCCAAGCCAACTGAATCTCCTTTTCTTGACGACAGTTGTGACTGAGTTGTGAAGATTTGCTGCGTCCTACGCCTTATCTCTTTATTCCTCACAAAGTCAAACCACCGCACGTCTAAAATTTTCCGCAGACACCTTTTTTCAAGGCTTAGTACACGGCTGCTCTGGGCCCTTGTAAGGCACCATGTTTCACAGCCGTATAAGAGAACAGGAGCAATACAGGCATTGTATAGGCGGAATTTGGTCTTCACCGAGCATAAATCCAATCTCCAGACAGCCTTTATACTGTTAAATGCGGACCTTGCGAGTATGTATCAGGAATAGAAAGTTGGAATAATTTAGGAACTTACAGAAAGTGTCTTTCGTCTTCTAATTGAGAATCACATTCCTTACACAGCATACCTTCGGGTACATCGAGCACAGTATTGTCAAATATATCCACAAATGTATGGTTTGTAGAATCCTTAACAGGGGGTGTCGCTTTATTCTGCAAAGTTTAACTAATTATTTGACTTACAATTACAAATTGTACAAAATATGTATAAAATATTAAGTATTTTAGGCAACCTTAGGTTTAGATATAAGATGTCCTTGACTGCAAAGCGGTCGAGCCCCAAACACGGATGTGTGACCATTAACTTGATGCCCCTTCAGTGTGCCCATGTGCACGAACCTAAGAGCGCATCGGCTGCATTTCAAGGCGTTTTGTTTCTTGAGATGCTCCCTCAAGTGACAGAGGAAGAATTCAATATTAGTTTGCAGATCGCACCCATCAGCAAACACTTTGATAACCTGGAAATTATTCATTTAAAAGGTAAACAGATGTATGTAAAATATAAAGATGGAACATGATGCATTGAAAAATATATACCTTCAGGCAATGAGGACATTGTAATCCGGCAGAATCGTCATGTTCACTGTAGAAATGATCGATACACGCTCGGTGGGATGAAGCTCGATATCCACAAACACCACAAGTGTATGGAAGTTCTAAGTGCACATGAGCTTTTTGCATGTGGTTGGACAGAGCAGAAATGGTAGAGAAACGAATCTAAAAATAAGAAAAATAAGTATTTTATTTTACAGCTTTATAATATACTTTATAAATGTCCGA
The DNA here is from genome assembly GCF_059751285.1 of Brachycentrus maculatus. Taxonomy (NCBI): domain Eukaryota; kingdom Metazoa; phylum Arthropoda; class Insecta; order Trichoptera; family Brachycentridae; genus Brachycentrus; species Brachycentrus maculatus. The sequence continues at coordinate 509,836 of NW_028281014.1, forward strand.
CTCCGTGGTGTGATGGTTAGAGTGTTTAGCTACCATGCTTTAGGTCCCGGGTTCGATTCTCAGGGGGGGTGAAAATAAATACTAGCGATTTCACACTCTTATATTTATTTGATATTATCACTGGTCCCTGAAGCCCAGGAGTGATATAAGCCTTCATGTAAGTAACGAACAAGATAACACTGTGTTAATACATTGCAGTGCCTATGAATTATTAGCTGTGGGTTAAAAGAAGAAAATAATATAATTAGTAATACATGATGTTATTTTGATATTTTAAATTTAATATATACTATTGCGTTAATCTGACATTCTGTATTTTTGTTGTTGTTTTGTTTTTCAATATTTATTTGGCAGTCACCCAGTGAGAGGATGTTTATGCAAGTCAAGTCAAGTTTTATTTTTATTTACAAACAAAGTAATAATAACAGTTCATAAAAAAAATCATAGTTTTAATGCGATTAGCTTTATCATTTTAGAAATTATGATCGCAATTCTAGAAGGTTCAGAAAGAAGGGTGGATACTTGGGGAGTTTGGATTCCTGCCTGCGTTAAGCTATTTAAAAAGTTATCCTTCTCAAATTTATTGTTAGCAAAGTGTCGGGTTGTGGTCCCGTGGTTAGTGTCGTAGACTCCTGAGTCAGAGTTTTTCGGTACAAACCCACTCTACCACAATTTGATACTTGATATTTCTAATAATGAGCCGCTTGGGCTCACAAAAATAGTATGAAATTGAAGTATTTTTGTATATAATAAAAACAGAAGTATTACTTTTTTATTTAAAAAACTAAGAGTTGTAATAATATAATAAAAACATAATATTAAGAGTTGTAAACTCTGACTCAAGAGTCCAAGAATAAACAATAAATATGGGAGTCGAACACTGCAATATATCGTTCCGAACATTTTTAATTTGTTGCCGACGGATGTTGGAGGTCAAAATAAAATATGGAACAAAGGCAAAATAAAGGAATGGGTAAATGATCAAGAATTAATTTTATGAAAATTGTAAAATGTTTATATTCATAATTTTTTTCTCTTTTTTGTGTCTATATTAGGTTAAAATTGTTAAAAACAATAAAAATGTATTAAAAAAGAACTCCACCCACAAGACACACAAGGTGGCTTGGTGGATTTCTGCAAAAAACAACAAAAAAAAGTTATAAATTATGATTTAAATAAATGTATACAAATAAAAAATAAAAAATTAAATAAAAATAGTCACCTCGCACAGGACGCAGGCCAGCGTGTGTAGCCCCTGCACTTTGGTGTCCACGGGGTGCGCCTGCAGCAGGTGGCCCTCCAGCGCTTCGGGGGTGCCGCAGTGCTGCAGACAGTAGCGGCACAGCGCCGCCTCCTCGCGCGTGTCGCCGCCCTCGGGGCACACCGCGTGCCCAAACAGGTGCACCTGGAGCTGCGTGTTGCCGCGGAACTCCTCCGCGCACTCGGTGCACTGCAAAATAATACCTGGTAAAGCAAACTCCCCACTAACAAACGTGCTGTCAAAAAATGTACAGGAACATAAGCAAAAATACAACAAAACCTTGAAAGGTTAAACATATTCCCAAACAATTTTTTACCACCTCTGTGGTGTAATGCTTAGCATGTTTAGCTACCGTGCTGGAGGTCCCGGGTTCGATTCCCAGGATGAAAATAAATATTAGTGATTTTACACACTAATATTTATTTAATATTATCCTAGACTCGTCCCTGAAGCGCAGGAATGACCTTCATGTAAGTAACAATCAAGATAACACTGAGTCGATATGATGCAGTTCCTTATGTACCATTGGGTGCGGATATGGGTTAGTAGAAGAATAATTTTTTCAGATTCGACATTTCGAAATATATAAAACCTGTTCTGATGGCTTTAGTGTGTAAATTTTCTAAACACAACAAAAAAAAAGAGTATGAGGATAGGTTTCTCTCAGTTAATGACATTATTTAGCGGAACAGAGTTTAATACTTCAGACTTTTTCAATTTCGAATACTTGACAATGTCATCACCCACTTTTCTTTTAGTTATGAATTTTTTCAGTATTATTGTAAACAAAGAAATGTAAAAAAAAATAATGAACAAAAACAACATATTTTTTAATATTCTGTACAAAATTAAAAACATTAAATGACAAAGTGATAGAAATTAATACCTGGACAAACATCCTTTGCTTGAATATTTCTTTGAATTGGCCTTCAAGTTGGCCGAAGTAGTATCCTTCTAGATCTACCATGTCCTCTCTCGGTTCCTTTTTGATGCTTATTTTAATTTCTTCTCTCTCTTTCTTCTTTTCTTTCTTCTCCTCCTTCTTCTTTTCTTCCTTGCGTTTCTCTTCCTTCTTCTTCTCCTCTTTCTTACTGACGGGTGGCGGTTTCTTTACTCTCTTGTCTCGTTTGGGTTCCACCTTTAAAAAAAATACACATAAACAACAAATATTATTTATTGACATCTCATCAAAGATGAAGAAGAATATGGAAGTCTGGGCATTTACGGGGCTGATGACCCTCATAGGCTGGTTTAAGTGATCACTTTACACACATGTAACATTCACCAATTCCACCCATTATTGACAACCAAGCTACTCAAATTTTTGAAAGTTCTATACATATGAACCAATTTAGAAACCTTGTTCTTGAATAACTAGAACTTCACTAGAGACATCTATTGGTGAGATGTAAAGAAGCTTTTTTACTAAGCAGAAACTCTTATATTAGTATGTGAGGTCTGAATCCTGGATTACAATCACACACATGAGGAACGCCAGAAAATACCATTTTCATTTTTATTAATTAAGCTTATAATTTGACCAGATAATTTATTTACAACATTTTGAGTGTGTCCAAATATTTGTTCACAAAATCTGAATTGTTTCCAATTACAGGAGTTATTTTCATATTATTTTTTGACATCTCATCAAAGATGAAGAAGAATATGGAAGATTCCATTTTTTGTAAGATTTGTGGAAGATTTGTAAATAAACAAATACATAATTATTTTAATTCCCTCTCTAAAGTATCTCGAAATGAATTGTCAAAAATAGCCTTACCAAGACAACTTCTTCGTCGTCATCATTTTCGATATAGTTCACCCTTTTCCTTCTCCTGGTTTCCTTTCCTGATGCAGAGCGCGGTGGCTCAGGGGTGGGCGGTGGAGATGGGGAGCGAGAGATGGGCTTCCTCTTCCTTCTTCCCCGTCCGAGTCCCGTTTCTTTAGGAACATCCACAACTTGTGGCGGAACCACTTTGCCTGCCTTCACACTAACGTGCTTCCAGTTCTTGAATGGGTTCGAAGATATCTTATTGAGACGAACCAAAAGTGTGTCTTTGGATTCCAGGCGTGTCTGTTCGGCGATGTGGCTAACGATGTTGTCAAATGCCAATCCGGGAGCCGTTCCGTACCATTCCCTCCAAACCAGCTCGTCCAGAAACTGTTGGATGATCTGCCTAGAGAGTAGAGACAGTGTATTCTGGAACATGCGTGGAACGATACGCCGCAAGTACTCCATTATGTTGGAATTGTTACTCTTACTGGACGGCTCGTTTGCTGGCACTTGAAGGACGGTTTTGTATCCCATTTGTATTAAAGTGCCTTTATCAACTGTGAGATCTGTCATGATGGTCGAATCTGTATGCACCCACTGAGCCAGTGGCTCTAAAATTTTAAGGAATCTTTTTTTGTAATTTCTTTCCCCGTCGGCTAACGGCTCAACAGCGCGTAACCGAACCTAAAAAATTCAAGTGGGTATTAGTCAAAAAACTTGTGAGGTGGTTAATTTATTTAGTACAGAAAAAAAAATATGAACTCACCAATTTAGCCTCAACATCCAGTATTCCCAAAACTTCTACTTTGACCTGTCTCTGCATTCCATCATGGCTAGTAGTACCGAGAGAAATGACGCCCACTTCGATTCGCCGTCCGCTACCTCCCATCAAACTGATGTGGTGATGAAGGGCGGCGGTGCAGATCGCCCTTAGCCATGTGAACAGGCCCTTAACATATAGGTTGTCAACTTTCACCCATTGCACTACATTCTGGACGTTGGTCTGGCAAGCCCAGTGGTAGATGAGCTTTAGAAGAACACTCGGCGGGTGTACGGCGCCCTCAAACAGGGAACCAGAAAACACCGACACAAATCGAGTCGGGCAGCATTCAGATATCCAGACATACCCGCCTGAATACGGGAACTTGGACACATCGGAGTACATTCCTATTCAACAAAATTATTAATTGTCAAACATGTATTGTCTTTTGAGTAAATATAAAATAAATATTTTAGTACAGTAATTGCTTACCGAGTTTCAACTTGCTCCCTGGGTGAATAGCACAAATTTGTTCAGAGCGCACGAGTCCTTGTTGGATAAGCCATTCTGTGAATTTTGTCGGAGTGTGCATTAGAACAGACTTGACTTTAGCATCGAGAGCCGGACGATCACTGGTTCCGGGACCTTCCTTTGAACGAAGGTAAGGTCTAGCGACAACCACCAGTGACGGGAATGTTTTCCCTGAAAAAAAAGCACCGTTAGAAATGTGTAAAAAATAAGAACAATAATAATGGAAAGTAAGCAAAGAAGTTGTTACCTTGCAATTTGTTGAATGCAACTTCTCTAGAGTCAGGCGCATTTTTAGAATCATCCTTGGTCAAGTCGACAACTGCGCTCTTGTTTCCTGAGCCAGTAGCCAGCCCACCGATAGCCGACGCTTCTGATGGACGCACACCACTCGATACACTTTGGACGTCTAAATATAAAAGATGACAAATATATTCAACCATTTCAATATACAGACACTTCATATTTTGCACCTAACTAAGTAAAAAAATATCTTGTGGAAGAAACTATAAAAAAAAAAGTTAAGTTAAACATACTGGTGGGCGTAGTAGGGGCCACCTTGGGTGATTTCTCTGGTTTGGCATTCCTCAGCGATTTTTTCTCTTTCTTGGGTTCTGGAAGAGGTGCTGGTGGGGGTGATGGAGAAGTGTAACGATAGTCCTTTTCCCTTCCTCGCGCTGCAATACAAACATTTGTAATGATCGACGAATATATTCCAATGTTTATCATATATTTTACTAACACTATGGGTGTGACAATGAAACAGGGAATGAAATCCAGGTGAGCATTTCTGAAGTGGATTATGCATCACAGAACTATGAGCGTCAATTATAGTAAAAAATGTGTGAAATTAAAATAAGCTGTATTAAAAATACAAAGCAGAATTTGCTGCTAAGTATCTTCTATTGAACAAAAAAACATGTTGTCACAGCAATAGGTAATAAAATAAGCGATCTTAGAATCTATCTAAGAAAAAAAAACAATACAAAATCAAAATAATTATGAACAGACATCGCTCGCTTCAATTACCTAAAATAACTGCCACCGATAAAGTGATCTTACCAGCGCACTAAATTTAATGATCGTATTTAATGCCTTTGCTGTTGCGGGACTAATGACATGGAATGCTCTTCCTTCTTTATAAAAACTAAAAATGTATCTGTTTGCTAAATCATTTCCAAAATTTTCTTTTCACCAGTTTGATCACAGTGAAGTATTTCAATGTGAGAAAATATGTATTTTACAAAAATGCTGCTGTATAAATTATAACAAATTATTCATTTTACTGTAAGTCTGAATTAGACACATGGTCTGATGGTTGACCAAAGTGTACACGTATGTAGTACAGTTACATGATCTGGTGGTTTATTACAGTTTATGTCTGAAATATAATTATACGATCCGATGGTTTCAGCTGGGTATATGTGTCTGAAGTGAAGACAGGAAGTGATAAAGAACTACTAATGCATTACCTTTCCTCTTGCCAGAGACATGTTCCTTGCGACCTGGCGGTGGTGTTGCGGGAGCATTTTGAGCTGAGAGTTCATTGAGTCCGGCATTCCTAATAAAATAAACATATTAGTGAATTTAAAGAAAAAGGGAACATATTAGTAAAATATTCTGTAAAACTATACTAACAAGTCCCAATACATTTTTCAAATCAAATAAAGTCATTTTTCATATTATTCATTATTATTATTATTATTTGCAAAACATATTACATACTTAAGTCATATATTTAGTAATTTTTATTTCTCATTTTGGGACATGGGATTAAGGTTAACAAAACTGGAACACAAATAATAAAGTAACAAAAGAGATTTTTTTTAAATAACCAAAACTAATATGTGGCAAAATATAAAAACAATAAACAGGTATAATAAATAGGCATAAAAAGCATATTTAAAAGAAATAAATGAGAAAAACATAAGGTTAAAAGCATATTTAAAATAAACAAATGAGAAAATATAAAAAACATAAGGCAAAAATAAAATATTAAGATTCAACATTTTTATTTGTTTGAATTCTTCTTCTAACCCTTTTTGCACCCAATGGTGGATAAGGCAATGAATGCATCGTAGTATTATCAGTAGTAGCAGTAGCAGTATTATCTTGATTGTTAAATAAATGAAGGAAAGGTGGTTGATCAGCTTCAAGTACTAGTCCAGGGTAATATTAAACAAATATTAGTATTTTTATGAAATCTTAATAAAGATAAAGAAGAATATGTAAGTATGGGCATTTACAGGGGTTACGACCGTCATAGGGTTGGTAATGACGGCCAAAAGCCCTGTAAACGCCCAGATTAACATATTCTTCTTCGTCTATGTTAAGATGCCAAAAAAATAACTTCTCAGTGGAGATAATCCAGATTTGTGAACAAATATTCACACTCAAAATGTTGTAAATATTAAAGTTAATAATCACTTGTATTTATTTTGATTCTTTTGGGAACCGAACCCAGGACTTCCAGCACGCTGGCCTAATACGCTAACCTAATCAATAATAATAATAAATTTGGATAACTTATATAGCGCCATTTCCGTAAAATACTACCTCACAAGCATTACTGTCACAAACTTATTATATCGTAGTCATACAGGAGAAAGTGACCAAGTGCATTTTTTGCAAAAACGTGATCATTGACTATTTGATATCTTACTAACTTAATATTGCCATGAAAAAAATCCCAAAGGATTTTAAACTTGGAAGTATAGTATATTGATTTGTTAAAAATGACTAACTGCATTGGTGTTTATTTTCTTGCCAAGCAATTGTGACTTAAATGACCCTCCTGAACATTTTATGTTTTAGTAGTTGGTCACTTTCTCCTGTACGACTATGATATGTATAACTAATAAGTATTATAAGTACATATTATATGTTTATGACAGAAAAATTGATTATAATTGTATACATACTTCCCCGTAACAGTATATGCGGAATATTGGTCCCCTGAGTACACTACTTCTCCTCCACTCTCTTTAACAATATTATTCAACTTGTTTTGAATGCTACTGTGTTCTCCATCAGCTTTCTTATAAGCTTCTAACTGCGCCGGACTAAGCTCTTCTTCCCAACAATCTAACTGAAGCGTAGGCTCTGCGGGTCCAAAATAGGTAAACTTTGGAGCTGGCGCCACAACAGGACTTGCCTGAAATGAAAACGTTTTCTTTTAAATATTAAGTTAACCTAACATATTTATTACCTTTTGTGCAACAAATATTTTACCTCTCGCTCCCTCCTTGATCTTTTTAACTTCATCTCTATTGAAAAACAATAGCTTAACCTTTAAAAGACCGGTAAAAAAAAACTGTAATATCTCTCAATCGCTACTTAGATAAACGAAATTGGTGTATTAAGGGCTCATGTCATTATATTGAATTTGTTGATGGATGTATTTTTATATTTCCTTTGATCCACAATCTTTTTGTCCAAATACATCCAGGAACACAACACAAAATGTCACCCGAGAAAACGAATCCAGAGAAAAGAAGCGTCAGTAAAACACAGACAATAAGCCTAATAGCAAACCGACGTTTTTCGCTTTCGGAATTAAAAGTTGTCCCACCGCATGCCCAGATCAATCTTTGCCCAGATCTAATACAAAAGCATCTAGGATTCCTGACAGATCTGCTCTTGCAGAGCAATTTGTTTTAATTTTTTTAACTAAGTTGGGAAACTTATTAAAAATGTGAAAAAACATAAAATTGTATCCCAATTTTACTGTTGATTTACTTTTAAAAGCTTTCAACTTTCTTTTCAAGCTTTCAAGCTTTTTACCTGTCACTGCTAATCTAAATAAAAACAAGTTTGTAAATTTATCACTAAATTTTCTAGAAGTACCCCGGTGTAGGCAATAAAAGGGATTAGTATTTAGTTCAATTAGTCAGCTAGATCCGATTCCGATCTGACCTTGGCCGGACACAGACGCTCACAACCCTGACCAGCACAGCAAACAGACTATTCGGACTTTCGGAATGTTTGACATATAAATCGGGATGAGATATTCTTCATCGTGGGTTACAATCTAAGTAATGATTGGTTTGCTGCTTTCAAAGTCAGTCACCATCCGCTTCTATCATCCGCTTGTCTTTTCAACTCAGCTTACCCGCTACAACGTATGTCGGAAATAATTTGATCCATATGGGTTATGCGGGGCCGCTCTCTGTAGTTTGCGTCTTCGCATATGCTTTCTACAATTGTAAGAAGCAGGCCTGGGTATCTTATATTATGGCCTATCCATTTGTATCGCTGTTGTGTTACTTTTTTGGTAGACATTACAGGCCTTGGTTATTATAGTCTTGTTGTTATGTACATGTTGCAACCAATTAATCCTCAACATACGCCTGTAACACCACATCCCAAACACCTCCACCCCCCCCCCCGTTCTGTCTGTCCGAAAGTCCGATGGGATATTATTATTCAGAAAAAGTACCGCATACTTTGTAGATACATAGTAAAAAAATCTGAAATATTATTATCATTCTCATTGGTATAATTTTCTTATCGAAAAAAAAATTATTTCCAAATACATAGTTTATAGACAATAATAATCCAATATTTCTGCAGAGTGAAAATACCCTATTCCGAATTCAAAGTCCGAAAACTGACGTATCCGCAAAGCTGTTTCAGTAATTGTCTATGTCAAAGTGAACTTTTATTTTTCTCTGGTCATTATGTCTTATAATGTCAAAATCAGTGTTGAGTGATAAATTTGGTAAATAAAAATAACGCAAATAATACTTATCAATCTGATTCGACGCAATGGAGGCAGTTCCTAGGCTGCCTATGATCAGCTTTGATCTCAAGGCGAGCCACGAAAACGCAACATTTGGTCCTAAATTAAAACAGGTATTAAAAAAAAAACATTATTGATTGAGATTATCCAATTATGATAACCCGATGAATAATATGATTTACGCATTTTTCTTTTCTTCAGTATATTGTAAGTTTTTATCGCGAGGACCCTGAATCATACAACAATGAAATACATCAATTGGAAGGACTCAGATCGGCGGCAGTCAGACCAGCGTTAGATTTGACTGGTTGTGCCGCTCTAAAGAGATATTTTTGCCAGCTGAAATCTCTGCACAGCCGTTTTCCAATGAACAAAGGCCAACCCGCAGCTGTAACATTCGCATGGTAAAAAAAAAATACATTGTGGCGATATCTGTAAAATATTTTTAATATAAAATGCATGTCATGGGTTACTAAGTAAATAATTACTTTACCTGCATATATTCCTTAACTTGAAAATATTTCAATTTATGCTTTATATTATCATAATCTTTTTGTTATCTTTTGCTTTTAAAATGAGTCAACTTTGTGAAAAACCTGTTGATTATGTCTAGAAACTCTATTTACCGATCTTTTAAAATATATTTTCTTTTGTTATTCGTCAATAACCCCAAACTGTAAATGATTGGTATTGTTTTTTAAATGAGTCATTTGCCATTGAGTGGGACAAATGAAGTTGTGAAAAAAAGTAAATACGTACATACATTTTCAAGTGATGTGAGAAGGCACTTCTCTGGGGAAAATTTGTATCATAACAAATTTCCTTCTCGTTTTTTTTATCGTGCCCATCTTCGTCCCACCCAATAGTGGTGGTATCATTTAAAATACTAACAATAGAATGTGGCTACTGGTCTATTTAACACTAGAATCCCTGATATATATTGAATTCCTAGAAACGTGCTTACAATTGGGAATTATTGTAATTGAGGGAGTCTCACTATTGATATTGCGCAATATGATCACTTTTAAAATACTGATTATTGATCAAAAAGTTTCACTCTTTTATATATTAACACATTTTTATTGGGCGGTTTTTGTCATCAACCCTGACCCTTATTAAATGTAGAGGCTTTGCGGGTTATTCCTTTTAAAAATGATTCCTTTAAAAAGTGTCACAAAGTCACAAAAAAAAGGTTTACTAATTAGGATCGTATATTGATAATAAATAACCGCAAACCCGATTCCGATCTCTAGAATGTTTTTTGGGGTCTTTCGTTCTAACAAAAGCAATAAAATAGAACGCTTATAAGCGTGTTTCGCTCTATACTAGCAATATGCAAAAGAAGCTTTTAAGTGTTTCCCGCAAACAATGTGCTAAATTAAAATATGTGCCATGGTAAGTCTTCCAGAATCTGATTTAACATTTTTAAGTTCGACCCCACTCTATCACAGTTCGTTTCCTATCGTTAATAACAGTATTAAATTTAAACGTTTATGTATGTAATGAGAATACAAATATTTATCGTTTTTAAAAAAGAATTGTTGACTAAAATGCTCATTTGTTATCTCTAATATTAATACATTGTTTGTGGCAAACGCTTGAAAGCGTCTTTAACATACGGTTGGTAGAGAGCGGGAGACTATAAGCGTTCTATTTGCTTACTTTTGGTAGAGTGCGAGACGCCAAAAAAACATTGTGCTGATTGGACTTGGGATTGCGGTTACTTGTGATTAGTTAACGAGCCTAATTAGTATGAAAAAACCGCCAGCCAACAATGTGTTAACGCACCAAGTAAAACAACTTACAACTATCACATGTTTGATAATGATTTCAGGAAAGACCTATTTGCAAACATTGTGTGCACATTACCGGACATACGTTTTGAGATTGTCTGTGTTCTTTATAACATCGGTGCGCTGCATTGCAAGCTCGGGGCTGCCGAGTCTCGAAGTACTCCGGAGAGCATGAAGGCAGCTTGTACCCACTTCCAAAGTGCCGTCTGGGCATTCCAGCATCTAAGGGAACAGTTTCCTCAACCCTCGGGAATTGACTTGAGTCCCGAAGTTATGAAACTCTTCCAGGATATTTGCTTAGCACAAGCTCAGGAGTGCATTTTAGAGAAAAGTATGCAAGATAACCGGAAGCCTTCTATCGTTGGTGTGTATTTTGAGAAAATACTATTGATAATCTTCATATTTCACAATTCGATACTTGTAAAATTTTTGGTTGTAAATGAGTTTTCATATATAATTTTGACATAGTATTTTCATGTGGTGTTGCATAATTTTAAAATATATTAATTTCAATCAATACTACATTTTCCTTTATTTATTTGACAAATATAAGTTATTATTATCACATTATAATTTTACAAATTTATTGTTTAATTTTGTTATGTTTATGAGAAATGTTTGTACTATCATAATTTTTTTTGTTTTAGGTGCAATTGGAATGCAAGTCTTAAATTACTATAAAGCTGCCCTATCTGCATTGGAATCATCTCAAAGTGCTGATAACTTTCAAGAGAATGTCGGATCTAAAATGTGCAACACTTGGATTAAATATATAACATTCAAAATCACATACATCAGTTGTGTGGTTTACCTATTCCAAGGCATGCAGTCGGAAGAACAGCAAAAAATGGGCGAACGTGTCGCTTTTTATCAAGCTGCCTGCGACAAGTTAGCGGAAGCGAAAAAATTATGTAAGGGCATGCCTCAAATAGAGGCTATTAATGAAACGCTAACATTTACGAATGATGTCGTGGAAGGTAAACGTAAGGCTGCGAAAAATGAAAATGAATTCATCTACCACGAAGAAGTACCAGATAAAGATTTGCTCTCTGAGCCTAAGCCCGCATCATTGGCAAAAGGCATTCCTGTCAATTTTAATGATCCCGAGGTATGTCGTTAGCACTTCACTATAATATTTTTTTTTTCTTTTCTACAAGTCAGTTATATGTATAAAAAATCTTACAGGTATCTGGTCCTGATATTTTTGGTCGCCTCGTTCCAATGGGGGCACATGAAGCTTCTTCTATGTATTCCGAAGAAAAAGCTAAACTCCTCAGGCAAATTATCGGAGCTGTAGACTCTAAAGATACTCAATTAACCGATTTTATGTCATCGTTGCAGTTAGACCAATTAGAAGCTTTCAATCGACCTGAAAGGTATGTTAATAAACACATTATAATTACAAAATAGATCAATATGTTTTACAAAATATATATTGTGTAAATGGACATAATATTGTTGACAATAGCAACTATAAAATCTTGTTTAGTCTTATATTCTGTTTTAGTCCTTATTTGATATTTTTTTTCAGGTTGCCTCAGGATTTAGTAGACAGGTGCGCTTCGTTGAGTGTCAAAACTGACGCTATCCAGACATTGGTGGACACAATGAACAACCTGGCGGATATTCATACGGAAGTAGAAAACATGTTGGCCGATACGAGAAAAATAATTCAGGTGAGACATTCAACTTTAAAATTATTTCATTTATTCAAATCAAAATACAATACATTTGCTAATTATATCTGTATTTAAATACCTTTCTTATAAGTCATGAAAGACCCGTTGGTTTATTAACATATTTTATTAAACAGATATCAATTTTGTTATAAAGGTTGGCTTAACACATTGTTTGCGAGAAACGCTTAAAGCATCTTTTACATACTGTCAGCAGAGAGCGGGAGACACTTATAAGCGTTTTATTTGCTTACTTTTGGTAGAGCGCAAGTCACCAAAAAACATTGTACTGATCGGCATTGGGTTTGCGGTTACTTGCGCTTAGTAAACGACCCTAATTAGTATACTAATTAGGGTTGTGGTTGATGAGAAATCCGCACGACAACAATGTTTTAAAATTCCAAGCCACTAATTTTAGTTATTTGTTTAGGAGGAAGAAGCAAATGAGAAAGAATATCAGCAGGTCATCGGTTCGAGGCCGCCATCCATCGTCAGCACTGAACTTTCCAGGGAAGCCAATAAATATTTGGATGCGCACAACAAGGCCAATGAAAGCAATCAAACTTTACATAAAGCAATGACTCTTCATCTTGCTAACCTCAAGATTTTAATGCTACCGCTCAATGAAATCGATTCACATATCCCCTCTTTGAATTCAATTAAAGGTATGTTCATTTAGTGATTTATTTTACTTTATTTAAGGATGCTGGTTAAACTCCTAAATAAATTGGATATATGTATGTATATTTATCCTATCCGTATATCCTAAAATTCCACATCTTCGTCTCCTCGCACTTCAAACCTCATTTAATTACCCACTCCTTTATCCCGCCTATCCACCTTACTATGAATATTTCACAGTTTTAAGTTCACATATCCATCCCTGAAGATGACAAGGTGCTTGTCGAAAGCAATTGAAGAAAAGTACCGATAATAAAATTACTTTAAAACAAAGTTTTAGTTATATAAAACATTTTTCCCCTATTTGTGAGTTATGTATGTTAGTTTTCAAGTTCATAAAAGTAAATTAGATTTCTGAATAGGGAAATGTTTTAACTATGGCTTTTACTAAATGTAATATTTATTTTTAGTATGTGATATAATAATTGAATCGATACTATTTTCGAGGTTGATGATCATGTATTTGATAAATATAAATGAAACCAAGTATGTATATGTCTTGTTTTGAATACCTCACAGAGAGTGTGGATAATGCAGCAATAGCGGAGATGCGGTCGCTCGTGGCCAAGGTGCATGAAATGCAAACCCAGAGGAACATGCTTGTGACCATGCTCCGAGAATCTGTCAATTCGGATGACATTACATCGCAACTCGTGACGAGAACTGGCGAGTCATTGGATGATATATTCAAACAGGAAATTGAGAAACACAGTAAACAGGTAATGAATCTTTAATACAAACAAATAAATGAATACCAGTTTTTTATAATTTTCATTTTTTTTTTTAAATTTTGAATGCTTACAACACAATACATTCATGAGAATAATCAGTTTAACCTACGTATGTAAGATATTTTTATTTTTTTGCTAACCATACTCGAACCCTTATCCGCACCCCAATGGTGCATAAGGCACTGCATCATATGAATGCAGAACTGCGTAATCTTGATCGTTAACACACGAAGGAAAGGTGATCAGCCCTCCACTTCAGGTAATATTGAAGAAATATTAAAGTGAAAAAATCACTTATATTTATTAGACCCCCCTCTGGGAATCAAACCCAGGACCTCCAGAACGGTAGCCGAGCGTGCTGACCATTACACTACGGAGGCGGACAAAACCATAGGCGGAGGCTAACCATATACATGCATGTAAATACATACACTGTATACATTCATTAAAAAATTTATTAACATAATTGACATTTTTTTTGCACCCATTAAGCCACCTTGTGTTTCTTGACGGTGGATTTCTTTTTACATACGTTTTTAAATTTTTTTTTTTATCTATTTTAACCTAATATGTATACACACAAAAAAAGAGAAAAAAAATATATGGAAACTATTTTATAATTTTTACAGAATTAACTCTTGATCATTTACCCATACCTTTATTTTGCCTTTGTTCCATATTTTATTTATCTTTGTTATATCGTAATACTTATATTAAATTTTCAATCCTGAAAATTTTTATATGATTTTGTTTGATCACTTTGTTTGATACAATTTTTTAAAATTTGTAGATGAAATGTTTGTTTTTTTTACTTAACAAAAACAATATGATCAAAAGAGTGAGGAAGTAATTTACTTTTCGTTTTCTGTAAAATTGTTTACTTTAATTATATGATGTATTAATTTAAGGTGGGTTTGATTGAGCAAAACATGATTGCCCAAGAGAACATTTTGAAAGCTTTGACGGATGCCTATGCCAAATATGCAACCACAAGAAAACTTATCTCTGATGTTATGCGTAAGAGAGAGACCACACTGACAGGTATATATTGCGTTTTACGATGATGAAAAGTTGAATTGTTATTATTTCCATTATGCGTGTAATTTGATATGTTTCCTTATTATTTTATTCCAGCTCTTATTACATCTTACGATACGTATGAAGACTTGCTGAATAAATCTCTAAAAGGTCTCGAATTCTATCGAAAACTTTCTTCAAATGTTTCGAGACTTTTGACCCGTGTGAAGAGCACGTGTAAAGTACAGGAAGAGGAAAGATCACAGTTATTGGCGAACAATACATCCAAGCAAGGTATTTAAAAAGATCACCAATTTTATTTATATTATTTAAAGTTATAACTCATCTTGGATGACAAAATTTATATATTTTTTTTACTTAAGCAATCTCAATTTAATATTATTTTAATAAATTCTAGTTCCCGCAGTTAAATCTTCTCAACCAGAAATAAATACATCAGTTTCCACTTATCCAAAGGACTCGTCTGCTCCCAAGCTTAAGGATTTTTTGCCGTACATGAAGAATAGAGCATCATCTGCTTATCAGCCAGGTACATTTATTAATTGGTTATTACAATTTTTTTTTTACTTTGTGACTAATTCTCCTACAATATGTATTTACTGATGTGTATTTTTCATTTAGGTCCTGAATTGAACCCGCCGGAATCTAGTTATATGAATCAGATGTATCCCCCTTACGTAAGACCGGCGCCAGTCGGTTCCGAAGGTAATTATGAATATTTTTTCCTCAGATGTGTGTCATGTTATATGTGTGAATTTGAAATTTTTTATGAATAATAATATTTTTAGGAAATAATGAAAATCAATCCGCCACTTATCCCGACACTTCGCTGACTAACCGACAGCCATATCAGATAGATGACGGATACAAAGGATACCAGTATTTGCCCCAAGGAACTGGTCAATATGCACCGCATTCTTTCCCAGAACAGCCACAATACCCATATGGAAATAATGAAAACTCATTTGCTAAACCGGATCCTGGGACGCATTATTATCAGCAGTTCAATGTTTCCGCCGTTACTGATGTCGGTGTATCAATTCAACCATCGAACAATTCCACCGATATGAAGCAGCATATTTCTCAGAGTGAAAGCCTTCCTTATCATCAGCAAACTCAACTACCACCGTATTCACAATACGCGCAAAGTCCCGCTGCTTATCCTGCAGTAAGTGGCGGCGCACCGGCATATGATAACAGCGCTTATCAAGCTATGGATAAAAGCCAATCTTACTTAACACAAAATACAATGAACAATCAGTACATGAATCAAAACTATATGAATTATAATCCAGCGTTGACTTCCGAGACATCTCAATTAGAAAGTAATAAATATGGAGGCGCTTATACCGGTGATATTTCCACCCAGATGCGAAATATGAATATCTCTTACTCTCAACAAAATACTAATCCTGAAATGTCATACTCGTCTACTGGTTGTCCATTACCTAATCAACATCAATTGGACCCATCATTATCCTCGGTTCAAAATATTTCGCTACAAAATGTCGCATATCCCGGAGTCGTCTATTCATCTGAATCTACACCTCAACAATATGGGAATAACACAACTTCAATATCTTCGGGAAACGCTTATTATGTCGATAAAAATTCTCAGCCAACTATGACTAACGCGTATGGTTATTCTAGTAGCACGCAACTGCCGTATACAAATCCAGCCGAGGGAACAATTTCTACCAATATAGACGTCCAATCGCAGGTTATTAGCCAAGAATCTGGACAAAATTATTATAATGCATCACAATACCCTAATGCGTATTCGACTTCTCAAACTGGTCAACAGCCAAACGATATGTCTGTGTCCCAAAATATTGCATCTGCATCTAATGAAAATTTTAATCCTTCACAGTCTTTTGTATATTCAAATCCGGAGAATGTTGGATATACGACATCCACACAAAATCCTGGCAATGTACAAGAAATAAAACAGGAAGCTCTGGAAGGTCCACCGATACAATCTCACATTCAACCATTTTCATCTACAGGAATCAAAGTGGAGGCTTCTCCATCCCAATTGTTAAATTCTCAATATAACACTACAAATCTCTATACAGAAAATCCCCAGGTTTCAATGAGTGCTGATGCAAATTCCGCTGTAACTCCAAACTATACTTCTCAATATACACAACCTGATGCAACAGCAGCTAGTAACCTACCTCAACCAAATGCATATGATAATTATTCTGGATATGCATACAATCTTACCTCTGGCTCTAATTATTATAATTATGGCTATCCCAATTCTACGGTGGAAATGCAATATGCCAATTTCAGTTCTAACGTTAGTCAAATGGATAATTTGTATACAAATGCTGGCACTTACGGAACCACACAATCTCCATCGGGGACATTTGATCCGTCGGTAGTTAATCAGAATGGTTCAAATATGTATCCTGGCCAAAACTCTCAATACTATTCCCTGCCTTATGGACATCAAAGTGTCGGATATTCTAATCCCAGCACGCCCGTCGATCAACCAAAAAACCAATCTGATGTTGCCTCTCCCAGTGATCAATATAAAACCTATAGCAGTCAAACATCTTTGACCTATGTTAATTCTAATGATACAAAGACAACCACTACTAATTCAGTTCAAGGTATGAATTTTATTTGATCCTTTTTTATATTAGTATTTTTAATTTATATATTGAACAGTAAATATGATTCTAACTGTTACTTAGTGAGGGATTACATTGTGTTCAGTTAAAGATTAGATATAATTAAGCAATAAAAACACATTAAAAAACCGAAAAATGAACTGTATAGGAATATTAAATGATTATTAATTATTGCAGGTACTGGTGGTTTTAAACCACTCACTCCGAAAGAAGAAATTGTGGAAAAAACTATTGAACCGCCACAAAAAGTTGATGAACCTTCCGCCATTGATTTGCTCTCAGGATTGGATTTTACGGTAGAACAAAAACCCTTGATGCCAGAAATAAAAGTGCCACCTATATCGGAATGTGCCATTCGAAAAGCTCCATCCCTCGAAGATAAGGGAAATAATATTAGTAAAGTTCCCGAAGAAGATATCTCTCTCATGTATGTGAAGATTTCCGACTTGCATCCTAAAAAAGATTTGTTTTCTGACCCGAGCTTACTCAACAAGTTTACTCAGGAAGTGAAGAGTCTTCAGTTATTTGTCGATGGGTTTACAAAGAAAACTCATTCTGGCATAACAATGCTCGATTCTAAATGGAAAAAGATTCAAGATGGACAGGTTTGTCTCTATATTTTTGTTGTACTTATTTTTAGTAAAATTTTTGGGCAAATTGACTTTTATTTTAACATTTTATTAACAGGCAAAAGAAAATTCAACCAAATCAACTAAAATTGCCAAAGATAATTTGGGTAAAAACGCATCTCCCGATGTTTTCCCCTACGATGATACTCGAGTGGTACTGAAGGTGGATTCTGATGAGAATTATGTTAATGCTTCTCATGTGAAGGTCAGTTCTTTTCTGTTTATTGAATCATTCACCTAAATTTATCGTTATCTTGAAAATTAATACAATTATATTTACAGAAAATATCTTCATCATGCATTCCGATGATAGTTTCTGATTTGCCGATTGAAGAGAATTATATATCCTTTTGGCAAATGGTCTATCAGCAAAAAATTGCCGTTATTGTGTGCCTTCAGACTGAAATAGAAGTGAGTATTTAAATTATAAAATACATTTTTAAAAAGTTATAAAATTTCATAATTCACATTTTTTGTCACTGTTTTTTGTAGCTGCAAGGAAAATTTTATGGCCCGACTGCAAAGCATCAACAGCTAGAACTGTCTCCGGATTTTAATGTCACACTTATTGATATCGCCTGCAATGTAAATTGGACAGAAAGAAAATTGGTCATCCAATTTAAAAGTTTCCAACACAAGATTACCCACTACCAGATTAACGTTTTTCCAGCCAGGTCAGTAATTATTTCTACCTTTAAAATTTCATAAAATTTGCCGACAAAAAATACTGTAAAATTATTGATTTTAATATAATTGTGTTTGTTTTTTTATTAATAGAATTGTGAGTGCTCCATTGGTACTGTTAGTAGACAAAGTTCTTCAAACTAAAGATGAGAATATGAAGGATGTATTGCCGAATACATTGGTTCACTGTAGCACTGGGGCTGGTAGAAGTGCTCTTATAGTTCTCTTAACGATGGTGATGTGTCAAGTACGAGCCGGATATGCCGATCTAAGAGGTAATAATATTGTCTGATCAACCAATCTCCGGCTAAAGTTGCCAATGTGCAATTACATCAGTTTTTTTGATATTGTGGTTTGAAGTTTAGAATTGGTCTCTAAATCTTCTTAGATTGTTATCAAATCAGATATTCAGGCTCAAAATCTATAATTTAGTAAAAAATAAAATTGCTTTGTTTATCACATTCTTGTCAAATGAAAAATATAGATTTGTGACTTAGGCATTGGTAAGACAATGCGAACAATTTATAAAATATTATTTATAATGTATAGGGAAGATTTAAGAAATTATGTGTATCGAGGGCTCAAAATAGAAATTGGAACCTGAATTTCGATAACTCTAGGGGTCCATAATATAAATACTTAATACAGTCCATTCTCTTCCACATTGCGACTACATTTGCAAGAATCTTATTTTTTTCTTCTGAAAAACATTAAATTGCATTGTTTTCTTTATGTTTATTGTAATTTTTTTCAGACATGCTAGATTCCGGATTCCTTTACCTTTGCAGTACCAGAACTAACATATTAGAGGATACAAAATATCTTGTTGATATATACAGAACTGTTCTATTTTATGTGCAAGGGGTTTTATGTTCCGGTAAGTTTTTTTCTTCACATAACAGAGGTATTATTTCATTTGAAAACTGTTTTTAACAAATTAAACATATTTTGACACTAATCAGTACTATCAAAAATTAATATCAAATTATATTAATCTCTTAATGGTTTATAACAAACCTCTCTTCTGAAAAATGCACTAAAATTTACGCTAAGAAGTGTGGTGACCATGTACATAATTATATTTTTTGTATACATTACCATAGAGAAGAACAGTGCATTTTTGTAAGAAAAAAAACCTAGCATGGTGAATAATGTTACGCTTATAGGATGCCTGCTAAATGTCGGAATTCAAAAATGTTTGTTTAAAAACTGATTATTAACGTAATGAAATAACTAGAGTTACCTATTACTTATTTAACTATTTATATTATTACTATATCTAAAAAAATGTAACTGCTAAATGCCAAAGTGATCAGCTATCATTTTTCACATTGTAATATTAGCTTCTCACTAAACTAACTATTTTTACCATTATAAATTTATTTTTAAAATGGTTTATATGTGAGTATTTGAAATTTCAGGAACTGTAATGTTTAACGGTGAAGCTGTGTCAGTGCCCAGTGGAGCGAGTGTGCCCCCTCCCCTAATACCGACACATTCCCGCCAGCACTCTGCGGACCTGGCCAAGTTCAGCAAGGAGAGCTTTGAAGAGATGAAACAGGTGGCCGGATTGAAGAGTGGAGATATGAAGGATCCGCTGAGCTATTTAGATCCCTTATGGAGTCTTAAGAAACGCAAGGAATAGATTTGTACCCTTTTATGATATATATGCATATTTATCATTGTCATGCTATTCAAAATTCATTTTTAATTTTTGATAATATAATATCCTCCTTTAATTACTGTTTTTTTGTTAGTGAATATCATTTTATGTAGTTTATTGTATTTAATTTGCATGATATTAGCAATTAATCTTTGGCATAAAAATTCAATTAATTATGTGACCAATCAACACAACTGAAATAGCTGGTCCTTAATACATATAAGAATATAATAGTATTTATACAAATTCAAGTAAAATATAAAATAATGCCTTTTATCTTTTGACAGTGACAAATGGAGAAAAATATAATTATGAAATTTTCAATGCATGTAATTGTTTCATATGACAATTATATTTTTATTCATTTCGGTGCCTTAAAATTCAAGTAATATTTTTTTTGTGAGAAACGTGCTATTATTGTAAAAATAAATATTAAACATAAAAAAAATTATGTGAATCTTTTAACGGTGATATTAGTATTCAAATATTTTTTTTTGTATATATAAACAATTGCAGGCACTTCAATGTTATATTTGATTGTTTAAATTCTTTAATGCTGACCTATTTACCTTTTCTAAATTTATCCTGAAAAAGTATGTGATACAAAAATACTATGAATCCCAAAGTTTTTCTTGAAAATCCTCCTTGAATTCGAAGCCGAAGAGAATTTCAATACGGCCCACAATGATATGAAGTTATATATTGCTCATTTAAAGATTTTTCAGGTACTGAATACATACTACTTTTTTATTTACTTAAACATTCTGATGGCTGTCAAAAATTAATGTGTAAATGTATGAAAGTTGAATTGTTTACTAATTTTTCAGAGATTTATAACTAACGTAACGTATCAAAGTACTTTATACTATTTTTTAATTCATTATATTTGTAATATTTGAGTAACTACACCCTTGAGGCGATAATTCACAAAAATGGCGCTTAACGAATAATTCATTATTATAGATAGTTTTAATACAAAATATATCATGGGAAGTGAAATATGACTGATAAGGTTATTGTAGGTATGAATGGTATTTGGAATTAATGTCTTAGCATATTTTTTCGTTCCAGAATTTTATTTTATTATTTTAAAATCACAATTTATATTATAAACCATGGTTTTCTTTTTTTTGTTGCCATTTTGACTTGCAAATTAAAGTTATGGTTGTATTTGATTTGATGATATTTTAAATGTTTACAAAATATTTTACATTCTTTTCACCTTAATTAAGTGTTTATTTTTTTCGTTTTAAAATGTATTATAATCTATTTACAAAATTATTCCACTACATATATTGTAATTCATTTTTTAAATTGGTTTTCAACATTAAAAATAATCTATGTATTGATTTATTCTATTTGTTTATTAACTCCAATGGTAATAAATATTATATATTATCATGCTATTAATATTGTTATTAAAAAAACTATTATTTAATTTAATGAATATAATTTATAGTTATTATTATTACACTTTGTTTCTTTGTATGATGGTATAATAAAAAATAATAAACAAAAAGTGTATTTTATTTTTATATTTACAATTCCATTATACTAATTATTTTAGGTTTATTTTTAGTTATATTTGAAAATATTTTTTCCCTAAAAACGGCATCACAACTTGCTACTTGAAAGAGCGCAAAACGCTCAATATATTTCTGTATTTATAAATGCTTTATATAGCCCAGAAATCGCAAAATAATTTTTAGTTAAAAAAATATATATATTTTTATACATTTGACAATGCTTCAGTACGCGAATGCAAAAAATACTGCTAAGGAATTTTCAATTTGAAGAAAATAAGAAATTTATTTTGGGATTTGGTACCTTGTTTTTCTCGATCATGATATTGGTTTGAGCAGCAAACTTCTCAAACTTTTTTGGTGACGGAACCGTTTTACAAACTTAATGTTTTGCGGGGTCTTAAAATATGCGAGACCTGACAATATTTTGATTGTGTCCAAATATTTGTTCACATACATTTCATAAAGGTTTTTGCCAAATAAAACTTATTCAACTCAACCAAAGATGGTGATAGAACTCACATGTGAAAGAACGAGTTAATTAAAGAATATATACAAGTATCGAAATTTAAGTAGTGTGGTTGTTAATCGTGGGTAGAAATGTTAATGTTACACGTTTATAAAGTGATCACTTAAACCGGCTTATGACAGGTCGTAAGCCCTGTAAATACCCAAACTTCCATATTCTTCTTCATTTTTGTTGAGATGTCAAAGCAAAACCTGGTTTTAGGTTAATAATTTGATTATAATCATTTGATGAAAAAATATAAAAATAATTACATTATATTTTCTTGAATGTTTTTCGCAGATACTTTGTGGCACATTTTATAAACTTTATAAAATAAAACGACTTCGTTTTAACCGCTTTTTATTGGTACACTTTTTCCAGCCGGTTTCGACAAGAACCTTGTCATCCTCAGGGTTTATGTACTATTTCAAATTTAAATCACATTTTCATATTTTTCATTATATTTTGGTATCGTAAGGGAAAGGTAATTAACTATAACCAAACTGAGTATTTCAATGTTTTACAATTAGTTCATAAACCCTGAGGATAACAAGGTTCTTGTCGAAACCGGTTGGAAAAAGTGGTTAAAACAAAGTTTTTTTTAAAATAAAAATTACATTATACACTATTGACTTCTACGGCAGTATACAAAACAATACATTATAATATTTATTCCACTGTAAATTGATAAAATTGTTTCTATTTCGGGGGGGGGGGGTAAAAGTTGTTTAATTTTAATTTTTGACCAATTGTTTAACTAACCCATCGTGGAGAGCATTTTGAGAACCGCTGGTGTAGAGTAGAGCTTTTTAGTTCCATTTATAGCCTTTTCTAAGATATTTTTCAATTATACATAGTTATATGGCCATTAGAATAATTTTTATCTTTGTTCTCGAAAATTTAGTATGATTGATTAAATACCGGTAAAAGATTTTAAAACAACTGCATGAATTGGCCCGAATGGAAACCAAGATTTTGATTACCGAACTTGGGAATGTGGCGGGAGATTTTAGAGTTACATGGCCATTTTTTATGTTATTTATAAAAAGGTTTTCGTGATATTATTATCAGTACCTACTTTTTCTTTATGAGACTGGATTACCGATTATAGTTCTGGATATACATATCGCTCACTCCTTTCAAGAACGTCATAAATCAAAAATCGTCAATTTTGAGTTGTGCATGTTTTCGGAATGCCCAGAAAATGTACTATATCCCAGCAAAAGCGGCATATTTTTATCTTAATATTTACCCGCCACAGGTCAGAAAGTTTTGTTTTTGCATTTTGAAGAAAAGGTACTGTCTAATTATTTTTTAAAATAAATTAAATATTTTTCAAATGCAGAAAAAATCTTCAGGTTTTACTTAAAAAGATCTGTTGCACAGTAAAAAGTTCAATAAGTGGCTTGATATTTATTTTTAATACATTGTATTATATTTTTAAACTTTAAAAACGTTCTCCTGAAAAATTGAGTTTTTTGATTTATGACGTTCTTGAAAGGAGTGAGCGATATGTAATAACAGCTGAAATCCGAATGCTTATATTGTCAGCTGGAGTGTCCCTTAGGGACAAAGTAGAGTTCGCGCGTTCGTGGAAGCCTGGGTGTAACAGACATCAATAGTAAGGTAGAGAAAAGGCAATTGAGATGATATGGCCACATAGAACCTGAACATATTGTAAACCAGGCAATTATATTATTTATTATTCGGCATTAACTTTGTGGAATGACACGTTGATTATTAAAAACACTTGTACAATGCCACACACAGAATTTTATTTCATTACACACGACTAGTTTCGAAAACTACGGTTGATTTCATCGACAGATGAATAGTTTTTACTATTCACCTGTCGATGAAAACAACTGTTATTTTTGAAAATAACAGTTTTTTGTTGTTGTTTTCGAACTGTTATTTTAGAAACTAGTCGTGTTTAATGAAATAAAACTGATTTAAAAAAAACAGGCAATCGCCATGGATCTTCCTCGAAAGATATCTTGAGGAAGACCAAAAGTTCATGGATTTTACAGAAAGATAACATGATTCGAAGGCATGGCCTAGGTACGTTGTCCATGATAGAAGGACCTACTACCTGAGATCGAGGAAAGCTGACCCCAACAGTATATAAAGACGATAGGTTGTGATGGAGCCAGGAAGAAGATATTATGTGTTATTATTTATTATCAAAATTAAAATAAAGATAGTGGGCCGGCGTGCATTGGTGTTAGATCTGTATGGCATAGTAGTGGTGAGCGGCACTTTAGTAAGAGCGGCCGCCGCTAGTCGTACGATCCGGCGCGGTGCGGCGAATTTGGTATTTTGTGTTGATTCCGAAGTGCGTCTGCGCTGGACGTGTGTTGCGGTGGTAATGTTTTTGGCTGTCAAAATCGGAAAAAATCTACGTTCGGTCAGCGTGTAAATAAACAAGTGTAATTAAATATATTTTACTATCGAAATAGTTCATTATTGACATATTGTCGATATACAAAAAAAAGTGAACCGAGAATTCTCCCCGAAAAGTGATTTTTTTTTTAAAAACGTACAAAATATTATGTAGGTAGTGAAAACAATAAATTTTAAACGTTTTATATTATAACTGTGCAATTTTGTAGGTGTATTATATTCATTAACAACTATTTTCGACAGTTCGAAGTTGTAGTAAGATAATTTATTTATCTGTATATATTTTTTAAATTACATATTTCTGTTTATTTTTTTCGGCTTATAAATCATTGTGACATTCGTCGCGCGATGTAGAGCGATCCATTCGCGTTTAAAAATCGCGCAGTTTCGCGTCAGTTCGGGGTGAGTAGAATGGATGTTCGGTAAAAAACCGGGACGTTATGAAGTCCAACAAGCGCAGCTCCGGATCGGAGGGCGGGGGCGCCGACGTGTCCCTGGACGCCAAGGGCTGCGTCTCGCTGCAGCAGGTGCTGGACGCCTTCAACGCGCCCATCAGCGAGGAGCACGCGTGGGCGCTCTTCCACCAGGGGGCGGCGGCGCTGCTCGAGGGGCTCCGGCGGGGCGCCGCCCCCGCCGCCCGCGCGCCCCGCCTGCCCCGGCACTTCTTCCTGCACAAGGACGGCACGGTGCACCAGCGCACCCTGTACCCCGACCCTTCGGATAAAGGTACGCACAGCCCTTGAATATTCGGCAATCTCAACTTCCCACTTTTGTCTCCATCCTGAGTATTGGTCTGCAGCAACAAATAACACCTCCTTCGCGATTCCGCAAAAAATCTATTTTGCGAAACCCTCTTCAGCTCCTCATACGTTGAACAGCCCATGTCCTCGTATAAGTCGCAATGATATTCCCGTCGTGGGCATCCTCTGGCGTTTGTTTCCATTTTTTAAATATATTTTTTTCAATATCCCGTAATTTATATCAACAATAAAAAAATATATATATATACCCTTATAATGTTGAGGGGTGTGTGTCCTTGTTCCTAAACTGCAGCATATTTGACAATCGATAATTTGCCCATGTTAAATTAAGAGTATTAGTAGTTAAATTAAGCTCAAAAGTTGCCCCTATCCCAGGTGATTTTGTGAAGCTTTCATGTCGTACACCTGTGGTAAAATAAAATACCAAATCGTTTGTGAGATACGAGCAATTTTATTGTATCTTTTTCAGATTTTCATAAATGCACAGATTTCTAAAGAAAATCAATATTTCAGATTTTATGAAATAATCTCGCGTTCAATTATAAAATATCTCCTGAGGCATCTATAACATATATGTATAACATATTTTTTGATTCTGAAAGCTTATTGCTCATTACTTTCTGCATTAATCTAAACTAGAAAAAAAAATTAATTTTCGCAGAAAAAACTTTTGATGTTATTCAAAATAATCTAGTAGATATTTCAGGACTAAATACATATTCAATATTAAAGTAGCTCATTATGTAATTAACTCGTATAACTTACTGATTCGCAATTGATACCCGTTTTATTTTACTTTTATTAAATTCCTTTTGTTTCGAGACAAAGTATACTATATTTTAAAAATTATGTACCTACTGTTCTAAAGACCGCTATGTATTGCTTATAACTACAATAAAATAATTCAGATTATTTTTTACGCCTATACTATCTTCTAAAATTGTAACCATGTATCCCTTACACTATTTGATTTAAAAAGATCAATATATGTATGTAATTAAGTATACACATACTTAATATTTACATCGTGCATATTTGATGTACGTGTTTCAATACTAAATATGTTTTTTTTAATTCTTTTTTCATCGATTTTACTCCTATATTTATTATTATAAATGAACTGTAATAATGCCATATAGGCATTTATTTGCCGCTTTCTTAGCACAAATTATTATTCAATAATATGAATTTAGTAGTTGTTTGACGATTCGTAAGTAACCACGAACGTGGGCGTAAAAAGCTCTACTATTTAATATAACAGGGCGAAGATTCCCTAGGAAAGTTAACGTATTATTTAAGTAGTGAAGATAACTTTAACCTTACTTCGGAACTTTTATTTCGTACGACTTTCGTATTTTAAAACTGGCTTAAGATTAGTATTGTCAGGAAGTTTATGATACCGAAAAGAAAATTAGTGATAATTGTATATTTTTTTCACCGAAAGCAAAATTAAAGTATCTACTTACGTAGTTCACATCTTTTCTCTGAAATTCGAGCTTTGCTATTGTTTCGTATAATTCTTATTTTTCACGAATCCAAATATATTTGCTTTCTTTATTTGGACATCACATGAACGGATAGTCTTGATTGGATAGCCGTCTGATTGCAAAATTAGTGCCCCAAGATTTATTCCTGTCAATTTTTAATGGTCTGGGTATTGTATTATATTTTTTCATTTATGTAAAGTATAGGCCAAGTAGCAACGCGAACAATGGAATTTTTGCTGTCATGATTTTCAGATGAATATAAAGATGTTTATTTAAAAAAAAAAAAAAAAAACACATTATAGTTTATACGAGTATGTTTGTATTTAAAAACAAGGGCGGTATTTATAGGTAATCATGTAATTTGACAGTAGGGCGCACCTCGTTTAATGTTGCAGAATTTACACAGAAGCCTTTATTAAAGGGTAAAAGGCTTCCCGAGTTACTCGTTAAAAAAGGCTGTCTTTATATTCACAATGTATCAACCTCTAATCGATGATAAAACATTTTTATCACAACAATTTTTCTCTTTCAATTTTTGAAATATACTGTAAAATGTTGATTATTATTATTTTGAGCATTGCTTTATAATGTTGATTTGTTTTACATAATAATTTTTATTAAATTTGATAAACGTACGCTAATTACAAAGCGGTTTACTGGTAGAGAAAAAAAATACGTACAATAAAAAAAAACCTTTCGTAAAATCGTAATTCTATTAATGGTAGTCCGCCCTCGTGTAATGGTTAGCGCGTTTGGTTACCAATCTGGATGTCCCAGAGTCGTCCCATGTCAAATATGAGTGTTTTTTTCATATAAATATTTATTTAATATTTCCCTGGACTCAATATTGATCACTTTGCCTTCATATAATAAACAATCAACTTAATATTCCATCAATTTGATGTAGTGCCCTGCGCACCACTTTGTACGAATAAACGTCAGTAATAGTAAAATCCTAATTATAATATTATATTTAATAAGCGAATAAGTTACAATCATAATTTATTTACTATGTTTAGTACATTCACAAGATATGTTTTTAGATTTTTTTCTTAAATTAAACGTAATTTAAAGTGCTTTCAAGCCACACTACATGAATTCCTCCATGGCGATCGTGCGAAGCTCTAATGCAAGTACGCATATAATGGATTACTAACATACAAAGGTAAACTGAACATGCTCACGAGCTAGTTTCTTTGAAACCGCAAAACATTCTTACGCATTTTACTTATTAACTTTTATAATATTTTTTGATATCTAGATATCAGACAGTCCGTCGCGCGTTTGATATGTATTAGTTTTTAAATTGAAACTTCTTAAGCGGCAATTCAAAAATCGATAATTAGAGTGTTTGGAGAGTTGGGAGTGATATTTAAAAAAAATCACGTTACATCAGGCACATTTCGTTACACGAGAGAGAAAAAACATATGACGTAGATAGAATAAGAAAGATACGCCACGGGAGTGGAGCAAAAGAGAGCGAAATATAGGTACACAACGATACAAAACGATAGACGCTACATATGAACAGTGAATTACCACGCGTTGAGTAATATTTGTCATTGTGTTTTGTAATTATTTATGCAAATTTTGTATTGAGAATTTCTTTTGAGATGCTCTATTTCTCTCTTTGTCTCTTACACTGAATCTCTCTTATTGTTTATTTTTTTAAGAATGTTCACTTCTATCACACGTACGGTGCTGCGTGCGCTTTTATTATGATTATAATGGCTATTAATTTATAGTTTATCAGTCATATAATAGTTAGCTCTGGTTTGTATTCAAAGTATTGTAATACAGCAGATGTCAGCGGCTATAAACGACGATAATAAGGATTATACTTGTAACATAGGTAACTAATTATTTGGTATCAAATGGTAGTATTATCGAGACTTTACTGCTTGTTTCCAATCCTCCCAATGTTTTATAACAATACCAGCGTAGATTAAAACGGGATTAGCGCGTATCTGAGGTGTCGATACCAGAAGTTTTACGACAATTTGATTATTGCATTGCTATGTCAGAGATATGTTTACGTCAAATGCTTGTAAATAAAACGAGCTAGGCATACATAACACGGCTTTTTTGTAATTTTTATTTATTTAATAAAGTTACGATTTTTTTATAACTTAAATTGATTTGCTAGACATTTCTACTTTTAACATACCTTAATACTAGTTACGCTGTTCCTCTCCAATAAAAAGACTAAGCTCTTGTGCTTGGAGAGGGACTTACCATACAGTAATTGTTTATTGTTTATACTTATAAATGATATAATACTTTTTTCCTTTGTATTATTTGTTTTGTTTTTTTTTTTAATTTGTACTTACAAAAGACATTGAATTTATTCTTTAGAATTTCAATATCTTCTATTTTTTAATAACTGTGAGAAGGTTAGGTATTGAAAGATATAAACAAAGGTTCCCAAATATTTGAAATTCTACTGTAAAATCGAGGAAAACTTGGCACAATCAGGTATGTCAAATACTTGAAAGCGGCCGGGACAGAAGTTGTAATAATCGTCGGGTATGTATGAGGAGATGCATGAATATAGAAGAGGCCAAGAGTGTTTGCAAAGACAGAGTGGTGTGGCGTTCGATTCTCTCTGCCTACCCCTGCGGAAAGCGGCGTGATGGTTAGTTAGTTAGTTAAAATCGTTTTGGAATCTCGAAGATGAACTTTTCTTTAGATTCAAATATTTATCACTCTTTAATAGTTGAAGAATCGCTGTTTTTTTCGGAATGTTGAAAATAATAATTTTATTGAAAAAGTTTTTTTTTAAATGACTTTAATGTTTGTTCTCTGAACTATTTATCCTATTTACAAATACATTTTTATTTCATTGCTTTTTTATTACCGCATTAAAACACCGCGTAAAATTCTTATTTTTTCTCACAATTCGAGGCAGACAAAGGTGGTATAAAAGTCTTCCGAGAGCTCCACGGGAGTAATGTAAATTTGACAATAGAATTTGAATCTAAAGTCAACTTGGGATATGTTTCTGGGAAGCGAACCCGGTTCCCAGTCTCCGGGCTACAGCTACGGGACAGGTAGTGACCAACAGGTAATATGGGTGTGTTTACTTCCTCGGGGATGAAGACCTAAAGCTCTAGTGCGTACTCTTCAATGAATTCTAATAATAGACATTTACTGTCACGTCACCCCAACCGATATCCACGAGATATTTATTTTGTATCTTGAAATTCTCACAGTAAGGATAAATCATGACATTTCGTTTATAAGTCTTATGACGTAGGTAATATCGCTCACTCCTTTCAAAGACGTCATAAATAAAAAAAATTGTCAAATTTCATTTGTGCATATTTTCGGAATGCCCAGAAAATGTACTATATCCCAGCAAAAGCGGCATATTTTTAACTTAATATTACATACGCTACAGGGCAGAAAATGTTGTTTTTTGCATTTTGAAGAAACGGTATTGTTCAATTATTTTTTTATAAAACACTAAATATTTTTCAAATGGAGAAAAAACCTTCAGGTTTTACCTAAAAAGATCTGTTGCACACTAAAAAGTTCAATAAGTGGCTTGATATTTACTTTTAAAACATTTTGTTATATTTTTAAACTTTATTTATTTTTGTCTTCTCAATAACATATTAAATTTATTTTGGTAATGTGGTTTTAAATTGATAAGTATCTTTTACGTGAAAGTAACGTTATTGTTGAATTTCTGTTTTTTTTTTTTTTAATACTAGAAATTCACTATCATAAAATTATAATTTAATAATATATTTTAATATGATTTTTCAGAGGACATTGCTGGTTTAGAATAAATTTTTACAATATTTTTTTTATAGAAAACGCTCTTGAAAGCTTTCGTTTTACGTTTATTCAATGTGTGTATTTATATAATTTTTTTTATATAAAAATTAATTTGGCTTGTCTGCCTCCGTAGTGTAATGTTCAGCACGCTTGGATACCGTTCTGGAGGTCCCGGGTTGGATTCCCGGGTTGGATAAGGGTTTTATTTTATTTTTTTTATTAATGATCTAGCCTATACAAGTTAACATCTTATATTTATGTTCATTAAATAATTTCTTTCTTCAAAATCTAATAATGGTTTTGAGCAGTCCTGTTATTTTCTAAAGCGGTGATAATCGAATGTCGTGTTTTGTAGAAAAAAATAGATTTCAATTGCTGATAACTAAATTGAGTCTAAAATAGCACATAATTTGGATTTAATAATATTTCTCTACAAACCTTCTTAAAATATATAGCCTATGACCTACGATGCTGCACCGCCATGCGCCAGCCGTATGGGCGGCAAGGGCGGGGGCGGGGGCGGCAAGGCCGTTGCTCCACTGATCGATACAGCCCCTCGCTCCCGCCGCCCCCTCGCCTGACCCGCCACTTCCTCAACACAACCCGCCCAAAGCGTCTCGTCTTGCTTTGAGCAACTCTGAAACTTTTCCGCCCCTTGCCTGCGTTGATACGATTTCGCGATGGTAGAAAGCTAATTCGTAAATACAGCACGACCTCTGTAGTCCAAACTCCTCTGTAATCCGAAAGCTCACTCATCCCTCCCGTACTTCTTGAAAACGGAAATCCGTGCTACCACTAACATTGGGCCAGTTGCAGAAATGTTTGACGCTGAAGTAGTAGCAAGTATTCCCCATTCAAGCGCGTTGTCTGCCTTAAATACATACTTGGAATGGGCCATAAAACTTAAAAAGTTGAAGCCCAAGTAGGGTCATGATAAGTGGTGTTGCATAAGCCAGAGTAGCTCAGAGTCACTTGGACGTAAGGTAATTAAAAAAAATGTAAAATATTTGATTTCATTAAAAAATTTGAATAATTACATTTCAAATTTCGCAATACTTATGTATTTGTTTTATTTGATAAAAGTACACCGAATATATATTGTGAAAATTTAATTAAAAATACACTACAGATTCTCTGAACTGTTATCCGAACGCTTCACTAGTCCAAGCAGAGGGTGAATTTTTGGCGCTCGCATTATAGAGATCCTGCTGTAATGCTAAGGTGACAACAAATTCGATGTATCTTGGACGTATAAACAACAAACAAACCTGACACTTTTTCATGAGATAAACGTATGGGTCCTTTAAAAAGTGTATTTTAAATTAATATTTTGTCATTCTGAGTTGATACCATTTTTTCCGTGTCTTATGGAATTTAGTATAATTTTTAGTGTTTTCATAATCCAAGTTATCTATTCACGAGATGAGATAACCTCAATTATTGCATGTAGTTGTGTAATTACCTATTCTTTTTTATTTTGAAGCTTTGTCTGGTATCTGATAATAGCTTGCATTAAGTAAAGCAATAAACGCTTTTTAATGAATTAAATATATAGCTCCAAAAACAGTCTCCCAGGTGATAAAGCTTAAAAATCATAAGAACCTAGATTTTCTTAATTTGTAAAGACATTAAAAATATGGGTAACCGGAATGATCGTTTTAATAAAACTCATTATAATACGAGTTACAAGATATTTATCTTTGTGTGTACATATTTCAACAGAGTTTACGAAAGAATATGAATTTACGAGGTTTTTATAGCGCTGGAATCCTTTTAATATACTGTTTAGACAATGAATTATCCCGCAGACATCAAAGAGGTAACATCAATAGTCATCGTACGCAAAATTACACATTGTAAAATTATTCACCATTCTTTTTATCATGTTTGAAAATTAGCCAAATTTACATTGCGCTCGTTACATGCATTTTTGCATTTCATGAAAATGTGTCTGTTTGATTCCTAAGATAAGATAAGTTTTAAAGATAGGATGGTATGGCGTTTTATCCTCTTCGGCGTAGTGGCTAGTTAGTTAAGGTTATATTTTTTACTCTATGTAACAGTAAATACGTGAGGGAAGGAGCTTTTGAAATGGACGAATACAGATTATCCTAGTTGTATGATGTTTTAGCAAGTTAGAAAAGGTAATAATACTATGTTGTATGTTACATCCTCGGTATCTCACATTATCTTGCCTTTTTTGTCTTCCCAAGGCAGGTGATGCTGTAGTCGCATATAGCTCGTACTAATCCATCACGTAAACGCTGTATTTCGTTAATGCGAGTAGATACATTTCCTTCCCCGTGTTGCATTTGATTGAAATAGTTAACAAATATATGATTGCATCTGGCTTTCTCTTCGTCTCGTTGCCTGTCCGGTATCATTTGATATGCAAAGCGGCGGACAATGCGATGTAGACCGACCCTACATACTAATAAACTTCATTCTACACATATCGGAGTAAAACTCTCGAACTTGATACTTAGAGTAAACTTCTAGTTTGCGCGTGATGCAGATAACGTTTCACCTTCTCGGAACATTTCTCTATCGCCATTTTTCTATTGGGACTTTTCATTTTCGATTAGACTATTATTACTACCATCTTATCGTTTATTTTGCAACGCTTGTAAAGAGGTTGGTAATTTGATTCGCACAAAAGCAATTTTGTATTGTCCTTTCTCTCGGCTATTATTCAAATATATCGCATACCTATGTACATAAAACTTTATAAACAAGGTTTTTCTTATTTATTTCTTAGAAACCACCAACTTGTATCTCTTTTATAATAACTTTCTAGTTAAACATTTAAAACAACGTTTTTTTCTAGTATTTAATTTGTATTACAAGAAACGAAATATATAAGAATAAAAAAGCAAAACATTTAGATTTCATTTGCATTTTATCCTCAAAATCACGTTGTTAATCTATAATGGCGGATTCAAATGGTCAATGTGGTCCATTTAGTCTGTACATGGATATATTATGCACATGCAGGTAGTCCTATGTACGTGAACATGGACATTAGCATACATCGGTGGCTTCGCTGTGTCGGGTCTGTTCTATCTCTCATCGTGAACGAGAACAGGTTGTGCGGTACTTAGTTATCTGAGGACTTGATCGTCCATTCTTCTGGGCGGCCAACCCTCCTGCCTCCTGACCACTGCTTCTACTCTGGTACCCGGTACCTACTTCTGATGGCTATACCCGCCTTTCCGCCTCTACCTCTTGACTTCCTCTTAAGGTAGACGATAATATTATCGATAACAGAGCTAAGCAAATATAAACAACCGTGTATATATGTATAAGTAATTATATTGTTATGAATTCAGTGGTTTACATTGTGCCTAGATAAACATTTCACTTTTGAAGCTTATCGTTTTGTTTGGTTTTACCCAAAATTATTTTTTCCGTTTCTCTCTACTAAGATTGTAGTTATCGTTAGATAATTAGCTACCGATTATTGTTATACTTTATCTCTTAGCTACTAAAATTTTCACTTATGTAAATGTATCCAAACGATAAATAATGTTATTGTCTAAATATGAACATTATTCTAAAATTTTACAAAATTTTCCGTACTACCTATTCTCGCAATGAGCTGTCCCTAATCTTCAAATAATATTAAAATGACCATACGGTTTTCGATATATCCTTACTAATATTCATGGAAACTGACCAGGAAAAAAATATTTGTAAGCACACTTCATTAATTGTGAATCATGAATTTAGTCTAGAAAAAATCTTTGAACCTAAAAACTAGAATTCCGAAATACTCCTAATATTATGGTAGATTTTGATAATCTTATTCACAAAATTCACAGTTTTTAACCATTGAAATGACCTTACGCTAAAAATGCATGAAATTACGTCGCTTTTCATAGATGCTTACACAAAACAGATCAAAACTTCTGGATTAGATATATATTTTGAGATTATTGTAAAGCTGAAAAGGTAAAGAAATATTTATAAATAAATAAATAAAATTTTGATAGTATTTCAACACT
This sequence comes from Brachycentrus maculatus, assembly GCF_059751285.1. NCBI lineage: Eukaryota > Metazoa > Arthropoda > Insecta > Trichoptera > Brachycentridae > Brachycentrus > Brachycentrus maculatus. The sequence continues at coordinate 544,903 of NW_028281014.1, forward strand.
TTTTTTTAAAGATTTTTTTGGATAAAAATAATAATATACAATACAACTTTAGGTATACCGGCACTTTAGCAGAGTAAAATGTTCTGTAGAGTATTATGAAATTAAAAATAGTAATAAAATATGCTTTTAATATTTTTTTTTTTATAAATTACTTGGTAAATATAACTATTTCTAAAAATCTACTCTGCCATGTGTTTAAATGCATTCCGCGTCATTTTCATGATGCGGAATGCATCGAAACACGTGTCACAATAGATTTTAAGAAATATTGGTATTTACTAAGTGGATTTTAATTAAAAATGGATAAATATTACAACAAAATGACTGCGGAATCAATCAATAAAATTATGATCAAATTGTTGACACGAGTGACGTCTCCATTGACATTGTTGATTCTTTCGAAAACGAACATAACGGGTAGACTGACTGCAGACTGCAGACTACGGGGTGCAGTCGTCTCGGATCTGCTTTCTCTCGCACCACCTCCACCGGTTCCTGATCTCCGTGCCTCGACTTACAGTTAGCGCAACTTGAAGATCAGCAATTATTTACATATTTCCCAGATCCACAGCAATAGGTAATTATTGTTCACGCCTACCGTCAATCGGCGACGGATTTTCCCAACAAACAAACTCCACCGCCTCGTGGGAACCGCCTATTCAGGGTTATGCCTTTTGCTGACAACTCTAATGCATGGCTAGGAATACGCAACAGAACTAAGGAGACATGCTGACAATAGAATAATAACCGTGAATGATATTCAACTACACCGCAGGACAAAAAAAATTACGAGTTTACTTGCTACCGCACGCCTTGACTTTACTGAACTCTTTTTCTAAGAAATCCTTCATCGATACCTCTTTCTTTTGTTCAATAAATTAAAGACACTTTGTGTCACCTTTCTACAATATTTACATTTTATTTTGTCTCAACAATTTTGTTTTACCCTCGTTTTAGGGAACATAACACAACAATCATGGAAAGTGCAAAGCAAATGTCGATTGCGATAAAATCCAAAATAATCACATTGTCGCAACAAAACATATCCAATTGTAAAATATCTCGTCGAGTTGGGTATTCAGAAGGTGCAGTGAGGTTTTTATTTAAAAAAATTCAAGAAACTGGATCCATAGAACGGAAAAAAGGAAGCGGATGGGGGCGCGCGACATCTGCCCGAGATGATCGCTTAATAAAAAAAATTGTTATGCGCGATCGATTTTTAACGGCACTTAAAATACACGCAGAGGTGCAGTCTACTAGCTAATCAATATTTTCAGTAAAAACAGTGTCCAGGCGGCTGTTGGAGCATGGTTTCCAAGCACGAAGTCCCGCAAAGAAACCATTACTGACGAACAAAATGCAGAAGGCTAGACTGGATTGGGCGAAGGAGCACCAGAATTGGACCTTGGAGGATTGGCAAAATGTTATTTTCTCCGATGAATCAAAATTCAACCTTTTTGGTCCAGACGGCAGAAAGATAGTTCGACGAAAACTTGGGGAAAGAAACCATCCGTCGTGCGTCACTCGAACCGTTAAACATTCACCCTACGTCATGATTTGGGGGTGCATGACAGCGTACGGTTTGGGACCTCTAAATTTTATACAGGGTACGATGAATGCCATCCAGTACAAAAAAGTGTTGAAAAACCATCTTATTCCAACAATCGAGGACATTACGCAGTATACCGCGGACCCGATTTTTCAGGACGATTTGGCGCCGTGCCATAGAGCCCGCACTGTGAGTACAAATATTTATTTTTTAATGCACTTTGTAGACCACTTGATAAATAATTTATTGTTTTTCTTACAGATCATTGAATACAAGGATAAAATTGGCTTGAAATCGTTGACGTGGCCCGGGAATAGTCCTGATTTGAACCCGATAGAAAATTTATGGGCGATTATGAAAAAAAAAGTTGGGAAAAAAAAATAAAAAAACATTGAGGAATTAAAAAAAAACTTGATTCAAGTTAAGGAAGAAGAAATAACATCAGAAATTTAAGATTCGCTTTACGCTTCGTTAAATAATAGAATTTTACATGTTATAAAAAATAAATGTGAATTCACTAAGTATTAAATATTTTTAAATGTTATAAATATGTTTAAATGTAAAATACCTTAATTTAAAATAAAGCGATTAGAACCTTCTTCTTAAATATGAATTAAAAAATTACATGTCTTTTATTACTCCATCACAAACACTCGACCATAAATGAACCGTTATGGGTCTCTAAGGTTCGGATAATCTGATACCTGGTATATAATGGCAATTTCTAAGTACAATTCATGAGTAAGATCTTTCATTTTAACCTTGAAGTAACGAGTAGTCATCACATATGTTAAACAATACAAAAAAAAAACAATTAAATATCAAGAATAATTCATTATGTGTCAATTTTAGTTTTTTTGAGGACTCGTAATTTTTTTTGTCCAGGGGTGTATTGCATAACCGTTTCCTCCCTCCGCTATCAACGCGGTATTGTTCATTTTAGGCATTGGCATTCGACTTAAAAAAACTGAATTGAAAGCTCTCGTTAATTCATTAGATTTTTGATTTGATAAATTAAATCTAATCAAGCATCAGTGCACTAATTTGGTTGCGTATAGCGTATTTCTAGCTCCTAATTTATTCAGTAAATTGACATCAAAAAGTTAACATGAAAGAAATATAAACCGAGAAAAAGTAACGAATATCGTCTCAATCGGGTAACCGAAGAAGTAACAGTTACTCATTAGTCACAACTCTAATTCATTCTATGCGATGTTTCTATTATTTATATGTATTATTTGACATTTTCTTAGTTTGAGAATTCTGAAAAGTCTTGTTTTACATTTTTCTAGATGTCCAACAGTTTTAATTGTTCTTTTACATTTAAAATATATTAAAAGTTTTTTTTTGCTTTACGTATTATCTAAATTAAAACGCATATCCTTTCTATCAATCGTCACTTAAATGTTACAAATTTTAACGTTTAATATTAATAATAATATTATCAATGTTTAACTTAAATGGTACATATTTGTCTGTGTGTACCTAACAGTGTTATCGTTAAAATGTTTCATTAAAATTCTATTACCGGCGTGAATCATTATCACATAAATGTCTTTCCTTGTTGTTAATACTTTAGTAAATATCTAGTTCTATTGATGCCTATGATTTTGATTCATAGATTAATTTCCGCGAATTTCAGAGTATCGGAAGTAGTATTCATTACACCTTATATTGACTCATTTCCTCTATTCATCCGGTAAATTTAGGTAAAACATTTGTCAAAATGTAATGGAATACAACAATCATCCAGTTTTATTAGTATTTTCTAAAAATAATTTATGAATTCAGATAATTATGTGCGTGCTATTTTTATCTACGTCCTTTCTTCCATCTTTTGAATGCTGAAAATATCCTATCTTATTATTGGGTATATTAGTTAAAAACTGGTACGAGTGACTTTAGTACAGATAAATTTCTTAAGAATCAGAACTTTAATCATGCCTGGGTGTCTTATATTGGCCTATCCATTAGGTAAAATCCATTCTATTTTTTGAATGATTTGAACCCAACACTGTCCTTATCATTCAACGTTCAATTTGTGTAATACCACTTGTAAAGTGGTGTTACACAAAGCGAACGATAAATGATAAGGAAAGTGTAATATTACCATACCACAAAGTTAACAATGCTTTTAATATACGAAATAGATTTGAATCCATTCCAAATATTATTAAAATGCAGTTTATTTACAATTTTTGAACTTTGGAATTCATTCCCAATTTTTGTATTTACTTATACATAAATATAACGCAATATTCAACGTTGATTGACTGAATTTTATCTTTGTATAATCAAATGTTTTCTGGGAATTTGACGTCATTAATTTGAGATAATTATAAGCAGGATTACACAAGTTTATGCATTATCACTATTGAAACATAATTTTGGTACCGTCCAAATATTATATTTATCTTATCTATAGTACAATTCTTGACTGCTAACTGCAGGCTTAGTGACTGGTATTTGAATGAAGAAGAATATGATACAATATTAAAATAATCTTTCAGGAGGAATTTTAATTGAATGCACTTTACATAAATTTAGTATACTATTAAATTTACATGAAAGTTGTATTTTTTTATACAATACAATAAAAATTCTCGAAATTATAAAAATTGACAACCGGCGCATAATGTACATATTTAATAAAATATACATGACAAGTTACAGGAACGGCGAATAAATGTTTGTAAAGCTATGCTATTGTGTAGCCTTTTTTTAATATCTGCCATTTCGAATATTATATTGAATATTTTAACTAACTTACCATCACCCCGCTTTCCCTTATTTCACCATTAGAACATCTATCATATTGATTATTTTCATTCTAGTTAGTGAGAATAGTTAAACGGTAAAGAATTTCTATGTTTTTTATAATAAAGTAAGGATTTCAGAATTTATACAGTTTTTTTATACCGTTATGATTTTTATAACGTTCTACATAGTTTAAAATCAATCTGTTTCACGCGATTACCAATATAGTATTTGTTTCTTCGCATAGTAATATTATCATACTTCCATATCGCTCACTCCTTTTAAGTACAACCTGAAGGTTTTTTCTCCATTTGAAAAATATTTAGGATATTTCAAAAAATAATTAAACAATACCTTTTCGTCAAAATGCAAAAACAACATTTTCTGCCCTGTGGCGGGTAAATATTAAGTTAAAAATATACCTCTTTTGCTGGGATATAGTACATTTTTTGGGCATTCCGAAAACATGTACAACTGAAAATTGATGATTTTTGAATTATGACGTTCTTGAAAGGCGTGAGCGATATATCATACTTTAAAGTAACTATTCCATTTACTTTGGTATCGCTCATTTTTCTCACTATTTCTAATTATTTACAACATTTTGAGTGTGTCCAAATACTTGTTCACAAAATCTGGATTATCTCCAATTACAGGAGTTATTTTCATATTATTTTTTGACATCTCATCAAAGATGAAGAAGAATATGGAAGTCTGGGCATTTACGGGGCTTACGACCGTCATAGGCTGGTTTAAGTGATCACTTTACACACGTGTAACATTCACCAATTAATTCATCGGTCGTAAGCCCCGTAAATGCCCAGACTTCCATATTCTTCTTCATCTTTGATGAGATGTCAAAAAATAATATTTCTAATTATGTTAAACCATATTTACTTTTTTTCTAAGTCTATATTATTTTCATACATTGCATAGTCTTTATATTTTACACCTACTACCTTCATTCTGTTTGTACACTTCTCACTAAATTTTACTTTATGATTTGTAATTATTAGCTACGGCCGTGAATCAATAAATAGCGAATGAATGAATAATTTACGATGCGTCCAAACACCTGTATTTATTTATATTTTTATAATATATTTATATCATTGAGCAATTCGTTTTGTTTGTTTGTATTTTTGATTGTTTTGACACGTTTCGGAGTAATGGCGTTTTTAATGGATACATCTTTGTAAGTTCACATCAAAAGTCATATTAACCGGCGATGGCAGTGCGTATAGATTATTGGTTTCACTCGAATCGATTTGTTGGAACAATATTCCGAGTTAAGAGGCATGTTTTGTACAAAGTTACACTGATTACAAACACGATTCCGGGGATAAAAGCACTTTCTCGGAACGTATCATCAATCACCGAAACGTACGTCCGTTGCGAAAGCACCACGTATAGTGCTCGAATACGATAAAACGTATTATGTCCGATGGTCAATATTTAGTATTGATCTTCGTTAGGAATATTGTAATAGCCGTCCAATAAAACCATGTAGGATTCAATGGGAGACTGGAGACTGGTGAGTGTACACAGTACCTACAGAGTGGCCCAAAATGAATCACCCTATCGGAAGATGTTATAATTTTGGCAAAATTTGCCATTTAATGGCATCGTACGTCAATAATATTTGAAATTTGTTAACTAGATAGCAATAAAAAAAACTAACTAACTAACCATCACGCCGCTTCCCCGCAGGGGTAGGCAGAGAGAATAGAACGCCACACCACTCTGTCTTTGCAAACATTCTTCGCCTCTTCCACGTTCATGCATCTCCTCATACATACCCGCCGATTGTTACGACTCCTAACCTGACCACTTAGCAATAATATACAAACAAATTGATAAAACTGGCACAAATGTGTAGTAACTCTGGCAGCAGCCACTTGACGGATGTCATCTTTTCCACTTTACAGAAAAAAAACAATTAAGGTCCAAATAAAGATAATCACTACTCAAAATAATTTTAAGTTATTCATAGACAAAATTGGATGATTAATTTTGCGCCATCCTGAATCTGTTTGTATACTGCAGCTGTCTAGTTCAAATTTGATGGACGTATAAAGCCATTTGAAAAAATTATAACATCTTCCGATAAGGTGATTAATTTTGCGCCACCCTGTACATGGCTCAAACACACTGTATCCCGTCCATCAAATACATATATTACACCGAGAAAAGTATTCTCTAGTAACATTTGTATACTTATTCATCAATCAGCTTACAGTGTATTCATACTACACTCTCTATGATACTGTTTCCCTTAATATAATATCCGATAGCATCTAATACAATACCGCAGAATTTAAGTACGCTTCATGAGGACATTAAGTGCACAATTGTGTTGATTAAACACGTTAGTTTTGATTAATTTTTGCGGTTTTTCAACGCATTCAAGTAAGTAGGCAGAATTTATTAGCATTTGATGTGATTATGTAGTACGTTTAATTTGATCTCCCGCAAGTGTTCAGACAGACTTTATTTCTATTATTGTGCATGGTAAAAAACGAGCATTTGAGTGCATGGCGAATATTCCATAAAATTAGCGACAAAAATCGTAAAATATCTAAAAGTTATCACTGACTATTAAGTGTGACGTTGCATATTTCTCATTTTTAATCCATGATATTTTCGCAAAAGAGAAAATATCTGTGAAGTAGTTCATACTAACTAGAATTTTAAAGCAGGGTTCTTTTTTAATATATCGCTCACTTCTTTCAACAACGTCATATATATTTAAAAAAAAAAAGATTTTTCAGGAGATCGTTTTTAAACTTTAAAATCTAATAAAATGTATTAAAAATAAATATCAAGCCACTTATTGAACTTTTTATTGTGCAACAGATCTTTTTAGGTGAAACCTGAATGTTTTTTCTACATTTGAAAAATATTTAGTAAATTAAAAAAAATAATAATTAAACAATACGTTTTCTTCAAAATGCAAAAACAACACTTTCTGCCGTGTAGCGTGTAAATATTAAGTTTAAAATATGCCGCTATTGCTGGGATATAGTACATTTTCTGGGCATTACGAAAACATGCACACCTGAAAATTGACGATTTTTTATATATGACGTTGTTTGTTTGGTAGTCGATTTCTAAATACTTTTTTAAAAACACTTTATTTCCTGATTGTCTGCCAGTCAGCAAAATTATCTAAATCAGCAACAATAATGTGCGTTTTCGATTCTCCATTGTCTTTTTAAACTCAAAGTATTGAATTAATTTTAAATGAAAATAATAAAACCGAAAAATAGTTGATTGTGTAATTATTGTCATTTTCAGTTTATGTTTCGACCACCACTATCTTCTTGCGTTAAGAAATGTAATATTTTAATATTTATGGATGTATTATAAACAAACATATCAGTTATGTCGATTGCGTTATTCGGAGGACGACTTTCATTTTTCATCTCCTCGTAAACCCTAAAGAACCGTTGCTTTCACTGAGCCCAGTGGATTTTCTGAACTTTTTATCAGCTTAATGGAAATGCTTTCGAAAAATAACGGTTAGCTGAAACAAATGATATTTCGAATCTAATAATAAAATCTTCTTCGTTTTATAATCCCCATCCACGCCCAATTAAGCATAGAGCACTCAATCGCTTAATGGAAATGCTTTCGAAAAATAACGGTTAGCTGAAACAAATGATATTTCGAATCTAATAATAAAATCTTCTTCGTTTTATAATCCCCATCCACGCCCAATTAAGCATAGAGCACTCAATCGCATCAATGCAGTATTGTCTTGATCGTTAACTACATGGAGGCAACGTGATCGTGAGGGTGACAATAATAAATAACACACATACAAAATAAAGATATTTTACCCCGCGGAAGTCGAACCTGAGACCTTCAGTACACATCGGAGGCGAATCGGATTAATGTATAGTAATAAATAAATAACTAATGATGTTAGTAGCTAGGTCAGCAAAGAATTTATTAAAGATATAAAATAATTATTAAAAAAATTAAAGATGAAGAAATTACTTTTATTGCCGATAATAATCCATCAATCATTTTAATTCCATGTTATTTTTAAATTATATATTTTATATATATATATATATATATATATATATATATATATATATATATATATATATATATATATATAAATATATATATACATATATATATATATATATATATATATATATATATATATATATATATATATATATATATATATATATATATATATATATATATATATATATATATATATATATATATATATATATATATATATATATATATATATATGTATATTCTGTTTTGTTTTCTTCTTTTTCTGACCCTTGTTGCACCACCCAAGGTGTATTTGATCTATGCAATGTAAACTAATTATACGAAGGCAACGTCCTGTGCTCAGTCAATCAGTTTTGTTCTCCGGGTGTAAGTCCAAGGTGTAAATATAAATGCATGTTGGAGAGAAAATCACGTTTATTTTGGCTGTAATAATTATATCGCGGAGACGGAAAAAATAACCGTTACTTAATTTTAAATTTCTGTTTTTAAAACGAGGTTAAAAAATGCATTTTTGTCTCGTGCTCGAATAATTGTCCACTGGGCCTTCCTCCGGCCTTGGGTGGCCGCCACGTTTCTAATCCTCTGACGAAACGGAAAGTCCAGCACGCAGCACTAAACAGTTACCTTACATGTGTCCCGTAATGATACGCATCATTTAAAATCACCCGATTGATTTCTGGTCATTTCTCATCTCGCCTTTGGGAATGCCTCGTGACCGGGCCCCGCGATGGTACATCGATACGCTAGGTCCTGTGAATGCACCATCTCCGGTCGCATCTTAGTATGCAGGTATTTACCGATGTCGCAATACCGCTACGCATAAGCCTCTTTTTAATGAATGTGAAATTAAGCGGGGTTCGTTGTAGTAAAAAAATGTACCGAAATTCCTTATACGTTCGCTTACACAAATTTATTTTCGTCGAAAATACGCCACGTTTTATTTTACCGTTACTGATTTGTAAGTAGTAAAAAATACCTAATTTCATATTATTTTTTGACATCCCATCAAAGATGAAGAAGAATATGAAAGTCTGGGCATTTACGGGGCTGACGTATCTTATCTTATTACGTATTTTATCTTTGATGGGATGTCAAAAAATAATATGAAAATTAACTCCTATAATTGGAGATAATCCAGATTTGTGAACAAGTATTTGGACACACTGAAAAGGTTGTAAATACCTAATATGTTTAAATATCGTGATGCAAAAATTTGTAGTTTTCATTAGCAATGTGATAAGTCAATTATTATTTTTTAATTAGCCATCTCCAATTAAAATTATGACGTATACAATAGAAATTTAACTACAATAGGAGAAGGTTAAGTAAAAATATAAATAGATTCAGATGCCAATTAATAAACATTAAATCTCAACATTTAAACATGATGTTTCTGCAAATTCGTGACTTTGGTGTTAGACTAACGGTATGTACCTATATGGGAGAGTAACTTTGAGGACGATTACTATTTATTTTTCTTATTGAAGTCTAGTTTGAAAAGTGTCATTTATTCCTTCCTTAGTGTTATTTTATACAACTTCATGGCCTCAAATACGTTTCATATAATATAAACAAGCAGCATTTCTTTTCGATGTTGAAAATTTTATAGTTTTATGTAAATTGGCACTGTAGGCTTTTAAAATTTTTGCCAAGATTAGATATTTATATGCCTTTCACTTGGAATTAATTGGATTATGCAAATAATGTTCTCTAGATCTTATACTGTTTGTAATATCCGCCGTGAGTTTATGTGTCGGAGGACAAATTTGTGTCACGTTAATATTGTGTTTTATCTAAAATATTTCACGCGATCTTGAAGAGAATTGGTATGCCAGAATAGTGTTTGTTTCAATAGGGTTTCGGCTGACTTAATAATTGTTATTGCCAATTGCCAATTAGTTTTGCTTTGTTTGTCGAACATCTAGTGTTTACAGGAACTGTTGTATTTGTACTTAATTGCATGTTATTTCTTATCTATTCAACGTACAATTTTACTGTTTTTATAAGGTAATTGGTGCTTGTTATGGTATATACTGGCGTCTGTTTGATAGTTTATTGGTATTTAGGGTTGGCAAAAAATGCTTGTTCGAACTGAAGCATATAATTATTTTGTTCGAATTTCACGAATTATTTTTGTTTTGTTCTTTAATTATTTAAGAATTCATCTTTGGTATAAGAATGGGAAGTTGGTTCACGTTATTCCCACGTCGTTGCTCATGTTTATGTAGGAGGGGTGTATTCTACCGTAGCTATTGTTCGGGCACTTGGTACTTGGATGTGTTGTATCGCCTGCAGTAGCTTGCCTCCCGTCGGAACCCATCTTTCTTCCTACATCTATATCAAACGTCGCATCGTGTTATTATCATCGTGGTCTTCATAACATATTGCCTGTGAATCTAAAAAAAGGACCAAAAAACATGTAGTTTGTGATGATACGAATACTTGGGGCTATTGCAAATGATTTATAATATCCATGAGAATATTGTTTTTAATTTAAATCATTTATTTTTTTATTACGTGTATGTTAATTTTGTTTTGTTTTTTATTATTGATTTGAAACCCAACTCTAAATATAACGATTATTTGTAGTACCTACGTAAATATAGAATCGAATAACTTTTTTTGTTTTCGCCTTCATTAAGAAATTGTTTGCACGATAACTTGATTATTTTTCTTACGTTTGTTAGTATGTATTTAAATGCAATCTTAGAACAAAACCGAAATATTTCACTTGGCATTTTTTATCTTCCTGATAACGGGTGCGTTGCACTAGATACAAACATGTTTAGTAACTTTGAACAAACCATCGTAAATACAAAAATACATATGTTGAAAAAAAAAGGATTTCACAGTAATCGAAAAAATGGTTAAATTTCTATTCATAATCATATGTTTTTAGTTGCCAATTCACTATTTTACAATTTCTTTTTAAAAAGATGTGTATTTGATATCGCATCCATCCAACATACGTAAATATTTTGATTATAACTTTCATAATTAGATCCAAAGATATTAAGTAGAATACAATATTTTAGATGTTCACGGTAGGTATACGCAAAGTAGAAAGAAATTCACCAGTTTTCGTAATAAATGAGGCGGCACAGTGTGGAACGGATCGCTTTAAACTTACTCGCGGGAAACTGGTTATAGAATCTCCACTCGTTTATCGTTGCACCTTAAGAATGCCGGAGATGCATCTATATAAAAGTGCTGTGCCATAGGAGAATATTTCACGTTAAACGTGTTCATATTTTTTCATTAATTCGTTTGTTTATCTTGTAGACAAATCACGATTACTTCGTGACTAGAGCGTATCGTTTGCTAGAATTAAGTTCCCTTTCACATATTCCTCCGTTTGGTGATCCACATTACGGAAACCTTCACCCTGGCCATTGCGCTTCGTACTACACGTTATTATCTGTACCGTGAAGCGCATTTACATTGCACCCTCGTCCTATATAGGACTCGATGATTGCCTTGTATGTTAATGTGATGGAACGGTTGAACTTGAAAGCGGAAGGAGAAATGAAGGCACTAATACCCGCCCCCCGCTGAGCCTTTTCGCCTCGGTTTAAAGCTCCTCGGACAGTGTATTGTCGTGAGTCATCGCCCTTTAATGCAATGCTCGGCGGAAGCTTTTGAAGCTGCGTTTATAAATATGTATTAATATCATACTTAACATCGATTAATTACGTTTTAATTTCTTATTATACCTCAGTTTAATTAAATACTTATTCTCTCTATTAAATTCTTTTATAAATCTGGTTTAGACTAAGGTTTACATTCAAAAATTAAACTCGTATAAGACCACACTTTGAGTTTATTAATGTAAACACGATTACTTTTGAAAACTTCAGATGAAGATCAACAGGTGAAAATACAAACTGAATGTTCTCATAAACAGGTTTAAATACGATTTGTATTTTCACCTGTTGGTGAGAACATTCGTAGTTCTCAAAACTAGTCTTGTTTACATTAGTAAACTCAAAAAGTGGTCTAATACTTTTTACATTTAATTAATCGTGTTTTTCCACAACGATAATGCCAAATCAATAAACAAATAAGAATGAGTTTATTTACATAAAATGAATGCAGTAAGCATTATTTTTCCGTTTTACATGTTTTACAATTTTTCCCCATTTTCATGTTTTAATTTACGAATATACTAATTAGTTCAGGTATATCGGATCGGCCAAAGTTTCCTCATTTGTTCGAGGGATTGATTGTCTTAAAATTACTGGTGACTACGACACAGTTCGGTAAATAAGTGAACAATGAAGAGTTTATTGAACAAACGCGCATTTGCATTATTGACTGTTTACGTTGGAGGTCGTGTGATTGGCGATTAGCTTGACCGAATGTCAAGCTCGAGTCTCGAGGCCCGCGCTAAGCAGCGCTACGTGAGACCACGCTCGGTTTGAGCGGTCGACCGCAAAGGAAACAATTTGACGCTTCATTTTCACACTGTTATTGTGCCAATCGTGATGTTTTTGTATCTCTTTTCCGCCTTGCCCTCTCGACAGTTCCCCATTTCGTCCAATAATGCTGTCGTCATGTGGGTCAATGGGTTTTTTCTGTCGCGGAATCATTTCTTCCACTTCGCGGTGTGATATCTCAATTGTCATAGGTTGCTTTACTTTCTTTCAGTTATGTTTCTAGCATGTTGTAATCTGTTAGTTTACCTACTTATTTAAGATACTATGCGGTTCTTTTAAATCATTTTTATCCGGCGAACATGAGAGACATTGATTCTATCTTCTGCTTCGTATTATAATAACGTAGGTACTCAGTTATCCGTTTGTAATTCACCTATTATTAAATTGATATCACAAATCTAAATTAAATATTAATATGTCGTTAAGTTCTGAAGGATTTTGAAGTTCAGGAAACGGGAAACAAATTCATGAATTTATGATAAGACATAATATTATACACACGGCCAAACAATGGTATGTGGCACATATAACATATAATTTGTGCACATACTGTGTGCACAAATTATACGAGTTTTAGCTGAATAGATACTAATTAAAACCTCTTCAAACCTCATAACAAATATTTTTAAACCAATTTGTACAAATTATGAATTTCCTACAGTACGATGAAGTTCAGGTTCACCATTTTTACCAGAAATTATGTTCGTGTTGCGGTCGTAAAAAGTTCACTATTACTTTAACCCTTATAATTACGATTTCGAGATAGTTATCGGTAGGCTGAACCGTGGGAATCAGAGTAATACTTTTAATATAACACCTTTGTACTTTCTGAGATTAATTAATTTGGATTTTGAGAAGTTCAATTTAAAAATATTATGAATATAAAACATGCGCTGTTTTCTCATATTAAACTGGGTTTGTTATTATTTATTAGTCGTATTTTATGTTAGTACCAATACACGAGATATAGTTAGTTGTTCACGGTCAAATCTAAAACATTTTGCATTTTCAGTGTGGCCCATTAGACCACCGACGAATCTATGTAGTATGTTTTTTTTGTATTTTATCTATGGCAATTATACCTCATTCATTTAACCTATCGAGATTATACAGAACAAGAATCAACAATCAAATGAATATCAGATTAGTTTGTCATTCTTTATTATACAATATTAACAACCGATTTTGTAGGTATGTTGTATACATTCAACACGATTTGATTTAATAATTAAAGAAAACACTTTGTTTTTTACCACTTGAGTTTTTATTAAAGACTACATGTTTCAGAAGTTAAACTTCCATCATTCAGGTCTGTATAATAACTGTTATTATACAGACCTGAATGATGGAAGTTTAACTTCTGAAACATGTAGTCTTTAATAAAAACTCAAGTGGTAAAAAACAAAGTGTTTTCTTTAATTATTATAACATGTCTTACCACAAAGTTAATGCCGAAACAATAAATAAAATACGATTTGATTTGGGTATCAAGATATTATGTAATTACTTCTAGTGTTGTGAGAGTTCTAACCAAACCAATATCGCCCTAGTTCATCAATAATTAGTTGTTTTCAAGGTATCCGCATGAAATATTATTCTACTTTAAATTTGTGTAGTACGGCAATTATTCATCCTGTGTACTTTCACTCCAGATGATAGTCTAAATACCAAGGACTTTAGTAACAAGAGAAAACGGACCGTAATATTTATATCTGCCGTGATCCATATTCTTAATTAGGAAGATGTGGAGGTCAAGAATGAGCCTGGGAAAGCCGAGAATGAACTTATATTGTTGATTGTGATTTATTGTAGATCGCTCAATAATTGCGTTAGTTTCTGAGTAGCAGTTTATTAAGACGAAACGTTTATTCTCTGTGGAGATAGGTACTGCCAACAATGTATCTTTGTAGCAAAATACATACTCCTTCATCGATTATTGGCGTCGGTTTTTAGTTTCATCTCCACGTGACTCAAGAACTGCAATAATCTATAGCGTATCATGTAGTACAATAGTAAATCGTATTTATTTATTTTTATGATCTAAAATAGCTATACAACTTGCTTTTCTTTCATTGTCTGATTCGGCAGTTATTTTATGATAATATCTATTCATTTTTCATTTAAGTTTTACTTCGTACATATCACTATTTCTTAAAATATATTATGACACGTGTTTTGATACATCCCGCATCATATTTGGTGTTTCAAAATGTAGGCTCATATTTTTTTAAATGTGTATACATATGATCCTTTCCGAATTATTTTACTTTCTGAGAGACTCTTGAAAAATATATTTTTTTAACACAAGCAAAACATTAGATCTATAATGCTGTTAAATTATTGGATTTCTTCGTATTGAGTATTGATATACTGTCACCTCTTGTGTTATTTAGCTTTTCATGACGTAGTTGCAAAGAATGGCCCTTGGGTCAATGTTGCTGTTTTGTAATCATCATATCTGTACGTACTTCATCCGTAATAGGTCCACATATTGTTGGGATGCGCACCGCCCTTTATTCGGGAAAGTTACAAGATCTTGCTTAACTCGATTCGACCATAAATCAATCAATTTAATTAACCATAAAATTTTATAACCGTTATTATCCTTTATTCGATTACTTGCACTGCTAGATGTTTAATGTCTAGTATTTTCATAACTAATGTAATATACACGCTCGGTCCAGACTCCAGACAGCTGTGGGACGAATTCATCGCGATCAATAGACCTATCTCTGTTTTTATATTTTTAGTTTATGAGCTTGTTCTTTCAGGTGCAAACAGTATCGATAAAATTGTGTAGAAAAGTATCAAATCTATATAAATTAAAATGTAAATTTTCGCTTGTTCAAAATCTTAAATCCCATGAAAGTTATACAGCAAATGCTTTAAAATTTAATCACGACGTTGTATTTATTAAATACGCGCGTCCTTTTATCATGTACAAAGAATAAAAAAATATCATGTTTAAAAATGACAGAGCCATCTGTTAAACGCAACAGCAGTACACGAAATACTAATCATTGCTTATAGCGGACTGCGTGTTTCTTGACAACTGCTAAAATATTGTATAACCCAAGCATTTTTATATTAAACATATTATAAATGTGTCCTTTCTCTTTTCTTTCTTTTCTTTGTATCCAGACTTAGTCGCAACAACGCCTGGCTAGATAAAGCTTACTAGCTTATTTTACTAAATATATTTATAATATATTTAAAATATTTTGATTTTACTAAATAGATAAATATCTGGAAACTGATTTTCATCATTTTTATTTCAGACGCTTATACCTTTCTTTGTCCACAAATTTGAGCGTTCTCCGGTTTTTCTATATGATAATGAAAACAATAGCAATAGTAACATTTTGATTTGAGCACTTCAAATATCAGTCAAGTTAAATACGAATTACACCAAGCTATTATAGATAAGCATTAATAAATGTAATCCAACATTGTAATATATTATTGTTAGTCTACTTTATAACTTTAATGACTACTGCGAATAGTATGTACTCGTACTTTACAAAACTTTTACAGAAATAGTAACTGTTTGAATGTTTTTTTTTTCGTTATTTTCACGCCGGAAGTCATCTTGAAGTAGAACTTATTTTTTTCTGTCAACTACATTTTCTGGACAGTATACTTAGGTACCTTCGCGTGAGAACAAGTTTACAATCGAGGCTTTAAATATTTTTATTTTTAATCGTAGTATTGGAATTGTTAGTCCTATTACTAAAATGCTGAGATATTGTTAACTTTGTGACGCTACCTCCATTTTAACAGTTTACGAATTGCGCTAGAAATTATTTCACAGTGAATATTGAGTGTATCTTCCCAAGTACCTATATTCTATGTAGTTTATTAATCTACGCTAGCAATTTTGTAGTATAAAAGACGCCATTAGCTTCCAATATGTTTGAATACATGGTCACAGTGACTTGCGAAAGCTACGAGACGCCTGAATAAGATTGTAAAGCTTTTCATACGAATCCTTTATGTAAAGAGTTTATTATTTTATGTTTACTGGTCTTTGCATTTTACGTTTTCTTTCTAGGAGGAATTTATTTATGCTGCATTTATACGAGAGAGAGAGAGAGAGAGAGAGAGAGAGAGAAAGAATAATTATAAAAGGAGTGTTGTGATGGTTTGGACATGTGACTCGAATGAGTGAAAAAAGAAAAGTAAAACAAAATCATAAGGCGAATGTGGTTGGTAATATAAGCAGAGGAAGACTGAAAAAAACTTGGCATGATCAAGTATTTCAAATACTGTCGTCAGGTCAGGAGTTGGAATAATCGGCGGGTATGTTTAAATGCGGAAGAGGCGAAGATTGTTTGCAAAGACAGATCGGTGTGGCGTTCTATTCTCTCTGCCTACCCCTGCGGTGAAGCGGCGTGTTCTTTAGTTAGTTTGTATTTATAAGTTAAACTTTCACTTGTTTTAATTAGTTAGGAATAAGTTCAGAAACACGCAAATGTATTATGGATATTATTTCGTCATTGAATTTCATTAACTTTTAATTAGCGATCGATTCAGTTTAATAGAAAATTTATTTTATTTTACTTACGTTACCTTCCTTTTTTCTGATAATGGTATAAAATCCCACGGAACGCAATGTATTGCAAACCAGCTTATTTAATTTAATTCTTCCAATTTTCAAGAATACCGTTGTCATTAATTGCGCCGACAAATTTGAGGAAGGCATTTGATTGTGTGAATTGAATTAATGTCCATTCGGTTGTGATGCTTAATGATCACAAAAAAATAATTCCAATGACATGTCTTACATATCTGACACTTTGAGAAGATATTCAGGTCATCATTTTACCGCCACTTCATTCTACTAACGATGCCAATATTTTTACTCGTAAAATATTTGGTCGGCTTTTTTCTCTCCTTAAGAGTGGTAATCTCGTACAAAAACAAGAACCGTTTCCAGAATCAAATAAGTATATAACGCGGTAAGATTGGATGAATTTTACCCAGTGTTTATAAAATTATTTATCTAATATATTGTATACTCGAGTGTGCAGAAGTTAAAACTCTAAGGAGCATATATTTATATAAGAGTCTACGAGATAGAATAAGGAACAACAGGATAAAAGAAATATGCGAGATCAAAGATGTTGTTTGTTGGGGAAGGGAACGAATAAGATAATGGTATGCCCATGTGAGGAGAACAGAACCATCCGAATTCCCCCACATTCCATTGCGCGGGCAATCCTAAGGTAGACGACTCCTGGGCAGACCACCAAAGATATGGATTCACAGCTAAGAATCGATATCCCAGGAAGCTAGGGCGTGCATTTCAAATAGGCAGAAAAGCCGTACCTATACTAACTTACCCGCATGCCATATAAATACGCAACCAGTACCTATACTACCTTACTAAATAGTACCTAGCTTACCTTACTACCTACCCTATTAAATACTACCTAGCTCGGCTGTCCAAACTCAAAACACAGTAAGGAACATTTTTTGTAGTATGTTTTTTTTTGCATTTTTGGACTAAGTAGATTCTACTTAGTCCAAAAATGCTAAAAACGTACTCCAAAAAAATGTCCCTTACTGTGTTTTAAGTTTGGACTATCTTACTTACTGCCTACCTCTAATGCATATCTTAATCAATTATCTGTGCACGCCACTGCCAGGAAGATACCCCTCTTAAAAAACAGGCCATAAGGCCTACACTCAGAAGAAGAAGAAAAAGGAGAGTGCTCGCGAATACATTCCGGAGAAGCTTATGTTTGAAAGTGTGAAAATATCGAAAATGCACGCATCTCAGATTTATGATGCGATGACAGACGCCGGAGTGCCGACCTACTTTCGCATTTTATTTATTTTATGTAACAGACTCATTTTATTTTAGTACGTCTCGTAATCTCAGTCGACGCTTGGTCCAGGGGTATTTAACATTCCTCGACGCGTCTCGGTACGAAGCCTTCCGTTGTTTTTCCTCTGGATTCCCGACGGACCGCTCGCGTACCGCGCGTTCGCCCTTCTTATCTGCGTTGTTTAGGTGCCTTTCGTAATTGTTATTTATTATGAAGACGTGGTGCAGTAAGGCGATAAAAATAAAATCCGTCCGGGTACTTACCCGATGCAATTAGCTTGGAAAGTTTTTCCTCTCGTGATGATAAGCTTGTGTATCATTCCCCAAGGCGGGCATTATGTTTAGCGGTGCAATGCAACATCTACGCACTTCATCTGCCGGCGACCAGTTTCGACTTCGCTGGCACCAATTCCAGTATCACTCTTCCTGGGGCAGATAATGTGCACGATACTTCGTATTTCGCTTTCTGGCTTTATGCTAACTTTTATGATTATTGTTTGACTGTTTTGTATCAAACGTACATTTCAATTACTGGGAGCATACTTTAAGTTTTCATTTCATTAATTGATTCGCCAGTGACACTGTGGTAAAATCTATCCATTTTTAATTTGAGTTTTACTTGGTACATACCTCTGTTTTTTATTTCTAACTGATCTGGCCTTAATAATGAAATTATTGTAACTAGTACGGTTAAAAAAACATAATTTATAGGAAGTTAATGACCAAATATACAGTTGTGTGTTTAAACTTTGTCCCAATGACACAACTCTAAAATTTAGACTTAGCTCGGCTGTCCAAATTTAAAACACAGTAAGAGACATTTTTTTTGTAGTAGGTTTTTTTTTGCATTTATGGACTAAGTAGACTCTACTTAGTCCAAAAATGCAAAAAAAACCTACTACAAAAAAATGTCCCTTACTGTGTTTTAAATTTCGACAGCCGAGCTGCACATACGGTGTTGGAAAATAATGCGGAACGCATCGAAACAAGTGTCTCAATAGATTTTAACAAAAAGTGGTATTTACCAAGTAAAACTGAAATTTAAACTAGAGTTTTAGTATGATTTAAATTTGAAGCACTAACTTTGTGATTTTCCATTTTATAATTAAAATGTAACTTATGTAGTATTAATCAGTCTGGATAAAGAAGCGGTTAGCTTCGAAACCGGTAGAAATTATAATTAATTTACAATAAAATATTTGTAGTGATTTTAAAACAAAGTTACATTTTATTTATAGAGTTTTAGTGTTTAAACTAACATGCAATATTATGGATGAAAATTTATTCCTTAATACGATTTTCCCGTATTATTATTTACATGTTTTTAAATGTTCACAAAACGTAATCAGTGCTATCAAAAATTATTTTTAGAACATGTTGTTGTTAAATTAGTTTTTCGTGTGGATTATCAATTTTATCAACGCTCATATCTATTTATGTAGGTCCATGTACAAGTATTGGTGAAGGTGTAAATGATTGATGTCATAAAGAAAAGTTTAGGTCAATATCGAGGCTTTTTACTTCTTATCTTTTAATTTATTCTTTTAAATTGTGACGAAAATTATGTGGGTCTAATAATGATTTTAAGAATATAAAAAAAAATACCAGAGAAAATAACCACGCTTCATTTTTATTTTTATTTTACTTTATTTAACATTACGATTGTACTTTTATACAATATTATAGGCTCAACCCATTTTTTTATTATTTCTAACTAGCTGTTCCCGGCCACACGTTTTTGTGGCTCAGTCTGATTAAATGGAAAAGAAAGGAAAGAGCAATGCTTTTATACTGATAAATTAAAACACGCGCGTATTTAAATGCAACATTGTTTCGAAAATTCAAAGCAATCCGTCAATAATTTTAGAGATAAAAGATTTTGAACAAACCAACATTTATATTTTTATTTATACAGGTATAGATTAAAGATATATTTTTTAAAAAAAAACACGCACGTATTTGATTGAAACGTGTCGAAGTTTTAAATAATCGTCGAATAAATTTAGGATTTTAAATATATGAATGTTTATTTTATTTACTGTTTCGGCATTTACTTTGTGGTAAGACATGATGATATTATTAAACAAAACATTTGTTTTTTTACCACTTGAGTTTATTTTATGACTAGTTTCGGAAGCTAAGCTTCCATCATCAGGTCTAAATGTAAACATAAAATAAACTCAAGTGGCAAAAAAAACAAGTGTATTCTTTAAAAAGTTTCATGTTAACATTTTTATTTATTTAATGTATATTATAATTAATCAAAATGAGTAAACGAACGTTATCCTCAAGATAAATAAAGTTTTTTTTTTCATCGAATATTATTTTAAAAGTATACTCGCGGGTTTATATTATATATTTTTTGTATACATATGTACTTGATTGGCGTCAATAATGTCCAAAAATAATATGTAATGAGTCAGTTAATTAAATGGTCAATCGTGGTTATCTCTCGGTCAGGAGTTTAATGACATAAAATAAAAAGCAATGTAACAGCTCCGGGCTAATACAGAAATACCGTATTAACTATTGGATCGCTGAACTGCGGATAGTAAAAAGAGCGATCCAATGCGAGTGGCTCTAAAAGGAAGTGAACATACGGTGCATGGCACCTGTGAACTGTAAAGTGGAGATAACCGGTGTCAATGGAGAGAACGAAAGGAAATGAATATTTTTTTTTGTAAAGGCACAGCTCTTCATTTCTCTGTTCTATCTCTTCTATTTCGATTATGTATTAAGGCCCAGTATTCGTTAAGTCGCAAATCAATTTTCTCCCAATCCAGGTAACATTTTACGTAATTGATATTTTTCTTAAAACACCGTTTTTGTATTGAAAAAATAAGTTTTTATTCGGAATAATTATATGTTTTTGAAAAGAAAACAGTCATTGAAAGGTCAGGAGTTAAAAAAAAATATAAAAATATTTTATGTACATATATTCTAATAAACATAAAAATATCCCATATACATTCTTTAAAAAAATCTGGCGTGGTAGACATCTCATCTGGCGAATGAGTTCTGTCTTTGCGAATATTCCCTTAAGTATCTATTTTTAACATCAACAAAATACATAATCTTCTTACACTTTGTGTAATAAATACCACTTAAAAAACACTACTTCATGACTACCGATTTTGGAATAATCATTCATCAGGTCAAATTTAGACATTACTTTACGTTTGGACACATCAAAAATATAATTAAAAGTTGACTAACTATTTATACTTGTATATACTATTTATTAGTAAAAGTTTACAGTTAGTTTGTTAGTAATAAATATATGACAATTGTTTGATATCTCTAAAAAGTGATAATACATTTAATTTATATTTATTATCTTATCATTTTCCACCGTTACATAAAATAATTGTCTTCCACAGGCGGAAAGAATTCATATTATAGCAATCCCCGATGGAATTTCAATAATGCATTATCAAATAATATATGATAAAGTTTGTGTTAGGTGTATTGCTAAGCCACTCCGCCTCTCGAAGTTCAGTAATGGCGACCGCAGACCACAGAAATAATATAACTGAACTCGTGTCAATTTTACCTTCGGCTGGACCGCACGCCCGAGGTTCACCTGTAGGCCAATAAAAATGTAAATAGTATTATTAATATGATATTATTAATTAATAATTAGTAATTATGTGCATGAATAATGGGCAAAGGGGGACAAAATAAAGATTTGGCCCTTCATAAATTATGTAGGTACTTACTTATCTTTATTTTCGCGTACTACGCCTTTTTACAACTTTCGTGCTGAACGCGTTTTGACCGCAATGGCGACGCCATCTATTGTTCCAATCAAAAACTCATTAAACATTGCTCATAGCGGACAGCTTGCTTCCTTTAAAATATATTGTTGTTTCATATATCGCTCACTCCTTTCAAGAACGTCATAAATCAAAAAACTTGATTTTTCAGGAGAACGTTTTTAAAGTTTAAAAATATAACACAATGTATTAAAAATAAATATCAAGCCACTTATAGAACTTTTTACTGTGCAACTTATCTTTTTAGGTAAAACATGAAGGTTTTTTGTCCATTTGAAAAATATTTAATAAATTTAAAAAAATAATTAAACAATACCTTTTCTTCAAAATGCAAAAACAACATTTTCTGCCCTGTAGCAGGTAAATATTATGTTAAAAATATGCCACTTTTTCTTTGATATAGTACATTTTCTGGGCATTCCGAAAACATGCACAACTGAAAATTGACGATTTTTGATTTATGACGTTCTTGAAAGGAGTGAGCGATATGTTTTATATCTTTTTTGCTTCACATGGATTATCCTCTTTCTGGCTCCATCCAAATTATCGTCTTTGTAGACTCTTGGGGTCATCTCTCCTCGTCCTCGGGTTGTAGGTCTTTCTATCATAGACAACGTCATCTAGGCCATGTCTTCGAATCATGTTATCTATTTGTAGCATCCATGAATTTTTTGATCTCCTCTAGACGTTATTAAGTGTACAATATTTTCAGGCTCTCTACATTCTATGTGCCCGTACTATCTCAGTTGCATTTCCTCTACTTTACTATTGATGTCTCTTACACCCAGGCTTCCACAAATACTTGAACTTTTGCTTCATATGTATTGTGGAATTAAAATGGGTGCTTTCTATTCTATTTTTTTTCACTAACCCAGACTGAGCCACAGCTACGTCGAGTACAGCTAGTTATATTTAAATGTTTGACTTATTAATTAATTAATATGTGAAAGGAAAAAATTGTTCAAGTAATAATAAATAAAATCTTGTTCAACTCTGTGAATTATTTGCTGTGTGAAAACCCCTCAGAAATTTCTTTGTGGTAATATTGTGAAATGTCACTGATAAAATTTCAATTTTATACACTCCCAAACTGGTTTTATCAGCTATAAAAAGATATCGTTTAATTCGGACTGAAAATATCGATGTTACAATAAATCATCTCGGTATTAATAAACCGCATGCAGTATAGCAGAAAACGGCATCCCGAACATGCTTTCTCCAATTCCAGAGATGGCCCTTTATAAAGTACAAGTACATACATATTACCTGCATTAAAATATCGATGTTACAATAAATCATCTCGGTATTAATAAACCGCATGCAGTATAGCAGAAAACGGCATCCCGAACATGCTTTCTCCAATTCCAGAGATGGCCCTTTATAAAGTACAAGTACATACATATTACCTGCATTCAAAATTATACGGCATGATAATGTATAAAATATCGATGTTACAATAAATCATCTCGGTATTAATAAACCGCATGCAGTATAGCAGAAAACGGCATCCCGAACATGCTTTCTCCAATTCCAGAGATGGCCCTTTATAAAGTACAAGTACATACATATTACCTGCATTCAAAATTATACGGCATGATAATGTATAAAATATCGATGTTACAATAAATCATCTCGGTATTAATAAACCGCATGCAGTATAGCAGAAAACGGCATCCCGAACATGCTTTCTCCAATTCCAGAGATGGCCCTTTATAAAGTACAAGTACATACATATTACCTGCATTAAAATATCGATGTTACAATAAATCATCTCGGTATTAATAAACCGCATGCAGTATAGCAGAAAACGGCATCCCGAACATGCTTTCTCCAATTCCAGAGATGGCCCTTTATAAAGTACAAGTACATACATATTACCTGCATTCAAAATTATACGGCATGATAATGTATAAAATATCGATGTTACAATAAATCATCTCGGTATTAATAAACCGCATGCAGTATAGCAGAAAACGGCATCCCGAACATGCTTTCTCCAATTCCAGAGATGGCCCTTTATAAAGTACAAGTACATACATATTACCTGCATTAAAATATCGATGTTACAATAAATCATCTCGGTATTAATAAACCGCATGCAGTATAGCAGAAAACGGCATCCCGAACATGCTTTCTCCAATTCCAGAGATGGCCCTTTATAAAGTACAAGTACATACATATTACCTGCATTCAAAATTATACGGCATGATAATGTATAAAATATCGATGTTACAATAAATCATCTCGGTATTAATAAACCGCATGCAGTATAGCAGAAAACGGCATCCCGAACATGCTTTCTCCAATTCCAGAGATGGCCCTTTATAAAGTACAAGTACATACATATTACCTGCATTAAAATATCGATGTTACAATAAATCATCTCGGTATTAATAAACCGCATGCAGTATAGCAGAAAACGGCATCCCGAACATGCTTTCTCCAATTCCAGAGATGGCCCTTTATAAAGTACAAGTACATACATATTACCTGCATTAAAATATCGATGTTACAATAAATCATCTCGGTATTAATAAACCGCATGCAGTATAGCAGAAAACGGCATCCCGAACATGCTTTCTCCAATTCCAGAGATGGCCCTTTATAAAGTACAAGTACATACATATTACCTGCATTAAAATATCGATGTTACAATAAATCATCTCGGTATTAATAAACCGCATGCAGTATAGCAGAAAACGGCATCCCGAACATGCTTTCTCCAATTCCAGAGATGGCCCTTTATAAAGTACAAGTACATACATATTACCTGCATTCAAAATTATACGGCATGATAATGTATAAATTGAACGGAAGTATTTTTTTACTGTGCGTTTTAATTTTAATATCAGGTTCAGGCCGAGTTGTCCTTACGGTTATTTTAAGCTTCAGTAAGAGAATATTTACGTTGAATTTATTTAAATATTTTTATTTATACAGTAAAAGAAACGGAGAAATTTCGAGATGAATATTGATGCCTGGGCTTGTATTTTTTTTAAATTTTATTCATTTATGATTAAAAAAAAACCAACTTACTTTTACGCCGCTTCACTGTAAAGGTAGGCAGAGAGAATGTCAAATTATTCTGTCTTTGCAAACAATCTTCGCCTTTTTCACATTCATGCATATTCTCATACAAATCCGACTATTATTCAGACTCCTTACCATACCACGCCCAAGTATTTGAAATACTTGATTATGCCAAGTTTTTTTTATAAGTGGTCTAAAATATGCTCGTTATGATGTAATATGCATAGGTTCACCTGCCGTAACTAATGTAAAGTCAGAGTTCTTTAACACGTTAAATACTTACCACCATGAAGATGGTTGCGCCCGCCATGGAATCTCTGATTTTGCCTTATTATTCACTAATCGACAGCGAAAAGCCAAGGTCCTTTTTTTCCTCGCTAGCTGAGTCACCCAGGCCTATTGTAACGTTTTTTCTTATTCCGCCGTCGAAATAAGACCGTTGGCCGAGCTTCCGATGGCCATTCGGGGAATTAATCTGTGAACGAAGCGCGTCGCTAAATGGACTTTTGCTCGTTTTGGTTACGCCGACTGGTCAGCGCCGATTACAACCGTAGAAGTGTGATGTAATGAATGAATGGACGTGAATTGTTTCACGACACTCCGCGGTCGACGTGTTCTGCATCGTCTATCACGTTTTGAGATTCTCGTCTCGCGTATGTCGCCTGTTTGTGGGAATCTCTGTCGCCAATTTATTAAATGTCGATTACTGGAAGTATGGGCTGCGGTGACGGGCATTTCTATTTTTACCAATATGGTGTATACCAGTGGTTCCCAAAGTGGTCCTCATGGACCCCCAGAAGTCATCGGGATCATTCAGGGGGTCCGTGGAAAATTTGATTTATGGGTCACTGAACAACGTCAAGGGGTCCGCGCAAGTTTTAATATAAAATTTAAAAATTGTCATACAATTTTTTTAATATCGGAGTTGTAATAAATAACAATGGATAAATTGTTAGCTGATTTTAAAATGCATTTCGTGATTGGTAAAAAACCCATCTTCCTCACTCTTCACATTATTTTTAATCCGGAGTAAGATGCCGAACGGGAAAATAGGCATTTCGAAATATTTTTTAAGGACTTCTTTCTAATTCAGGCACAAGAGAACATTTATTAAAACAATAGTTGACGAGCGATGTATATCGACTTTGTTGGTAGCAGGTACAGTACCTACAGTCAGTAGGTTTTCACCCAGGGTATGTTTTGACTATGAAAAGGGGTCCGTGGCTCATAAGAGTTTGGGTACCGCCGGTGTATACGAACATATACTATGGAATTACAAATGTGTTTGCCATTGTTGTAACTTATTAGTATACCTAATAAATAACAATCATGCCTTTGCACTGTGACATCTACCGAGAACAAGGCAAGGCAAGGCTTATGATGTCTCCGACACCGACATTAGCGAGTTATAAGATAAAAATATTTGCATTTTAAATAGGTATGTAAGTGAAAGCTTCTAAGATATCAAATCGATAGATTTAAATGTTTTGATGTAAGCCTATGTAGAAAACTCGTTAGTATTCTATCGTTTTTTTGTATCTTTGTGCATAAGTAAAAATGGTTAAACATGCCTTTGGTGGTAGTTCAATATAGGTGGGTTGGCAAGTTGACAATGTTTGAGATTTCCGCCTTTGATAAAGAGTTTTGTATTTCATGATGCGATGAATGATTTCAATCTTACAACATTTTGAGTGTGTCCAAATACTTGTTCGCAAAATCTGGATAATCTCCAATTACAGGAGTTATTTTCATATTATTTTTTGACATCTCATCAAAGATGAAGAAGAATATGGAAGTCTGGGCATTTACGGGGCTGACGACCGTCATCGGCTGGTTTAAGTGATCACTTTACACACGTGTAACATTCACCAATTCTACCCATTATTGACAACCACACTACTCAAATTCTTGGAAGTTCTAAATATATGAACCAATTTAGAAACCTTGTTCTTGAATCACTAGAACTTCACTAGAGACATCTATTGGTGAGACGTAAAGAAGCTTTTTATTAAGCAGAATCTCTTATATTAGTATGTTAAAAAATAAATAAAAATAAATAAATAAATGATTTCAACCTTAACGCTAGAAATCTATTTCGAAATGTCAGTATATTTTGTATTGAAAGCGTGTATGCATGTATATAGTTTTTGTGATGTTTTTTTTGGTATTTTGTTGAGGATAATGAATGACACCTGAGTTGATCATTGTGCTCCTTGATCTTGAAATATAACGATGTCATTATTATGCTGGTTTTTTTAATTACAAAAACAATAGAAATTATAACGTATCATGAAACATGATTAGATATAATGTGGGTCTCATGTGTGTGTTTGTATGTATGTTTTGGAAAGATTAAGATTGCAAATTTTTATCACGAAAAATTACGGCCTTGTTATCATTTGATAAGATTATAATATTTAAAGATATTTTGTATCAAGTGCAATTTATTACCGTTGGCGTTGATTATTATATTTACATCTTACATTAATTTTAAAATAAATTAACCTTAGAAATGGTATTTAACTTCGTCGAAAGACTAAGAATTGTCACAAAAATATGGAAGTGCCCCATGAAATTCGCTTGTTAATTAAAGAAAATTAAATTTGATAACATTATAAAAGATCCTTAAGAATGTTCAAGGATTATCTATTGCCCCGTAGTATTATTAATATTTTCATACGTATTTCTTTTGCCTTACACGTTCAACTTTTTGCCTTACGAATTATATGTTTATTAAATTTAACCCAAAAAAATAGTGATTAGGTGAAATTGATTCACTGTCTTATTCTTCTTCCTAGCTCCATCCCAAATTATCACCTTTTGTAGACTGCTGGAGTCAGCTCTCCTCATCCTCGGGTTTTAGGTCGTTCTATCTTGGCTAACGTCACGTAGAGCATGCCTACATTTGATGCACTATTTTTTTGCCATTTTATATACCTAACTTTTTAAATGTATCATTCGAAAGTAAAGAGATTTTGGTAACAGAAACACATGAAAATACTACGTTGCGATGTTTCTCATATTACATTGTGCTGTATTATTTTTTTTTCTCTAACATTTATTCAAAATTACCCTGGACTTGTACCTGAAGCGGAAAGCTAATCACCTTTCATTCATGTGTTAACGATTCATATAACACTGCATTTATATGATGTAGTGCCCTATGCACCATCCGTTCGGATGCGGGTTTGAAGTAGAAGTATTAATCATACACTAAAATAAATACCACATGGCTATAATTTACATCTGAAACAATGCACAAATTAACTGTGCATGTGGATATGTGAAGATAATTTCACGATGCAATTTCGCATATCTCGCAAGAATACGGTTTGACAATGAACTTCAAAGCGAAGACCTTGTCACACTTGTTTACTTAATATCACGAATAAAAGATTATATGATTCAATGAATGGGCTTTCAATCGGCCGAGACCGAGGCGCATTCACGGCTCATTGGCCGGGTTGACATAGTTATGGCGGACTTTTTCTCTGGGAACGAACGCTGTATCTTTATGCGCATAATCTTTCTAACGAGTAACGAGGTCGGTGGTTGTGTGGTAAAGATTAATGCCATCCTCCCATACGGCGGGTCTATTGTTCGATATTTGCACACTCCGATTTCATCGTTTACCATCGTAATAATAAATTGTTTTACACTGTCTTGTATAACGCACTGTACCCTGTACTCTTTCCCCACTTTACTGTGTAACAAGCATTGTAACTCCAATCAATCATTGCGGCTGCCGCTGTTTCAAATGTTCATGAACGGTTATCGTGCTTGTGATAATATAAAATGGGTTTGTAGGTTCTGTAAAGCAGATACCTATTGATTTTTTTAATGATCATCGTAATAATATACCTACTGAATTATGCATCCACTTTCCATTCAAACATAATAAATCATGTACATTGATATATCGCCATTGTACATTTACCGTATTTTACCATTAAACATTTGTTTAAAAAATTATATTTAATATTTCTTGAATGTTTTTCGCCAATACTTTGTGGCACATTTTATCAACTTTATAAAATTAAACAACTTTGTTTTAACCACTTTTTTATTATTAGTACACTTTAACAAAATTTTATTTGTTTCAACAAGAACCTTGTCATCATCAGGTTTTATGAAATTACATTCCCTAACATAAAAACTTTGGTGATTCCATTAGTTATTATTTGGGGTATATATATACATATATATATGGTTAATATATATATATATATATATATATATATATATATATATATATATATATATATATATATATATATATATATATATATATATATATATATATATATATATCGTAGTCATACAGGAGAAAGTGACCAGCGGAATATTTTTACAAAAACGTGATTATTGACTATTTGATATCTTATTAGCTTAAAATTACCCTAAAAGAATCCCACAGGATTTTAAACTTGGAATGACTAACTGCATTGATGTTTATTTTCTTGCCAAGCAAAAGTGACTTAAATGGCCCGCCTGAACATTTTACGTTTTGTTAGTTGGTCACTTTCTCCTGTACGACTACGATATATATATATATATATATATATATATATATATATATATATATATATATATATATATATATATATATATATATAAATACATATATATTTAATGTTTGACAAAATCTATTACGTGTGTGCAAATTTTATAATTTACGTATTTGCCTTTTTCAGATGACGATGAAACCGACCCGGCACCTATATCTGAACGCAAGGTGAGCAATTTTATTTATTTATTTATTTTAGTTATGGATAAGAATAATTGATTTACAGTTGAATTATTCCCGGGTTTGGCGGTTAAGCCGTTGACCTCACATCGATAAATTGTAATAGTACTAAATTGGTATTCCTCAAATGTATAGGAAGTATTCAATACACATATTTGTATCTCGGTGGTCTCGACTAAATGCTGCCTGCAGAGTGAGCTTTGTAACCCGAACCAATTGGTAATTTCGAAGCCATTTTACGCGGCGTTTTGACGAATTTTCATAGATCGCTCTTCGTTTTTTCGGTAACAATTTTCGAAATCTCGTCGAACTTCGAAAAGAAAACCGAAAAAAGTATTGCCTTTTCCGATTGCGTAACGTAAATAGTTGTTACGAATGCCATCTTATTATCATTTTCAATTCAATTCAATCCTTCAATTTAAATTTAAATCGTATACATTAACAAAAATAAGCAATAATACTATTGCTAAAGGTGTAGAAGAATCCCGCTTCGGAAAACTCCTTCAGACACATGGAACATATCAATATCCAATGAGATATTGTTCAACATAGCGGTAGCTCTTCCTACTGGCATAACCATCGGCAGGTTGGTCCTGTGTATAGGAATGTGAAACAATCTATGTCGTCGCTGTCTTAGGTAACTATCGCGAACATACAGACCAATATTCCGGATAATTTCAGGATTATCGATCATACCGCGCAACAATCGATGTTAAAGTCGCGGGTTTGATTGGTTTGACATAAAAAAAGGTGTATTAGAAAAAAAAGTAATAACCGCTGAGTACTTTTACCTCAAGGTACATGAACATATGAGGAAGTTACATATCTTAGTGCGAGAACTGGTATGCAACCTCGAATGCCCTACCCATTGCTGCTATTCTTCTTTCCCTGCCAGGGTCTTTTTCTTATATTTCCGTTCTCATATAGTAGTTAATCGCCCTTCACGTACGTCATCAGAAACATTTCACTCCTAGATCTTATGAAAGCGATCACCACTTCGATCTGACGCGGTTCCTTATGGACCATTGAGTGCAAATTTAGGTCAGAAAATAATACGAGCAGTGCATTTGTATTTGCACTTTGTCTGGGTCAATGTTTGTGAAAACACCTGTGATTTATTATTTCAGATTAGTTACAGTAGATGCTACGAATGATAATTGGTATTTTGAGTACCTACTTAGGATATACCATATGTGTATGTGTACGTGTATATCATTTTTTATATTTTTTTAATGCTTACATTTTATCTTCAAATAAATGTAAAATTATTATTAGTATAATTATTTTATTTTATATCGTCCAATAAATATACCATTACTATATCGCCATGATAATGTTATTATTTTACTATATATAAATAAACTGGTCTGCTCTTACCGTAGTATTTTTACGTAACGTGAATTATAATAAATGTGCGTATAGCATGTGTAAAGAGTATAGGTACATCGTACAGTACGAGCGTATGTTTTACATACATGAAAGGTCAATGTCATAAAATTTGCCAGTGAGTGAAATGAAAGCGCCTTGGGGCATTGCACCATGAACGCCGTATTTACGTCTAACTTTTATTATTATTAATGTAATTTTATAATATTTCATCCATGAACATATTACAATATACCGTATATTTTATTAAATTAAATTATCTGAATTGTTCGCTGAATAAAATCGTACTTGGCTCAGTCAAGATTTAAAAACAAATGTATGTTATTTCCATAATAGTTCTCTAAATTAAGGAGCAATAACACCGTGGTATAGAATTTATAGTGCCTGTATGATATTTGAAATAATTACCTACAGCATCAACACACTGCACTGCAGAGCAGCGTTAAAGTTGAAAAAAGGTAAGGCGACAATCCTTCACCTCAGATTTTAGTTCATGCAGCATTTTAAATTAAACAAAAATCTAACTTTATATATTTATTTTCCTGCGGGCACTGAAAATGACTAAATGTATTCAAATATATTGTATTCTAGCTGTATAACTTTTTCGGCATAAAATGTCTTAAAACGTCTAAATATTGATACCCGTCTACACTGGAGAGTTATCGCTATAGATAGATATAATTCGTGATAGTTTCCTATTGTAAAAAATGTAATTAATTGATTTTTTTATTTTTTTTTTATTTTTTTTTTATAAATCACAATTTTTAACATATATTAAAAATAAAAATAAAAAGTTATTTTGCAGAGACCCACCAAGCCACCTTGTGTGTCTTGTCGGTGGAGTTCTTTTTGCATACATTTTTTTATTGTTTTTTAACCATTTTAACCTAATATATACACACAAAAAAGGAGAAAAATTAACAATATAATCTTTTTTACAATGTTCATAAAATTAACTCTTGATCATTTACCCATTCCTTTATTTTGCCTTTGTTCCATCTTTTATTTTGACCTCTAACATCCGTCGGCAACAAATTAAAAATGTTCGGAACGATATATTGCAGTGTTCGACTTCCATATTTATTGTTGATTCTTGGGACTATCAGACCTTCGTTTTGTGTAAATCGTGTATCATGGTTCGGCAGTCACTTTGTGCTAATATAATATCTCTCCATTTTTTTAAATTTAAATTTCACTTGGTAATTACCACTGTTTTTAAAAATCTATTGTGACACTTGTTCCGATGTATTCCGCATGCGACAGATTTCAAGAAAAAGTGGAATTTATCAAATGAAATTTAAAATTTAAAATGTAAAAAAAGAAGGATAGGCAAACTGTTGTTCTGTATAGATGAAGAAATTTTATTAGTAAGCACTACTCGTATTTAATTTTGGATTGAAAACTTTTTTTTGCCCGAGTTAATTAATTCCATCAATTTTTTTTTGTGCTGAAGAAAATAAAAAAGATAATGCTAAAAATATCACATGAAATAACCATTTATAAAAATTCCGTGGTATTAGGATTAAAATGCTTAAGAATGATCACAGCATAGTATTTTTGTAGATATTTCTTTTACTATAATTCATTACTTCCAAATTATAT
Source organism: Brachycentrus maculatus (assembly GCF_059751285.1). NCBI lineage: Eukaryota > Metazoa > Arthropoda > Insecta > Trichoptera > Brachycentridae > Brachycentrus > Brachycentrus maculatus. The sequence continues at coordinate 578,060 of NW_028281014.1, forward strand.
TTTAATACTATTAGATCTAAAAAATTAACTAAAATTTTTAATACTGTGGATCGAATTTTATCGACGTACTTAATTTAATAAATCTTTTTTTTTATTGTTTAAAAGTTCTCCATTCTGTTAAGTATCATCATAATCGGATTACTAAAAAAAGTAACAGTTACCTATCAGTCACACCTCTATTTCGTGATTAGATAATGCATAAATAAATCATATTATTTTTATCACAGCAAAGAATGATATTTAAAATTTTGTTTTTAAACGAAAGTCGATTTATTTAATATAGAGCACATATAATTGATTATTCTTGAATTTATTTCTTGATACTGGGTTAATAAATCTGCAACCGTTCACATTGATAACACTAAATTATCCTCCATGAGAAAAATGAAAAGAATCACAGTAAAAGTTTTCACCAATCTTATTATTTATAACGAATGTCTCATTCAATCTTGTTTGTAACTACATATAATTTAATGTTCCACATTAATTTAACCTAAATATTAAAATACATTCATTTTATTCTATTTGTCAATGAAATAAAATTAATGTACATAATTTGATTCTTGCATTACACTGGTCACTGCGGCCGCCATCAAAATGACATTCATGCTTCGGCAGTTTCGATAATTATTAATTTTAATATTTACACAAATACCCAACTGTCCTTGAATTGATGTCACTTAAATATAATATAATGAAGAAATTATCCAAGATTTTAACAACAGAAAACAACAACAAATAGTACATCTTTCCTATCTTAAAATACCGTTTTGTAAATATGTATAGTATTTAATATAATATTAATTATGTTACAAACATGCAAGGAGATCATCAAGTCTGTTTGTATTGTATATTTTTATTTGTTCCACCACGTTCACTCATCATGGTATTACTGTCTCGCAAATACGTAAACATCACATATAATTTAAACTTGTTTTTTTCATAAAATAATTCGTACGGAATGCACAATTAAGTAATACAATTTATTGTTTGTTTTAATATCAAACATACTATTAAAATAAGAAAATGAATCACTTGTGTAATACCACTTTTGAGTTTGATAATGTAGACACGGCTAGTTTTGAGAACATTTGTAGTCCTGTCTACACTCTGAAAGCTCCCGGCACATTCTCAGATCCGGCATAGTAACTCTTGGTTTCCATTCGGAGCCATCCATTAAAAAACTTTTCTTTTCTTTTCTTTTATCTTATATCGGTATTTAATCAATCATGCAAAAATTTTCGCAATCAAAGAATCAAATGATAACTAATGCTTTCAAAGTTCCTATCACTGTCAGCGGGGCATGTTAGTTTATATTAACTTGTGTGTAGAATGCACTACCATGCTTGAATACCCCTAATACGACAGTCTACATTAATAAAATACTCATTCGAGCGTAACATGCACATACATGAAAATAAAGCATAATTTTCATTTAATTTTAATTTTGTGCATCTGTGTAAAGAAAAGAAAACGCTCTCATTCGTTATTTGACAGAAAATGGTTAGTTGATTCTGATGTCGATTACACGTGCTTTGTCGATCAGGTGTATAACGACGTGTGGGTAATGATAATACTATTTATCCGCCGTGACATGCCTACAAAGGGTCACCACTGTTCAGGTGAATACTGCTCCAAATAGCTCGGCAATGCTTTCGTTGCCTGACTTCTGCAAATAATATCATCCAAGATGGTAACCGAGCGCCGTACTCAATGCACCGGTATAATAATATTACGTACCGACGTTCGCTGAAAACGTTTTTCGCATCAGTTGGCACGTAATAGCGAGTAATTGTACTGTTTTGTGGTTGTACATTTTTGTTTAATATGAGCCGACAGTTACAACTCCAAACCTAGCTTTGAAGATTTTTTACTGCTTTAGTATGCGTAGTAAAATTTACTATATAATACTATTGATACCATTTAATAGTAACATTTTTTCTTTCAATTACTCAAATTCCTAGTTCATAAACTAATTCAACTTTATTTTTAATAAGGGATCAATTTAATTTTATGCGTCATTCTTTCCGAATTATTAACATACGAGTATACTCCAAAACGCCTGAATTAAAAAAAAAACTTGTTTTGGTGATATTAATTAAATATTTTGAAAAGGTCTAAATCTCTGTAAGTACACAAATACTATTTACGTTTTGGATAGAATATCACATACAATGAAACGTGTATCTGAACAAGAATTTTGCTACATATCGCCTTTAGCTCACTCTTGAATGGACGCTTGAATATTGATATGTCAGTGTAAAAGTGTATACACACAGTTGTATATTGTAAAGCCATCTGACAATAGGTATTAAGCCTTGTAATGGCTTGGACTTACATAATCCCTTCCTATAATTAATATTCATATTCATATTAAAAATATTGTTATAGTATTTTTGGTCCATCGTGCTTTGGTTGTCCGAATTGCTACAAAATTCGGTAAACACTGTTTCATACTATCCAGTTTTGAAGTTACGTTTTAATATCATGCATATGGAGACTACATTACATTTGTTACACCTCGGATATTGATTTGGAAATACAATTAAGGCTGCATGTTTTATTATTGAAAATGTAGAACAATTAAGTGAAAGCTCCAACAGTAATTAGCCTGGGATGGTTTATAGCTAAATCTGAAAGTCGACCTTCTGGGTTGCTTCCCGTCCGTGATCGGTCGGGACAGGTTTCCCTTTAAATATTCATATAACGATTCAATAAATGTTATCAAAATGACTGTGAAAGGAACGTTGAATGCAACAAACAACCCATAAATCAGGTAAACGATTGCCCCCGGTGATCATTTTTCCGTTCCCGATCACCGTGTCCATTTGGGCTACACGCTTCACGTAACTATCCGTAACGATGTAGTTTTATCAATATTACAATGCCATAATATTATGTGTATGTTCTATTTAAATTTATGTTAATCATTTTAATCTGCTTATTTAGGTAACGTTTTAATCATTGTTATTTCCCTTTTTAAAAAAACAATTAAATTTCTTCCTTGCTTCATCCCAACTTTTTGTTTTTGTAGACTGTTAGAGTCAGTTCTCCTCGTCCTTAGGTTGTAGGTCCTTCTATCATATACAATGTCACCTAGGTCATGCTTTCGAATCATGTTATCTTTCTGCAGCATCCAAGAATTTTTGATCTTCCTCTAGATGTCTTTCGAGGGAAATCCATGGCGATCGCCTGGTTTACGATACGTTCAAGTTTTTTACGTCCTATGTGCCCGTACCATGTCAATTGCCTTTCCTTTACCTTATTATTGATATCAGTTACACCCCGGCTTCTACGAATGCGTGAACTCTTTATTTTATCTCTAAGGGACACTCCACCGCGGATTTAAGCATTCAGATTTCAGCAGTTTCTAGTTGCCTAGAGTAGGTGCTATACATCGTCCAGCATTCGGAGTCATAGAGGAGTGCTGGTCTGGCAATTGTTTAGTAGACTTTCCCTTCAGCTTGGCTCCCATCACGGATAGGAACTTCATCCACTCCACACTAATTCTATGCAATACATCTGCTGCACAACCTCCATCTTTATGTATTAGTGATCCTAGATAATTAAAGGAGTCACAGTTCGATATTGTTTCACATTTTACTGTATTGGGAGGATAGCAGTATTTGTATTCTCAAATGATAGATACATAAACTTGGTCTTGTTTCTGCTCAGTCTTAATCCATTGTCCAAAAAAAAACACTTAAACTCAAGCATCGAATTAAGTTTTTCTTCGGAGAGTATTGTGTGGGTACGATTACCATTATTATTATTGTCTACAAACCAATCAGTCTAAGGCCAGGCCATTTATCATCCCCGAATATTTTGATTTATGCCTTCCGAACCTCGTTCATGTACCTGTATTGCTCTCACGATCACGATTTAGGACTTTCGTTTTTTTTTCATGTAGAAGCGAAAGAATCCTGGATATTATGAATGGCCTATGGAGCCCTTTTACGTACACCCGTCTGGCGGTATGGTTACCATATTTTGAGTGCGTTAATATTATTTATTACCTTCATGTTCTCGTCTTACAATTAATTACTGTATACCGACTTTCGGAAATGAACGAAAACTCTCTTGAAATTAAGTAATTATATTGATTTTAGATAAAGCCGCGAGGTGTTGGTATTTGGACAATTATTATTGTTTATCTCGCATCGAGTACCGGTATGGAATACGTTTGTGTTACTTTCCATGATTCGCCTTGTTGAAGTACACAGCGCATTGTAATTATTTACCATCCGTTAATCTCTCGAATAAAGTACGCGCCGCAATCAATTTAATAAAACCGTTCGCGAGTTAGCATGTCTGTTTATCTTGTTAATTTCCCACGGTTTACTCTTATTATTATTACATTCTTCTTTTGAATATTTTGTGAATTTTATATGCAAAGCCTACTTACGCTCACGCTTTTCTGTATCTGAACTAGTTTCATCGGAAACGCTCTTTATTTTTTTTATAAGTGTACCTTTTTACAAAGAAGTAATGGTGCACTGAATTCAGTTATAGCAAATACAACCTTTCCTGAAGTCATAGTTCCAACCCTAATGTATGGAGGTGAAGTGTGGAGTTTGCAAGAGTTTGATGAACTAGACTGAATGCAGTCGAAATACGTTCTCTCAGACGAAAGTGCATCAACACGTTGTATGATAGATATTCGAATGGTTATATAAGGAAAGAATGCACGGCCTGAGACAAGATTTATCCATAAAATTAAGCTTGAGCGAGTGAATAGATTGAGCGAAGAAGGAATAGTAAAACAAATTTTAAAGGCGAATGTGGTTGGTAAGAGAAGCAAAAGAAGACCGAGGAAAACTTGAAAGTGGTTAGGTCAGGAGTCGGAATAATCGACGTGTATGTATGAGGAGATGCATGCACGTGGAAGAGGTGAAGATTGTTTTAAAGACAGATTGGTGTGGCGTTCTATTCTCTCTGCCTACACCTGCGGAGAAGCGACGTGAGGGTTACGTTAGATAGTTATAGTAATAATAAATTTTATAAAAGCTTTCCTCATCCCAACATAGATGGCTGTGAACTTGCACATACTGTGTTACGAGTTTGATCAATATAAGTAAATAGATTTTTTTTTAATTGAGTAGTGTGGTTGTCAATGATGGGTAGAGTTGGTGTATGTTACACGTGTGTAAAGTGATCACTTGACCAAGCCTATGACAGTTGTGAGCCCTATAAATGCCCAGATTTCATATTCTTCTTCATCTATGTTGAGATATCAAAAAATATAATGACAAGAAATGAAAATATCTACCAGGGTGGTAGGAACGCTATGGGACCGGAACAAGTCACGTATCGGATTGTGTCTGTAATTTGGAAGGCCGGGTACGACTCGCACGGATTGCTTCTCGTCCTTCCCCTCACCTGTCCTCCTCCCCCGCCCGCCTCAACCCTTCGACGGACCCCGAGGGTCCTATTATCTATTAGATGCGTCTCGTACTCACGTAAAATCGATGATGCGTAAACACGGTCACTTGGACTCCTTACAAAGGCAGGCGCAATGAAGGATGTCGAAAGGAGTAAAACTAGAAATCCCCCTTGTTTTATTTCAATTCTACATAAACGTGTATTTTGCCTCTTTCCTCTTCTCTCTGCGGGTGTCTTCGTCCTCTATCCCCGAGTACCGCGGTCAGATAGGGCATCATTATGGGAGATAGTGGCCGGCACGTTTTGTTAATTCGTTCTCTATTATTTCTGTTCCTGGTTTATCCTTTTTACCGTCGCTGCATCCGACCCGAGGTCTAAATTCCGGGTCATGTTTTTTTGTACTTGTTGCATCGCGTTCTTTGAAAGATTTGTTATGGATCTATCCATGGCAAGCTGTATTCCCATGTTAGTTGTCCGGCGATCCCTTTCCACTTCTTTGTCGGAACATTCCGAAGGGTTGGTGAAGCATGAAACCGATGTATCCCCCTAAATCTTACCAAAAACTTAATTTGTTCTATAAAAAATATGTTTATGGAGTACCTTATATTATAACTCTGTTCAATGACGAATTATTGTTAAGTTGAGATTATATAAATTATATTTTATCTTTTACGAATATACCAGTATGCAAAGCATTTTTTTATTATATAAAATATGGTACACCATCTTGGTAAAAAATCATATATTCCATCGCAAGATTGAGTTGCATCCATTTAATGAAATAATACCCCTTGAAAGGTACATATACGATCCTATCGGATATGATTCTTCTGGTGGTCTATTCTTAATAAAAGACAGCACTAAAACTTCATAGTTTAAACAGCACATTTTTTTTATTCAGTTATAAATTTAATTCGATTTTCAATAACATAAATTCCCTGAGAAAAAAGTATCGACAAACGGTTTCAAAATGCCAACGTCGTTAGATATAAATGTCCAGAAATAGTGAAAATGTTATCTGCACTACGTAACTGACGCTTTATCCTTCGCTTGGAATAGGCCACCTTATCCGTAAGTATGTTTTGTATAATACATGGTATTATTTACATGGTTACTACTTTGTAACCCAACGAAGATAAACCACGAAGATAAATATTAATTATAGACTGCACAATCAAAGATGAACACGCGGTGTCGTTTTTACAGTTAGCGTTTAATTATTCGAGCTAAGATGTCGAGAAACTACAGGCGAGGGAGCATGGAGGAGAGACAGTCGCGTGTGACCTCGGGATGAGGTGACAGTGACCCCGGACTTCCGGTAATTAGGGCGCCCTCTCGCCTGTGACGGCAAACGGAAGTGGGGTGCCCGAGCGCTACCCATTCTTCACGGATGGCAACCCCTGGAATTGTGATTGGGGATGACGCCAATCCGGTCGATTTCATCGTTTACAGTCTTCAGTCACTCATCACCGGTGAAATGATTGATGTGAGTTGAACATATTTGTGGAGGTCCTCACCAAAACGTTACATTTCCATAATAAATATTTTAAGTAATCAGGATTTCTAGCTTGTAAAATTACCTACCTAAAAACGGGTACAAATTTTACGTACTTTTTCCATTCTTATTGTGTTTTAAAACACAAATTAATAGTTTTTAGTCTAGCATTCCTAACACTAGAGCGATTGTGTCGTTGGCAAGGTTATTATGAGCTATGCATATGATTAAAAATAATTTTCTCACACTATATTTCCTTTTGAATGTAATAAGCCGTTTCAGTTGGCTACTTCCGATGTTTTTATGCTGCTCGGCACATCACATACCTTTTCGTTGCTCTTCAAAGAATGCTACATTTGTAAGTCAAATCGAATTAATTATAAGGCATCAACACAAGGTATTGTGTTCGGACATCTGTGTAAACATGGGACATGGTGAACTTATTAGATATAATATCAATCGACAAAAGGATTATTCCTTTGTTAAGCTGGTTTCTTTACATAACCTTATTTACATATTAAATGTAGCTTTTTTGTAAGTGTTACTTATGAGATGTTTGAAGATCCGTTTGCTAATCAACATTAAGCTGAGTTAATCAGACTCATTCATACTGGCGTAAAATCTTTAAAAATAATATGTAAATTTTCGTTTGTTCAAAATTTTCAATTTCCTTAAGTAACTCACCGATTGCTTTGATATTTTCACACAACTTTGCATTCGAAAACGCGTATTTTTTTATATATGTGACAGGTAGAAACATGTTTTTAAACATTTTAAGACTGATGGCAGCGCCATCTGTTGAACGTAACATCAACACACGCAATACTTAAAATTGCTCATGGCGGACGGCGTGCTTCTTGGCGGCTGCTGTCACTTTGTGTTTTGAATGTTTTTCATTGCATTGTTGTTTCACGGATTTTCCATTTTTATATTCCTTTACAAGCAATGTGAAATAAAACATATTAGAGAAATTTAATTTTTTTTAAGAAATTTCATTTCCATTACACCAAACTGAGCCTCAGAAACCTGTATAGCTATAACCCGGGTACAGCTAGAACTGTAATAAATATAATGTACAATGTACCAACATCCTACGTCGACTGTTATAGGGTTCGCGTAGATATTCGGTTTATAATCTCATTTATCCATGATCAAAAAAATTATATACGATATCACCACAAATAAAATGTATTTTTACAACACGATCGTAATTTATGTAACATTGTTTGCTGCTGTAAAACTGGACTTTTGCCGTGTTATTAATGTGGCGGTCTGTCGGGCTGATTGGTTCTCCACATATTATGTCCGTCGTACAATTTGTATGATTGCTAAATTATAAAATAGCGGTTCACTTTTAATTCGGACGTGCCTAAGACGTATTTCTACTGTGTTTGAAATAAAGTTAAGGTGAAAATAAAACATTGAATCAAAAATATGTAGGTACATATAATTTAGTTGAAAAATATCAAATATCTCCTTAAGTATGATATTTTTTTTTAAACGTTAAACCTTACGAAAATCTAAGTGTTAAACGTAAAATTATGCTAAAATAAATAAACTGAAATTTTTAAATTAACACAATAAAAAATTAAGTTTAATTTCACAAAATAAATGCATAAAATCTATATCAAAATAAAAGTTCAAAATCTTAAATCGCCTTAAGGTTACTCACCGATAGCTTTGAATTTTTTTAACGACGTTACATTCAAATAAGCGCGTGTTTTTAATGTAAAATCATGTTTTTTTTTTAATATTTAATTTCGACTGCAAAGGCAGCGCCATTTGTTAAACATAACAGCAACGCTTGCACAAAACTTAACATTGTTCATAGTGGACAGCGTGTTTCTTGCGTAATCGCTTATATATTGTACCCACAAGCATTGTGAAATTCAACATTATTCAACAGAAAATTCATTATTTTACATTTGATTAGACTGGGCCACAGCAACGCATGGCTGGATGCAACTAGTAATAATAATAAATAACAAAATCTTCCGCTTTGTATGCAACTGTAATAATTGAATAATTATTATGGTTACAATAGATATTAGGAATCTTATCATATGTTGTCGATCTTTCGAATTCCACCAATTGAAAGATTCGTGTGAATCAATTTTTACAATCACTGTGTTGAAATGAGGATGCACTGATCCGCGTCCATGAAATGAATAATCATGCACTGTTTGGTGATATGCAGTGTGTAATGCAAGTTGTCAGTCTCCTGGATGGATGGTCACGATGATTCAATGTGGGTGAGGTCGACGCACACTCACAATTGTAGAGTTAATATAATATTTTTAAACTAACATATCGTAGTCGTACAGGAGAAAGTGACCAACTAACAAAACGTAAAATGCTCAGGAGGGCCATTTAAGTCACTTTTGCTTGGCAAGACAATAAACATCAATGCAGTTAGTCATTTTTAACAAGTCAATATATTATGCTTCCAAGTTTAAAATCCTTCGGGATATTTTTTAAGGCAATATTAAACCAGTAAGATATCAAATAGTCAATGATCACGTTTTTGTAAAAAATGCACTTGGTCACTTTCTCCTGTATGACTACGATATTTTCCAAAGGGTCCATGTACCTCCAGTTATAAAATACATATGTGGATAAAATTTGTACATAAAATAGAATGAGCTTGATATAAGTATAAACTGTGCCCTTTTTGACTATATTTTATGTATATAATATAGATTTTACTGTACGTGCGTGTAAAATCCAATGGAGGTCCCTCTTGATTATTTAAATACTTAAAAACTTGTATAATACCACTTATTGAGTTTTATTTCATTACACATAACCAGTTTGTAAAACTACAGCTGTTTTCATCAACAGGTGATTGCTAAAACTAACAAGCAAAAACAACACATGTTGCTAAAAACAGCTGTAGTTTTCGAAAACAGAAATAAAACTCAACAAGTTGTTCTCATATTATACAAATGTTTGATTTTTAAAATAATCAACATGTCATTCCACAAAGTTAATTAATTTGAGATTCTCTTAGTCAGTGTCGTACGTTCCATATAGGCGTTATAGGCATTATAAGGAGTGCCTACCCTACTTTTAAATATTATTCTAAAAATATTAAATCTGTGATATTGTAGGAAATGTGCGTTTATCATAAAAAAGACAGTGACAAAACACACATATGTAGTTACTTATTTATTTTTTTACAAAAATGTTAATAAAATTAGTATATAACCACTCACCGATGAGTGGTTATATACTAATTTTATTAACATTTTTGAGTGAGTGGTTATATACTATATATTTTTGAGTGAGTGGTTATATATTATATACTATATATTTCGGTGAGTGGTTATATACTAATTTTATTAACATTTTTGTAAAAAAATAAATAAGTAAAAATGACTAACCACAAAGTAAATGCTTTAAATATTAATAATATTGAGAATATTATACACATATGTAGATTTGCAAGACATATTTTATGAACGCAATCGTCTGTGACAAGTTTTTTTTTTTTTAAATACAATTAATATTCTCTTTTTTTTCGGCCTGTCTTGATTAAAAACTCCGCGCACGCGACTGACATAGGTAATGAATTTCAGGTTTTACTGATGAATGCAGTCGCTATCTCTCGAATCGTCTATTAAAATGTAAGCAATTCGGAGCAGGACGCACTGTATTCATATTTTAATCATTAAAATTACATAATTTATTCCGTGTTTTATTTGTAATTTGTGTAATACAAAAGTGTAAATTTGTTTTAATTGAAATTCACATTAAGATTAATATTACTGTATAATAATTATTTACACTTTATCAGTATTTATTATATAAACTGCACATTCAGTAGAAATATGATCGTAATCATGAACAAGTACGTATGTGGTTACTTCTTTGTATCATACAATGTAATGTAAAACAAATGTTCAATTAAATTGATTTGGTTAAGATAAAACTCGACAAAGTTGCAAATGTTTTTATTTAAACCTGAAAGCTCCAATAAAATCAGGTTCCTACTGTTATTTAGGTGCCACCAGAGGCGGATTATGCAAGCAGGCGCGCGCTTCGGGTCTCATAAATCCAGGGAACCTCAAAATAAAATAAATATTTATATCTCAACAAACATGACGAAGGACAAGGATATCTGGGTATTTATACAACTTGTCATAGGCTGGTTTTGCTGATTACTTTGTACACGTGTAACATTCACTATTCTAACCACTATTGACAACCACACTACTCAAATTTATCTAAGTTATATTTATGCTGAATTGACACTTTCTTTCACATACTACTTCTCGGCATCATCTAATATTTGATATTTTTTAAATAAGCAGAGATCTTTAAAAAATAATGTGTCTATAACTTTTTTAGTTATTAAAAAAAAAACAAAAAAACTCATTTGGTAATAATATAACATTAAGCTATGTCTCCTTTGCCTTATGCTCCTCGATTTTTTAAAGTCAAAGAATTCCTTAACGTTTTTAAATGAGTGTACATTAATTAAATGTGCTGGTTAGCATTCGCGTTATAGGTTCTCCACGATTTTCAAATTTACTAAAAACGATCTATTCTCAGTTCAATTTGACTCGACTTTACACCCGGGGCCTCTCAAGTGCTAAGTCCGCCACTGGGTACCACTAAGTATAGTGATTTTATCTTACTGTCACCATACTAGCATTACCGAGGAGGCGCTACGTAAAGTTTATTGTTTGTTTTCTTCGAGCACTTAATGTATATAACATGCTACAAATATCGAATTTCCCTTTACTTTTACATGAATTTTAATATTGTCGTGTTTAAACCTGAATTTCTGTAAACATTGTATTCCAGGTAAAATGTGTTTGCAGATAAATTGGTAATCAAAAGTACTGTAAAAGTCTTCTTTTAACCGTATTTAAAATGCATACAAATGTAAGTATATAGCAATAATTTTCTACTGTATAATATGAAATATATTGTATCTACGACTGTCAATAATTTGTGTTATTCTGTAGTAATTTAGACTATCGTAGAACGGGGCTACTTGAACTTTGATGTGTTACTTGAGCCCAGTACAAAAAATATTTAAATCTCTATTTGGTCTACAATAATGAACGTATCGTGACAACATGTCAGGGTAAGAATGAATCATGTCAATACGTTCATAATTGTAGACCAAATACAACTCTATTTTTTTTGTACTGGGCTCAAGTAACACATCAAAGTTCAAGTAGCCCCGTTCTACGGTATAGTTTTTCTCACTTTTTTGCTTTACGCCGAGAATAAATCCTTTGCTTACCCTTACTGAAACTATAAAATTATTATATCCAGTATGGCGGGAAATAACCCATAAGGTTACGATTAAAAAACCCTTACTGTTTTTTCCTATACTTAAATCAATATGATGTGATTATTAACACTGGTATTACATGCAACCACAATACAATTTCGTGCTGTAACAAATAGTTGTACGAATGAATCGAAAATGAATATCGAATTGAGTTCGTCGATCTTCCGAATTATACGTTTTGAAGACCATCGTAATTGTATTTACATAACTTGTTCTGCTCCCATAATATCACGTTAGATGTTGTACTTTCAGATCTTGAAAATTGCGCTCGTGCAGATAAGAGATGTTATAGATTTACCAAATGAGTGTCACATAGGGACTCTGTGATAACTTTATATTTTGGGTCGTTAATTATTTTTTCATAAAATCAAAAAAAAAACTTGAAATAAAATAAAATATATATTTTTTCTTGCGTTTCTCATGTATGTGAATATATATAATCCAGGATTTGGACCTTACATACAAATGAAAGAGTTTCTGCTCAATAAAAACCTTTTTTCATCTCACCATAGATGTCACTAGTGAATAAGTTCCAAGAATTTGAGTAGTGTGGTTGTCAATCATGGGTAGAATTGGTGAATGTGACACGCATGTAAAGAGGTCACTTAAATCAGCCAATAACGGTCGTAACCCCCGTAATTGCCCATATTCTTCTGCGTTGAGATGTCAAAAAATTATAGAAAAACTTAAACATATCCTCATAATATGATAACATTATGCACTATGAATTTAGTAAAAAAAAACTCCTTAGTAGGTTTCTTCAAACTCACGTTTTATGTTTTAAACTTCTGCTAAAGGCAACGTGAATTTTAAGCTTTAAGGAAAATAATCCTACTTCATCGTACAATCCTACAAAGTATGTTTGATATTCATGTAAAAATCTTTACATGAATATCAAACTCATAAAGTGGATAGCGGCTTTCATGCAACTTTCAGCTGATAGGAAATTGCTCGCTTGCTTCCGCTCAGTATCCGCATTGCAGGCACTTCTTTTGTGCATTTCCAACATTTGAAATTGAAGGTAAACCACGTTACAATTTGCGCGCCTACCCTGCGTCATGTAGACGAAAAAAACGTGTGGTATTTCTCTAATATCTATAATCATGCATGGCAAATCAAATTTATTTGGTGATAATATAATGAAATAATTCAATTTATAATTTATTCATATTGTGTAGGTACAAAACGTTTTTCTAGAGTTACAGTACTGTAGTATGCGATGCTGTGGCTTAGTCTGATCAAATGGAAAAGAAATAACAAAGAAAGCGGATATTTCTTATCAATATATTATATTTCATGCTTGTGAGCAATTAAAAATATATGAAACAACAATGCGATCGAAAATTTTGAAAATGCGTAATATCAGCAGCTGTCAAGTAGCACGCTGTCCATCACGAGCAATGTTAAGTGTTGCGAAGGTTGCCGTAACGCTCAACAGATGTCGCTGCCATTGCGGTCAAAAAGTCGTTTAGAATATGTTTTTACATGCAACATAAAACCGCGCGTGTTCGAAAGAAACATGTCAAAACTTTATAGAAAACGGTGTATAACTTGGAGAGGTGACGAGAGATTTAAGATTTTGAACAAACAAACATTTATTAGATTTTATATACATCGTATTTATTTGAAAATCTAGCTTGCAACACATCAACTGTATTCGGGATTTAAAATAAAGGAGTGTAGAGTAGATACAGAGGGGAGAAAAACTGTCCATTTATAGATATAAGTAGACACAGTGCTTGAATATTATTATGTTTAATTTTATTTATTTTTCAATTGTCTCTTTGCCGTGCTAACATTGGATTTTGTATTAGAAAATTTCTATTAGAAAATATAATATGCACATACTCGTGGGCACATCGATTGACGATCGACAATAACAGAAGGCGTGATCTGCGATATCATTTATTCACCCGAGCCTCCTTAACAACGCAGACAATAAAATAACTATAATTTCGCATTCGAGTAACATTGGCGTAACTGTTATTGTTTGAACTAAATTATAGGGTCCGAGTACAACATAAACAATATCACCATTCTTTATGTTGAGGGTCCGATGAAGGTACTAATATTGTTTTTCTATGACCACAGCACACTATTGCTCGCCTAGGAAGGAGTATTTTTTAAATATATTAAAAATATATATATTTGCTGCCTTAGAAAACTCTTCATGCTTTGTTGTACATTTTGTGTTGTTTTTAGGGATCAACCCTTATTCATTTTATTATTATTTATTATAAACTACACACATCCACAATAATTTAAAGACAAATCTTAATTGATATGAAATATTGAATTCATTGTGTCTATTATACTGTCGTATCTTTTGTATTCTTTTAAGGAATCAACCTTATTCATTTTATTATTATTTATTATGAACTACATACACCCACAATAATTTTAAATACATATATGGCCAACTAAATATGCTTTAAATCCTTGTACATAAGTGCCATGTACAAGGATTAAAATCATATTTAGTTTATGTGTCTTAAAAATTATAGTGGATGTGTTTAGTTCATAATAAATAATAATAAAATGAATACGGTTGATCCCTTAAAAGAATACAAAAGATACGATAGTATAATAGACAAAATGGATTCAAATCTTATATCAATTACGATTTGTCATATTTCTCATTTATTTGTCATATTCGTCTTGTCATATTTTCTAAATAAGACACCACTAAATCCGACAGATCTTTATGTCCTATCGTCTCACAAATTGTTGTCAAGGATGGAGTATTACTTTACGCAAATTTACTTCTCAAAACTCTTCAGTGGACAAACCCGGGTTTGTGAACAAAAATTTTGACATTAGTATTCAAAATATTGTGAATTGAAAAAAATTATTCAAATCAGATTACTTGAACATAAATAGCTCGGATCATCTACGACTCATCATTGGATCTTGCGTAACCATTATCTTAATTTACCATTACCATTATCATATCATTACATAGCATTACCTTTATCTAAATGCTAATGTTAGTCTTTTACGCATATTATTGTATTTTTTCAACTATTGCAATGCAATAATAAACTCTAGTAAGACCATTTGCCAAAATTGCCGTATGTTTTGTAATATATTTTTTTTTACATCAATCAGTAACTGCACGATTTTTCGTCAGCTGGATTGGAAATAATTTAAATTGCTGTACCACGCAGCGGTCGATGATCTTTTAGACCACAAGGTACAGTATTCCAGACCTTAAAAGAGAACTTCAATTTAAATTATTTGTTTTTTATTGTCCATCCTTCGATCATGCAGTACCTACACTTAAATTGGTACTAGGACTATTAGAATCTGTTATAGTATACAATTCTCATCAAAGACCCACCGAAGACAATAAAGAACTAACTAACTTACTATCAAGCCGCGTCTCCTTTGGTGTAGGCAGTGGGAATGGATGGTTCGATTCTCCTCACATGCCCATACCATTGTCTCCTTCGTTGCCTTCCCCACCGAACGACATTTTCGATCTCGCAAATTTCCCTTATCTAATGTTTCCCAAAACGTTTAATATTTTAAAATATAAATGTGAGTACGATTTAATTAAATATATTTAATGTTTAATCGTGTTACGTCAGTAGAATTATTTTCAAGTAAAAGGAAGCTTTATTGTTTGAAGTGTGAAGATAATTTTGTGTACTTAGTCGTGTTGTCTCTTCACTTTATCTCTTCGTATGTTTCATCTCGGTCTCCATATTATTCATGTAGACATTATAATGTACGTTGACCTGACAGTTGCGAAACTAGAATACCTTCACAGATGTAAGATTAATTTGTTATTACAGATAAGAGACTTCAACGCAGTAACAGTGCGCTAATGCGTATTTAACAGCGTGTTATTTCCCACTTCATTCAATTAAATACTAGTGGAATGTATGGAATACCAAACATTCAAACATATATATATATATATATATATATATATATATATATATATATATATATATATATATATATATATATATATATATATATATATATATATATATATATATATATATATATATATATATATATATATATATATATATATATATATATATATATATATATATATATATATATATATATATATATATATATATGTATATATATATATATACAGTAGCAAGTGCAGAAATCTTTCCAAACTAAAAATATCAGTTAAAAAAAAGTGATTTCTTGATAGCTTTTCAGTCCGAATTATTAAGCAACACTGTTTGAAAAGATGACAAAAAAGTGCCTATTTAATGACCATTTTTTTCTTTTGCAATGTCACAGTTAATTTGTAGATTTTCAATTTTTTCGACAAATATTCGGTCCCAAAATTATGTTGTAGTAAAAGAGGATCGAATCTAGAAACTCTGACTTACAGTCCGCAACACTAACCAGGGGATCACAATATCACAACGATAATTTATATAATCATGTAACTTATTCTAAAACATATGTACATGTAAAAGTGTAGACAAAATAAAAGTTTTTGATTAAACGGACCTCGGCATAGTTAAATAATGTTCTACATTTGCGATTTTAAAAACATTACCTATTTTTTAAAAACGGGGTTACCTTTTTGTACGCCTAAGAAACGAGTATATGTATAATATATAGCCTTTCACGGTTAATTTGTTTTGGTTGATATTAACACATCAGAAAGAACTGTATCTACAAAAGAATTTAATAACCGAAACGAATTGACCAAGGGCATTAAAAATTATTTTATCATAAAGCTCTATTTGACAAAAAAATATACTCCAGGTATTAAATTAGCAAATCTTAAGTGTTTTCTTGTTGTGAATTTAATTTATTGTGAATTTAATTCTTTTACCATTTTTGTTGTTTAATTGTCGATTGTGTTTGTATTATATTTATTATTTTAACAAT
This sequence comes from Brachycentrus maculatus, assembly GCF_059751285.1. Taxonomy (NCBI): domain Eukaryota; kingdom Metazoa; phylum Arthropoda; class Insecta; order Trichoptera; family Brachycentridae; genus Brachycentrus; species Brachycentrus maculatus. The sequence goes on from NW_028281014.1 coordinate 595,120, forward strand.
ATCTTCCTAAAATAATTAGTAAAGCTATTTTAATTTTTATTTAAATTAACTTTTGTACGTTAAGTAACCATTTATACAATACATCTACACAATTCATTAATTTAAGTTGTTTTGTTTTTTAACTCTTAATATTACGTTAACCATAAAATACCACTCGAACAAAAATTTAATTTAATTCCACAAATGATTATAACGCATGTATCTTTTTTGTAATATTTTTATTTGTTATATGTCAGGGAGTATTTACTTTCCTGTGGTTTAATATCCAAATCGGGCACATCCGGTAATTATTTTTCTTCTTTTTAATGATTAATGACTTCTGCAAAATATAACATTTTCCATTATTAGCGAAAGTTTACACAAGAAAAAACACTTACCATTATTTGCAATCTCTCATCATTGCTATTTAACACGGTACAGTTTAATTCTTCCGTGGGAACACGGTGTTACGTTAGTTTGCCACATCTTCATTTTTTCCTAATGTTAACATTACTCTTAAACGCTTATATGTAAAGCTATACTTCAATTTTATATTGATGAACAAAACTAATTTCCCGGTTGCTAATATCATCGTATATTTTATAAAAAAAAGTTACTAAGTTGCTATTATTTGGTAACCTCTTGATTACGGAAGTGTATAATTTATATAGTTATTAATAAATTAAAATATACATATTTAGATTGATTATTGTTATTTGACGTGCATCATAAAATTAAATGCAATAAAATCGTACGCATATTGAAAATTTTATATAAGATTTAAGCACGATGATTTTACGTATAAAATATACTAATTCTATGTCTTTTATACGGTTCAGATAACATTTACAGTTTCCATTAAAAAACAGCATGCAGAATAATCGTTTGATAAATACCGTTTTCCTGTATGGACCCGACCGTTTAAAAATGTATTTTTCTCCAAGTTATTAGATTTTCTGGGGCCGTTGTCCTCACACCACAATTGCTTTTAAATTTGGTGTATTTTTTCGAAGAAGAAAAACTATTCACGATAAACGAAATAAGTTCTTCTGGTAGGTATATATTTTTTAACAAATGTGGTCTTTTAATGCGGGACGGGTGTACCTTTGGAGAGAATTAGTGATTGCGTGCGAGACGCTCAGAGTAATTGACTAGTAGTTAGTAGGTAGACGAGTCGCACTATGATTGCGCAATAGTCTTGCATTACATTACGCTAATCCGTTGCATGAGTTAATCGAATGGGCGGTCTTGAAACTGAATTCATGAAATGGGAATCACTGAGCGCCCTCGCGTAAATATTAACTCGTGTTAATCACTGTGTCGCTAATTACTGCGCTAAACAATTTCCTATATAATTTTACATTTTTCTGTTGGTAAATGCACGACGATTTTAACGTTATATTGTTGAGTCGTCGTGGCGTAGTTGGGTATATGCTCGACTGCGGAACTAGCGTCGCGGGTTCAAATCCCCCCAATTGCTAAATAAATTCAAAAAATATTTATTTTCAATTGGTCTGGGTATTTGTGATGTGTTTTTTACATTTGCCTTCCCTATTCTTACTTTTTTACCTGGAGACAAGCCTCGAAAAGTAGAGGCTTTGCGGGTTATTCCTTTAAAAGAAAAATCTACAGTGATTTTTTTCTAGTTTTCATATTGTATTATTAAAATCTCAATGCACATAGAAATGCGGAATTTAACCGACCAACTAACCAATCTTACTTAACCCTGTCTAATGTAACAATTGTTGTGAAAATTAACGTAAGATTGTGTTAAAATTATAAATTACTTATATAGTTTTAGAATTTGCAATACCATATTCACTCATTGACGTTCTCTTAGATTGAATCAACCATTTATATAATAATAATTATCATTCGGTCAAAAATATATACACTCATGAGCAGTCAAATTAAAAAAAAATTCAGTGATATACAGAAAATAAAATGACAACTGATTATATAGTTTTTTCTAGTAACGACGAAACCCGGTCACTGTATAAATAAAATATATTTGGAAAAAACTACATAGTTGTTATTTTATTAAATTATGTACATAAAATTCAGTTCCACCAATAAATGTAAGAATAAAATTGAAATATAATTAATATAGAGAAAAATTATTCAGTAAAATAGAGGTAAAGGGAAGTTTTGAATTAATATTAACTTTTTAAACAAAAAAAATAAAATTATTTGATTTTAATATATTTGCCAGTCAATCGGTGAAACATACTTGTATGGGACTAATATAACACAAAGGCTCATAAAGGCTCACAAGGCAAATCTGACAAAACTATTCCTAGCTGGAATTCCCCAAAAATGTCAGTTACGACAATTAGTCAAGAGAGTTATGATTGGTGTTATTGTAAACTAAATTTCCCGTTAGAATGTGGAGAAAGTTGTTCTTTTATTTTTAATTTTCTGTGTTTGCGTTTTTAATGCGCTTTACTATTATTCCACGTACTGTCCGTCTTAATGTCGATCTTATCCTACGATAAATTACTGTTTGCGATATGAAATTAATTATATTTAATAAAGTAAACGCTAATGTGCACAATCTTATTATAATATTGCCACTTATGTAAACGAGCTTTCCAATTAATAATGTTTGAATAAATAATTTTATATTAGAAGATAAACAATACATATATGTATTATATACATATGAAGTGCAGAAGTGATAAACATTACTTTCAGAAACCATTTTTTTAAATATTTTTTTATTAATTTAATATATTTACATTTTTATTTATAACATAATACATTTGAATCATTTATGCACATGGAGAACTTTTATATTTCGATTCGCTGTGCCTCTCCATAAAAGAGACTGTGCTCTTGTGCTTGGAGAGGGACTTACACTCGTGGTTTAATGTTATATAGTAAAAGATATAATAGTCTTTTTTTATATTTTTTCAAGATTTAAATGTATAGACCTTTTTTAAAAGTATTTTTATATATTTATATATCATCTATTTTTTTAATTCTTTAGGGAGTCGAGCGAAAAGGTAAAATTATCCTTCCCGTTCAACACCACCAGTCGAGTGAAATGGTAAAATTACCCTTCCCGCAGATTTAATATAGTAAATATCCCTCGTAGCTTTCAATTCCTTCTGATCAGCCGGGAGACACATCTGCCTCGCATTAGTTGCAACGGCAGCCGACTGCACACCGCACTGATGCCTATCTCGGCATCCGATGGTATCAGCGACCGCATTGTCTCACCAACAACCCGGCTTCTGTTCGCTGGAACAAATAAATTAGATCTGGTATCAAAAATGCATTTTAATTTTCTTCAGCCGCATAACACACCTTGACATTAATAACTAACACAACATGTTGAGTGTGTCCAAATACTTGTTCACAAAATCTGGATTATCTCCAATAACAGGAGTTATTTTTATATTATTTTTTGACATCACATCAAAGGTGAAGAAGAATATGAAAGTCTGGGCACTTACGGGGTAAATTAAAGCTTCTTCATCTCACAAATAGATGTCTCTAGTGAAAAATTGTAGTGATTCTTGTACAATGTTTCGAAATTGGATTCCTTTTTTAGTCCCTAAGTGATATATTAAGTCTGGCCATTTACGGGACTGACGACCGTCATAGGCTGGTTTTAGTGATCACTTTACACACGTGTAACATTCACCAATTCTATCCATTATTGACAACCACACTACTCAAATTCTTGGAAGTTCTATATATATGAACCAATTTAGAAACCTTGTTCTTGAATCACTAGAACTTCACTAGAGACATCTATTGGTGAGATGTAAATGATGTAAGATGCCCAGGCTTCCATATTCTTCTTCATCTTTGATGAGATGTCAAAAAAAAAATATTGATAAGGTTCCATTGTTGTGGAAATCTGGACGAAGCGAAGCAAAAAAAACACTCAAAAATTTGTTTTTTCTTTCTTCTCAAAATAGATTTCTTTCATGTTGTGACATTGAGAATTTCTGAAAATGATACGTTCGTAAAATGAAGTATTTTGGTGGAAAATTGTTACGCAATGAGTGACGTGCAACGGTAATTTTACTGGTTTAAATCGCGCCGATTAAAAAAAGGTTAGTAGAAGTATTACGTAAAGTTAAATACTGTAAGTAGAGTTAAATAGTATATGCCTGTATCATAAGACATGCTCTATGATGTTAGAATTTTTTTCTACGGCTGCCGTTTTTACTTTATTCTGTGTTGTTATTTTTGTACATTGCATTCATATTACTTTTTGTAAAGCCAATTATTCTTTCAAATGGGAGTAGGAAAATATAATCAAGTGATCAAAACCCTGCCTGAATATTTTAAACATTAATTTATTTAGTATTTTATTACCGACTTGAAGTATTTCATACATCTACAACATTTTGAGTATGTCCAAATACTTATCCACAAATCCGGATTAACTCCGATTATAGGAATTATTTTTCATATTATTTTTTGAGATGTCAAAAATGTGTGTTTGGACACACTCAAAATGTTGTAAATAAATGAACTGGTAAAATTATAAGCTAAAATAATAAAATGAAAAGTTTATTTTGTAGCGTTTCTCATGTACGTGATTATAATCCCGGATTCGGACTACACATACAAATGAAAGAGTTTCTGATCAATAAAAAGCTTCTTTCATCTCACCAATAGATGTGCCTAGTGAAATTCTAGTGATTCATGCACTATGTTTCGAAATAAAACCAAATACGAATATAAGAAAGTTCCAATAATTTGAGTAGTGTGGTTGTCAATCACGGGTAGAATTGGTGAATGTTAAACGTGTGTAAAGTGATCACTTAAACCAGCCTATGACTGTCGCAAGCCTCGTAAATGTCCAGACTTCCATATTCTTCTTCATCGATGTCAAAATATATAAAATATTTCATATGTCAATGAGACATTTAGTAAACGGTGGTCACAATTTGTTTCTCGCGTGAGTTGATCGGCCAAAGCACTCGAGTAACTCAATCCTCGTCAAGTTAAGTGTTTACTTAATGCAAAGAATGTCGAATATTTTTGTATTTGAGATTTGATCCGATCGAATAGAAACGAATGAATTTATGTAGATATGTGAATTAATCATACACGCGTATATATTAACATATTAGTAAGTATGTTATTCCTCTGCAGCCTACGGCAATATCACTGCTCGGTACCTACTCGATTCGACCGGAATGGTTTGTTATGGAAAAAAGGTCCTCAATTATTGTTTCACTCGCGATTGTATCTATAAACGATCTAAACTGTTTTAAAATCACCTAAATCAATTTTATGAGTTAAATATTTAAATATTTGTTTTAAAAATTAATATTTAAAAAGTGTTTCAGACTGTGCTGTTGTTGCAAACAAAAATTATTTGCATTTTGACATCTCAACATTGATGAAGATCAATATGGAAGTCTGGGTATTTACAGGTCTTATCACCTATCATAGGCTAGTTATGTGATCACCCAGGGAGAAACCCAAATTTGTGAGCAAATATTCGGACAGTTAAAATGGTGTGAAAATTATTTTATTATGTGATGTAATTTACCCTTAGTAATGTTGTGTTTTATAAAATTATTTATATTTATTTATAAATAATATTTTTTTTGTCAACAATCAAAAAAAACTACTGATTAACCAGTCTCGCTATTTTTGTATGTTTTTCTTTTACAGTATTACTTGTAAAATCAATTGTTTAAAATGCCAACTCTTTGAATCCAATTTTGTTTAAAAAATTTAATGTTCCGTCATCCATTGAAACTCTCACATAGAATATGGACAAATTGTATAATAATTACGGTATTTTTTTTGAGAAGTCTTAAACATTCGGTACTTTGACATACGATAAGATATTTGTAATCCAATTATACAGTAGTGAAATATTCACCGATTTATTTACAATGCGAAAAGATGTAAAATAATTTAACTTTTTATTTTAAGTTGGTTTAAATCTTTTTTACATTGTATCATATTGCATTATTAGTATTAATCCATTTCTTCTAACCGCCCGATCTGTAATTTATCGGCTTTTTTTTAGTATATAACAATTTATCTTTATGCCTAGGCTTGCTTTTATCGCAGCGATTTACAGAGCGTTCCGGGATAATACGTGATACGTTGTAATATATTACCCTCGGGGATGATTTTATCAGCTGGAATGCCTGGACCGCGGGTGGGAAGCCTACCTCAAACGTTCCCTTCTTCTTAGACTATCTGATCGTTTTATTATGCCTGTCGCTCTGCCAACATAACCCACACCGTGCATCATCATCCCTTCTAAATCTTGTTCAAATTTTGTCAACCGATTTCAAATATTAATATTATTATTTTTTAAATTGAAATATTCATGAATGTTTGTACATTCATACAACTTAGTAGACTCAAAAAATACAACTTAGTAGACTCAAAAAATACAACTTAGTAGACTCAAAAAATACAACTTAGTAGACTCAAAAAATCTGTATTTGATTTAAAAATTAATTCATAAACACAATTTAGTATTTTAAAAAAATGTTTCCATTAGCTTCTTTGTCCTGAGACTTAAAACATCAAATTATTGAATTGATCGTCGCCTTCTTTCTCGCTTTATGAGCACAAAATCCACTGTATCAGAAAAATGCAGGGCTATCGTGATAAATTTCGTGATGATCAGTCTTACGCTTCCTATATGAGTTACCAAATATAATATTTCAGTGAAAATAATATTTTGAAACCCCCGCAAACAAACCCTAATACCTCAAACAGGTAGCCAATCACGCTAACATGTTCACTACGAGGCTGACAGATATCGATTAGCCAATTATTTTAGTCATAAACATAAAACACCATAAAAAAACTATTTTATAGCCTTATAAATATATTTCATATGCAGGAACGTATAATTCACAAATGTTACAATTAAATGTGTATGCACGTTTTTTAGTACCGTAGGTAAAAAAACCTAAAATAATAGTATAAAACGCATATTTTAATAAACATAACAATTAATTTCAATTTTTTAAATTATACATTTGATTTTTTTTTAAATACACCGATAGATAGATTGTGACCTTGCATTTATTGTAAAACCTTCTGACCGAAAAATAACTCGTAACCCCTTTGTGTATCTACCTTTTAAATTTGATTTAGATATTTATTGTTATAATATCATGTTTCATGGTTACAAAAAATTATTTAATTAAAACTTCATTTTTTTTTCCTAAAATTGATCGTTATAATATACTTCTATTTCTTCCTGGCTCCATCCCAACTTATCGTCTTTGTAGACTGTTGGGGTCAGCTCTCCTCGTCCTCAGGTTGTAGGTCCTTCTACCATATGCAACGTCATCTAAACTGTACCTTCAAATCAAGTTATCTTTCTGTAGCATCCATTAGTCTTCCTCTAGATGTCTTTCGAGGAAGATCGAAGGCAATCGCCTAGTTTACAATTTGTTCAGGTACACTAAGTCCTATGTGCCCATACCATCTCAATTTCCTCCGCGTTTCCTCTACCTTACTTTTGAGGTCAGTTACACCCAGGCTTCCATAAAAGCCATTTACTTTATCGTTATAATACACGATATCCAAAATTTTTAAAGGTGTATATGGCCAAAAGTTTCGTTTTATGTACCTTTGTAAATTAAAAGAGAAAGAACGAAAATGACAAGGTCATTGCTATTACTAACATATATCATATTTCCGATATATTAGGCCATACTATGTTGTTGAAGTACTTAAGAATAAGAAATAAAGGTACCTATGTATGGGAGTAGATTAAAGGTTGATGCTGATATTACCTACAGGCTACAGTCCATTTCAAACCTAGCAATCCAATCATACTTGTACCGCCATTTTATGGCATTGCGTTGTTATTGGATGTTTTCAGGTCAGATCATAATTTGAGTCGATCCAATTCTAATTTAACACTCCACAAAAAAATATTCTCCCTAAAAACATATTTCATAAACAAAAAGGATTTTATATGGTTACCTTCTCATAAACCATTAGACATAAATCACAAAATATTTATGATTTACGTAAAATAGAGAGGAACCATAAGATTTGATTTGGACTTATTTTAGTCTTTTAAGATTTTATATTTTATTCTTCAATGCATTTAAAAAAAAATATATTTGTCAGAAATGGACCTTTACTGCTGTTTTCAAAATTCAAATTCAACAATATCCTGTTATCATCACTCAAAACTTTGTTTTCCATGATAGAATAATCTTTGTTAGTTTTATGAACGAATGAATTGTGTATTCAGTTTGGTTATTATCTCACAATTTCGTTAATTAAACCTAATTCCAAAGAGATTCAATAAGAAGCGTTTGTCTGGATTCTGGTAATCATGAGAAATATTCACGAACTCTTGTATCGTTTCACCGTCATTATTTACATGCCGATAAAAATAAATTCTGTAAAAACACTCGCTAACATACTCTCTCAAACCGTTAAACCTTTTTTCTTTACTTATCTAACACCAATTCAGTTATTCGACCTGCTTCCTTATTCCGCCATTGGGATGTATTTTTTTTAATGTTTTGAAACATAAATTCGTCCGAATTTATCAGTTTTCCCAGAACACAAAACTCGGTCAGTTGTATGAAAAATGAATGAAAAACGTATATTGGAATTTAGTTTCAACACATAAAAATAACTTTTTTATAAATGCTCTAAATAATACGGAATGCATCGAAATCCATCGAAATAATGCGGAATACATCGAAATATGCGGAACGCATCGAATTAATGCGGAATACATCAAAATAATGCGGAATGCATCGAAATAATGCGGAATGCATCGAAATAATGCGGAATGCATAGAAATAATGCGAAATGCATCGAAATCACAATATATATTAAGAAATAGTGGCATTTAAGTAAAACTAAATTATAAAACTGGATAGATATTAACCACAACGTGACCGCCGAATCAATTAATGAAATTAAAATAATAGCTTATTCTAGATAGTTCGAAGATGCGTTTATTGCTCTCGTTCGTTCCGGAAAATAAAAATTTCCTGTATTATCATCTTATACACAGTCCAGCACTTAAATATGTTTTTAATATCCACTTCGGGTTGGCCGATCCACCCTGCCGACTTCTACTTATCATGTTCATAAAAGTAAATCTTTATGGTTGGTTCGTCTATTGGGCGTCTACAGAATCGAGTTAATTGCTTTACCGAATGACGTACCATTCGATCTAATTTTTTCTAGTGGACCCGAAGAATATTGTGCGTTGAATTACGAGTAGGTATATTCGATTCGAACAAATCCATGAAAATAATTGTATACTATTCGTGGATGTGGTGAATTGGTGATTTCGTTTGATAAATAGTTGTTTGATGGTAATGGTGATTATAACAATTTTTATAACTGTGTAAACAGTAATGGCGTATTCTTAAAGTGACTTACCAAATTTCATAATTCCTCGCGTGAAAAGCTTTTCGATACCATCGGCTTGCCCACAATCGTATGTGTGTGTACATAAATATCCTATATAATCCGTCTTACTTAACTGCCATAATAAAAATAACTATAATTTTCTCACACGAAGTTTGATCGTAATTTCCTCATACGTACGGAAAAATAGCCGTTTTAATTAAGTCCAAATAATATTGTACAATACGCCGGTAAATTACGTATTATCGCGTAGCTTTTATGTATCGAATATAGTACAACGTACATATTATATGTATTTGTGTTATTTGTACTTATTTTAATCTATAACGATCTTAACGTTACATATACACATGGGCGTGCTTTCCATATAGGCAGAAAAGCAGTGCCTATCCTAACTTACCCTCTGACATATAAAAACGCAACCAGTACCTACCCTACCTTACTAATAGTAGCAGCTTACCTTACTACCTACCTCTACTGCCTACCCTAGAAAGTAGTACCTAGCTTACCTTGCTACTTACCTGTACTGCCTACTCTAATTAATTCTCTGTGCACGCCACTGCATATACATAATATATTACTACGTATGAGTGTGATACATTTTATAGATTATTGATCATATAAAATACTATCGTGCAAAAACTGTTTTTTTTCGTTCTCAATTAAATATATGTATCTTTGTTATTATACGTTCATTTACTTTTGAATGGTTTTTTTTTTAAATTTTTGTGTAAATTGGTAAATCGTTTAAAATATATCACGACCTGAATATTAGAGTCCGACATGATCAAACATTATTGTATAATGTTATTTAACGTTACTATGTTATCATTGCCAAGTTCAATTCATTTATTAGTCAATCATGTTATAATGAATAACATGTGGGTACCTACTTGTAACATATCATAATTATCTCAGTGTTCTGTTATTCAGGACGTAATCTAAACTAGCAATTATCGACTTTTTTGGAGGCGTTTGGCATGTGACGTTTATAACGGTAATTAGTACGGTAGGCATCAACTCTCACGAGCAGTGTTAATAGAGATAAATATTTTGTGTACCATGTTATTTAAAACATGATCAATTACCACCTATATTGTTATTTCTCGTTAAACACATATCGCTCACTCCTTTCAAGAACGTCATAAATCAAAAATCGTCGATTTTCAGTTGTGCATGTTTTCGGAATGCCCAAAAAATGTACTATATCCCAGCAAAAGTGGCATATTTTAAACTTAATATTTACCCGCTACAGGGCAGAAAGTGTTGTTTTTGCATTTTGAAGAAAAAGGTATTGTTTAATTATTTTTTTAAATATACTAAATATTTTTCAAATAGAGAAAAAACCTTCAAGTTTTACCTAAAAAGATCTGTTGCGCAGTAAAAAGTTCAATAAGTGGCTTGATATTTTTTTCTCATACATTGTATTATATTTTTAAACTTTAAAAACGTTCTCCTGAAAAATCAAGTATTTTGATTTATGACGTTCTTGAAAGGAGTAAGCGATATAACATTTTGACGTTAGTTAAACGATGGTTACTTTAATTCGTACCTTTTTATTGATGTCTAAACATAGGTAAAAAAAATGATTGAGAAGGGAATATGAGAGAAGGGAATAGACTTAACTATTCTCTGTTAAAATATCAATAAAAATCTTGATAACAATCAATTGCGAGATGAGACGAGATCAAATATGATAAAAAAATAATAAGATCTGAATACATTCTTGTTGATGGTTTTTAATGTTCATTCTCTTGTAGGGATCTTTATTTTAACTCCTAGTTATCTTCTAGTCTAGTGTGAATATATTTCTGGGTGCACGGAATAATAACAGCGCGTTGAGTTCGAGACTGTAATATTCCGATGGCTTACTTAGCATTTTGAAGCACGCGGTATCAAGTTGTCTCGAGTCTTGACCCACTGCTGGTTTGGACATCCGTTGGTTTTGCAGAGTTCTTATAAAACCGGTACCAGCATATCAAACATCCGATTTCGGAGACCTCTTCCGAGAGGTCCGCTTTGCCGTGATACAACTCGCTTGCGTTGTTTGCTTTAATAACAGCACTAGAAAATTAGTGAACAGGAATTAAGTATGAGGTGTTTGTCATCTGTCATCTTCAAATATTAATCTGATAATTTGATGAAGGTGTTATTTAAATTACTATAACTTTACGCACCATAAAACATGCCAATATCCGATAAGTTACCACGCTATTATCGAAATATTTTTTTATTAAGAACTGGTATAGATTGAAATAAATATTCCAACATTTTGAATGTGTCCAAATACACAAAATCTGGATTATCTCCAATTACAGGAGTTATTTTCATATTATTTGTGACATCTCATCAAAGATGAAGAAGAATATATTAAACCAGTCTATGACGGTCGTCAGCCCCGTAAATGCCCAGACTTCCATATTCTTCTTCATCTTTGATGAGATGTCAAAAAGTAATATGAACTAAATATTGTTAGTTCTCAAAAAAGTTGGTAAATATATAAATATAAAATATAAATATGTAAATCTATAAATATGCATAAAACAATATGGAAGTCTGGGCATTTACGGGGCTTACGACTGTCATAGGCTGGTTTAAGTGATCACTTTACACACGTGTAACATTCACCAATTCGACACATGATTGACAACCACACTACTCAAATTCTTGGAAGTTCTATATATATATAGTTAATCCAATTTCGAAACATTGTACAAGAATCACTAAAATTTTTCACTAGAGACATCTATTTGTGAGATGAAGAAGCTTTAATTTACCCCGTAAATGCCCAGACTTCCATATTCTTTTTCGTATATGTTATTCTGTCAAAAAATAATATGAAAAATAACTCCTATAATTGGAGATAATCCAGATTTGTGAACAAGTATTTGGACACATTAAAAATGTTGTTAAGTAAAACTTAAATTAAAAAAGTAACTATGAAAACTATATATTTGGTCAAATTTTGATACTTAACATACTGAGCACTGCATTTTTTCTCTGTATTTACGCCGATTCCGTCTTCATTCTTCTTTTTATAAATTCCATTTTTAACATACTTATACATGATGAGATCTCGATATTATTTTTTACCTGTAAAAACGGTACTATGTTAAACGTACTCGTACTTATTTCTTGAACCCGTTTCTAGTGTTTGACCCGCGGCTCTGTTACGTGTTGTTGAATTCTGATTATCGCAATACAGATGATTGGGAATTTGTTTTCGTTATTACTAGTACAGATTAGGTCAGGTGGATAGCTGAATGAGATAGATGCATCATAAAATGCAAGCTGGGAAAATTATTTCGCATAAGAAAGAACGAACAAATAAAAAGTAGGCTACTGTAAAATCTCTCTTTAATTATTTAATAGTTAATTTGAAAAAAAGTCCATTTCGCTTGCACTGACATCGTAAATTACATATTACAAGTTGCTTCATGTCAAATTACAAGTTTTATTAACCAAATCGGACGCCTCACAAATCAAATTGAACATTTAACTAATCATTTAGGATGTTTTAGAAAACAAATTGGACTTGTTTTGTAAAACATCCTATATGATTATATTGGATTTTTTTTGAAAAGTTATAATTTTTTAAAATACATTTAAAGTAGTACTCATGTTTCAAAATAGTAAAAACATGTCTGAAAACAGTACACATCGCGCGCACAGATTATGACAGCGCGCCGCGCACACTTGCCAACTACTAACGCACTTGTCAGTCTTAAGAATGAAAGATGTGGGCAGGTATTCACACTGCGGTATATGAATATATTTATACTAATATGAATATATTTTCTAAAATTCCAACTTTTTTTTATAAAATACAACGCAACGTCCAATTTGAAGTGAAAATCCTGTATCTACATATTTTATAGCTTTTCTTCAAAGTCTCGCAATTGCCATTTTTCCCCATTAGATTTTTTCTACGTCTGCGCGTTATATTTTATGAAAAGCTTTCATTTCTAATTATCACCTTGTCTACTAACACAAAGGTTTTAGAAGGATATAAAAGAGGCTTTTAATGCATCAGCGTCTTCACATTTCTGAAGCTTTTAGCCTGGGACGTCAATAAGGTTTTATATTACAAGTCACGAGGGTCAACTTATCCACCTGGTGTCTACCACAAAAGGTGTTTATTTACTAAACACGTTTAAGCTGCATAGGTAACTTTACGACCCATATATTTTTTGTGACGTATGCCAGCAATCAAATTATGCTATTTTCAGCAGCTTTTAGCGATTTCTTTCTTATAACGTAATTTTAAGGCCCAGTATTCGATAAGTCGCCTCTTAATTTTGTCTAAACCCAGGTATCATTTTACGTAATGGATTTTTTCTTAAAACACAATTTTTGTATTTAAAAAAAAAAAGTTTTTTTCGAAATAATTATATTGTTTTGAAAAAGTTATTGAAGAGTAAGGAGTTAAAAAATATTTATTCTACATATATTCTAATAAACTAAAAATATCCGATATTCATTCTTAAAAATCGGGCTTGGAAAGACATGTTACCTTTTCGGCGGTTGGCCGGGGAATGAGTTCTGTCTTTGCGAATATTCCCTTAAGGTGTAATTATTCTTATTTCTTCAAAATGCTAGAGTAATGCTGGTATAATATACTCGTATAACCACTCACCAAGATTTTAGTCTACCGGTTTCGAGACGTACCCGTCTCTTCGTCAGGTCAATTACTGCACCAGCATGCACACAATATTACACATCACTACCTACTATGGAATATCAATACACACACTTAGAAATAAAGAATGAGCCAAATAAAGACTAGCACTTTATACTGCATAAGTGAAACGCAACACTGATAATGTGAACGCATTATATAAATTTTTCCTGAAAATCTCCGTCGATTTAAAAAAATAATTTTCTTTACAAAAGAACCAATGTAACTTTTTTCAACTACAAAATATTAATTATGTGCGTCCAACGTTTTTAGCTTCAGGGATACCTCGGGTTATTATTGAATAAATATTAGAGTGTAAAAACACTATTATGTATTTTCAACCCTCTTGCCCTGGGAATCGAACCCGGGACCTCCAGCACGGTAGCTAAACACGCTAACCACACCACGGAGGCGGACAAATGACTAGTTAGTTTGGTTAATTACATTCTTATTTCTTTTACGAAATTGGTTACACTTAAATCTCGTACAATTTAATGACTTCATTATTTCGAATCAATATCGCATCCGGCGAAAAAGTGTATGGGACCATAGATCGGTGATGGATATGGTCCATTCGTAGAGCGTTCTTAATTATGAAGTAGTAAATGCCAGAATGCCTTTATGGCGCGTGACGCATGCGAGATCACGCTCGGCCCACAAGCCGCAACCGGGGCACGGCTGAGAGATGGACCGGTGGACCTTTTAGCCAGCCTAGCCGGTGTCAAAAGTTACCGCACCTACGGATATCGCGTGAATAAATTACTTTCCATCTGTACGCTAAGTGTGGGTCTATTTTCACATATTTACTCTTAATTAGTCACCATTGTCGGGCTTATAATTCTCTAAAAACTCATTTGCAAGTTTAAGACTTGCTATTAGTGAACTTATTCTAAAGTAGTACGGCTGTCCAAACTTAAAACACAGTAAAGGACTTTTTTTTGCATTTTTGGACTAAGTAGAATCTACTTAGTCCAAAAATGCAACAAAAAATGTTCCTTACTGTGTTTTTAGTTTGGACAGCCGAGTAGTAGTAGTAGTAATACGTAGTTGAAATGCAACTATTTTATATTATATATATTTAATGTACAGTACGTAGCTTCAATAATAGAGCAGTAAATTTTTATTATAATTTTTTACTTTATCATTTATACTTAATATTCAAGCAACCACATATACATATAAGGTATCAAATATTTTAACAAATATTACTAGTCTATTTTTGGTTGGTTGGAAGATATTGCTTTTAGCAATAAGCCCGCCAATGTACGTATATTTTTTTCTGTACATGAAGTAATTAAAATAAATAAATAAAAATGAGTTTGTTTTATTCTCCTTAAAAAAATCCGCAATAACTTGTATTCCAACCCACTAATTTGTTTCGTTCTTTAATAATTTCATGGATAATGGGAGTAGGTCATAGAGCTTTATGTGCGAAATACTGGGAGTTCCTTTGACGAGACGAGGTGTTTGTTTGATGTGTTTATGCTTTTAACTCGATTTATCGACGTTTTTCCTTTTAAAGTATCAAATTTTATATCATTTTACCTTAGATAATTGTATTCGCTGTTACAGACTGAGATTGAATACCAGTCTGTGTGGCTTCGCATTGCCACAACTTGAATATTTCGTAAAAGGAAATACGGAATGAGCTTAAAATTATTGGATCTCTCGACAAATCGGAATTATAATCGCCCCGGGTGGTTCATGTGGGAATAGTTCCCATTGAAGATTACATCTCTCAGCCCTTCAATCTGTGCTGCCATCTTGATCGGTCACTCTTCGCTTTCGTAATTCCACCGAGCGCGACCAATTCCTAATGGTCGCCAGCCGAGATAAGGCTGGATGGACGTCTACATCTGACGGTATTATGGTCTAAGCTTTCATAAAATTATTTGTAATCCTATTGTGCGACGACACGCTCGATTAGGGTTCTATTCCTTGTTGTCGTATGTTTATGAGAAATTTCAATATCACGTGTAGTCTGTATGATCAACGAGTTGTTAGATTGGGTAATGTTGTGGGAAAAGAGGAATGAATATATCATGTGCTGATAAGAAAAGTCTTATATTTAAATATAAATACTTGTTTTAAAGGCATCTCAACTTGATATGTAACACGTATCATTTTTCCGCTTTGTATGAAAAAAGATGGAACTCTGAGCATCCCAGGGCTTACAACCTGGCATTTGGCTAGCTTAAGCGATCGCTTTATACACTTCACGTGTAACGTTCACCATTCTGCCCATTATTGAACATCTATATTGCAATAGTTCTAAAAACTTAGAATAGTTCTAAATTAGCCTTAGATCTTAGGCCTTAGATCCTTCTGCATACAGGTAATGTTTTCGATGCTTTTGTGAAGTATTTATTAAGCTTATTCATTTTTCAACATAGGTGCTATTCATTCCGTATTATTTTACATATATTTTTAGGAGACAGCCTGAAATAACATTTAATTTTCTTAAGATACTTTTGTCCGCCTCCGTAGTGTAATGGTCAGCATGCTCGGCTGCCTCTCTGGAGGTCCTGGGTTCGATTCCCAGGGGGTTTAATAAATAAAAGTGATTTTTTCACTCTGATATTTATTCAATATTACACTGGACTGGTACCTGAAGTGGAGGGCTGATCACCTTTCCTTCATGTGTAATCGATCGAGATAACACTGCGTTTAAATGAAGCAGTGCCCTATGCACCATTGGGGTGCGGTAAGGGTTTTATTATTTTTATTATAAGATACTTATATTTTGACCAGTTGATTATTGACAAAATAATTGTTGTATGTTATATCGGACACTGGATATTTACCCTACGTGATGAGATGTGAATTTTAAATCTGTCTTAACTTGATATGAAACATGTATCGTTCTTCCCCTTTTTTATGAGAGAAGGTGGAAATATAAGCATGGGATGCTAATAATAATATTATAAAGAAATAATATAAATATTATTGATACTTGTTGCTGTAATTGTTTTACGGGGTCGATGGAACACATTGGATGCAAAAGCCATTCGTCTTTTTCATTCATGTTCAGATGTTAAATGGATGAGTGAGTTCTAAACAAGCATGTTACGCGGCGAAGATCGATCGCTTACATCAGCCGCCATGAGAGCTGACACACATCGCGAGAGTGGAGTGTGTGGTGTGAAGTGTGTGGTGTGGTGTGTGGTGTGTGGTGTATAGTGTGTAGTGTAAGGTGTAGCAGAGTGAGGAGTGCGGCCGGTTATCTGGCGCTGTGCCCCGCGGGCCTCGGAGGCCCCATTCCGCGCTTCTACACACTCGCTTTTAGCGCACAAGGGACAGAGGTCCCCGTTTGATCGTATTTTTCGCTTTACACTCGTATGCCAACACTTCAAAATCTTCATTGTTAAAAATTCAACATTTATTACTATTTTTTTCAATTGTACTCAGGTACGTACATAATTTATATGTTAACTATTAATTAATCTAACACTGATTTTTAGAGTCTACTAAATTGTATTTTATTATTAAAGATACATATAAATAAACTTTATGACATTTGCTTCGTGCGACATCTCAACATAGATGTAGAATATGAAAGTTCGGGTATTTGTAGGGCTTATGACTTGTCATAAATTGAGATGTAAATGTATCGAAAATATAAGATACAACAATGCAATCGAAAATATTGAAAATGCATATTGACAGAAGCTGTCAATCGTATTGCTAGAGTACTGTAACGTACAAAAGATGTCGCTTCAATTGCGACCAAAAATGCTGTTTAAAAAAAAGTCTTTAACTGTCACAAGTAAAAACACCGTTCACCGGTATATAAATCACAACGTTGCGTTATGATTTCAAAGCAATAGATCAATAACTTGAGGAAGTTTGATAGTGAACAAACTAATATTTACAATATATTTTTATTTTTATAAATTATCGCATGCATCTCTGGCATTAAACAAGATATACGTAGTGAGACTAGGAATGCATGTGAATTCTTCCATGGAGTGTAAGGTTATGCTGTTTCAACGTGTAATGCAATGGTATACAAAACATTCCATAAGTTTTTCTCCTATGCCTCATAAATACCTGTGAGTATTAAATACTATTTTATTACATTATTTTTTGACATCTCATCAAAGATGAAGAAGGATATGAAAGTCTGGGCATTTACGGGGCTGACGACCGTCATAGGCTGGTTTAAAGGATCACTTTACGCACGCGTAACATCCACCAATTCTACCCATTATTGACAACCACACTAATCAAATTCTTGTAAGTTCTATATGTATGAACCAATTTTGAAACATTATTCTTGAATCACTAGAACTTCACCAGAGACATCTATTGGTAAGATGAAATGATTTGTGAACAAGTATTTGGATACACTCAAAATGTTGTATCTATTTTATTATAAAACTGTGTTATTAAAATAACCATCAATCAGTGGCTATTTTTATCCGTAGAGGATAATAGTAATGAAAAAGATTTTAACTAGAACTTTTTTTAAATACTTATTTTTTCATTCTTCAATTTCACGCCGATTCGCCTTATATTTTTCGCCTCCTCTGTTGAAACTATAGCCGCGTCATTCTTTACTTATCCGTCAATCAATTTGAGAGAATTCAATTTTACGGCTGCTATTATGGACGCAGAAAAAACATCAGATTCCCGGTAAGCGGAGCTTTGTTAGTTTACGGAAGGCAATGTTGTAGTAAACAAAACAGGCCACGTGATTAATGGTCCATTCATTTGGTCAGGTGCTTTAAAGCGGAATCGTCGCTATGCGGGCCGTTCAAACTATGCTTTATGATGATAATGGACACTGCTTCATAATATTTTGTTAACAAAGCTTTTCTCACGCTGATTCGATCGTTTCTACCATCTTAACGGAAAAAATAATTCACAGTAATTAATTATTTAGATACTGTACCTGCTAAATACATGAATAACTCGTCGATAAATAAAATATTTTTTCCGTCAATTTTTTTCCTTACATTATATACATATACATTAAAAACTGTAGTTTCATATTATTTACATTTTCTGGTTTTTGTAAGTCGTCGAATGATATGTAATTATTATTCTCTTTTACCCATATCCATTCTTCTCACAATGGGTACAGGAGCCTGTCTAATATTAAAATGATTTTCATCCGGCTTTTATTATCTTAATTATGTAGAGATTACTTTCCCAACACAGCTTTGAGAGGAAGTTCACCATGCTATTATCATTTTGAATCGATAGCCATTAAAAAATACATGATTTTACATATATTTTGATTTACGATATAACTCTTCATATCTAATTGTGATTTACTTTTGGAATCAAAAGGTTTTTAGTTTTCGAGTTTATATTTGAATACTGAGTTAATTTATAATACTTTTTCATAGTGAATACCACTATTTATGAAAATGTATTGCGACACGTTGTTTCGATGCGTTCCGCATCATTTTCAAACACTGTATGATGCGGAATTCATCGCAAAACGTATCATAATAGAAAATGAGTTTTTAAATTTAAATTTAAAGTAAAACTTGAATTAAAAATGGATAGATATTACGACTGAGTGACCGTCGAATCGATTAATGAATTTACTTTATTTTTATTTTAATAACAAATATTTGTTATTAATTAAAGTCTTACTTAGTAAATACCACTTATTTGAAAAAATGGATATATTTTACCACAAAGTGACTGCCGAATCAATTAATGAAAATATTTGTTACCCTAATATTACCCTTATTAATTTAATTTTTGACGGCTATCTTATTATTGCAGTAAACTCTGTTGAAACTAAACATAAAATGGATATCTACACGCAGGTCATGCCTTTTTGAAATTTTTGTCGTTATGTAATAGTGTATTTTGTATTAGAAACATAATAATAATAATTTTGGATGATTTATAAAGCGCCATTTTCGTAAAATACTACCTCAAGGGCGCTTGCTTATACAGAATGGATTATGATATGGAAATGATAATGATAAAAAAATATATAATAAAGAAAAACGTTGTCAATCCGCTGAGTCTGAAGGGGGGAAAGTGGAGCCGCCGTATTATTGCGCCTTCTTCTCGATCTTCTTGGGCTGCAGCATGGCCAAGATGTTGGGCAGGACGGCTCCCCGAGCGATGGTAGCGCCGGAGTGCAGCTTGTTGAGCTCATTTCATTGTGGATATTCAACTGCAGTTGGTTGGGGGTGATGCTGGTCTTTTTGTTGTCACTGGTGGAATTGCTAAGCATCTCCAACACCTTGGCAGCCAGGTACTCCATGACGGCGGCGAGGTATACGGGCGCATAAGCCCCAACTTTCTCAGCGCAGTAGATGCGAGCTGGCGTGTTTTGGGTGTTTAAAATTGACCCTGCATTCTATAAAGTTTATAATTATTTGTGTTTTATACTGCAAGGATATTTTTTCGTTAAGCTTTAATAATAAATAGCACAAATAGAAGTTGGAGTTAGTGCATGTTTTTGGATCGCTATTGTTTATTGTGTACACAATATTGACAAGGTCGTAGGAGTGCATGCACGTGTTGTTTGTTCCGAGAAATGGACCGCATCACGCACCAAGCTAACGTATGCACAATATATTGTAAAATGCAAAAAAAAGTTCACCTAGACGTTCTCCTGACCAATCTAGGCAGATTTGATTCCTTGGGATGAGGGACAAGTATAAAAACGAACTTTCAACATTATTTTAAGTGTGGGTGATTTCTTTACAGGTGATATGACGGATAGTGGTCAATTAAGTGGATAATGAAGTTGAGTTACGGCGCTTTCATTTCCTGAGGTTAACCTGCATTAGTAGGCGTTCGCACCTTATCCGTGATATATTTTTACCAACATCGGTCTTTGTCTTTAATTTCGCACTGTCAAAGGCGAACAATGTATAAAGATTTTCACACGGAGAATAATCTCGTGAAAGGTTGCGTGTATCATCCAATCTCTTTTTTTAACAGCCTCATAATTATTACGGTTTCATTAAGTAGAGGCTTTAAATAATATAAGCACTCAAATTTCAAGATATCTGCCATTTTAAGCAACGCAATAAAGGGTCAAGAAAAGCGAAATTCAATTCCTCATTCTGAAGTCACTTTAAAAAATATATTTTTTCAGTATTTTAAATGGAAAGGGAATATACAGGTACTTCTGTTCTTATGATATACACAAATATTTTAACTTGTAATATTATTTTTGGATTAGCCGTTGCGGTCTTAAAATAGGAATCAATCTATGTAGTCATCAGGTTCGAACCACCGACGTTTGACTCTATCAATTAGTTTCAAACCACAGACTTTTGACTTTAGATCCACAACGCTACCTCAGATCCACAAACCGATCCTCATAACGTTTCTATACTTTTATAATGCATGACTTTACAATATTACCAGATCTCACCAGTATATATTTACTTAGGATACACTAATCAAAATAATATGTAAAAAACATGTAATAATATTTCTGGCTTATCCTAGTATGTGTTGCGTGTTAGTGCCTTAGGTATATCATATTTGTAACAATTATAAAAATTCTCAGCAATTACTTCACTAGAATCCCTAGAGGTGTCGTCTCTAACTCACATGTGAATGGGTACATATATTAAGTATACGTTAGTAAAAGTAAGCTCCAAAACTAAACGGTGTGTGTGTTTTTTTTAAATCATGGGCAGAGTGGTGAAGGTTCCACAAATGTATCTAGTTACTTCATCTCTGTGAAGACATCTATATTCTCAATTACTGATTCTATTACTCATGTTATGGATCAGTGAATACGATAAACTTTCGCATCAACATTATATCGACGTATTATTTTTTGACATCTCATCAAAGATGAAGAAGAATATGGAAGTCTGGGCATTTACGGGGCTTACGACCGTCATAGGCTGGTTTAAGTGATCACTTTACACACGTGTAACATTCACCAATTCTACCCATTATTGACAACCACACTACTCAAATTCTTGGAAGTTCTATATATATGAACCAATTTAGAAACCTTGTTCATGAATCACTAGAACTTCACTAGAGACATCTATTGGTGAGATGTAAAGAAGCTTTTTACTAAGCAGAAACTCTTATATTAGTATGTGAGATCCGAATCCTGGATTATAATCACACACATGAGAAACGCCAGAAAAAAACCATTTTCATTTTCATTATTAAGCTTATAAGTTGACCAGATAATTTATTTACAATTGTTTATAATTGGAATTAATTATTTATAATTGGAGATAATCCAGATTTTGTGAACAAGTATTTGGACACACTCAAAATGTAGTAAAATTATATTGACGTGTTATTTATCTCTTCATATTATTTTTTTATGCCACGTTTCCCTTTTATAGTTTTATAGTGGATACCGAACTGCTTAGTAGATAATATCAGAAGTTTGATTAACCGATGATGTATTCATCATGCTGTTAAATTAGAAAAAGAAACACGTGTAAAATACTCGAAGAGTGTTGGAGAGAAATTTCACATCAATTAGTCGCTGTAAACTTCGCATCTTCTTAATTCTAACAAAAATGCCTGACTAATGACCTGAAAACGAATTAAGCTAATTCAATTGAATATTTTAATGGTTGCATAATTAAAATAACACATTTTATATAATGAACGCTAGTTAATTTTCAAGGCTCATTACAACAAGCAGGTATCTCTGTTTTATGTTTAATCGATTGCGAATTGTAGTTTCATCTATTTATTTTCGTACGTGCGGCGTGATGATGTTCAAACAGAACGATATTAAGGCCCAGTATTCGTTAAGGCGCAACTTAATTTCCTTTAAATCCAGGTAACATTTTTCGTAATTGATTTTATTTTAAAAGACCGTATTTGCACTGAAAAAATAAGTTTTCGGTCGAAATAATTTTATGATTTTGAAAAGAAAAGTGTTATTGAAAGGTAAGAAGTTAAAAAATATATATTAAAATATTTTTTCAATACCTACATATTCTAAAAAAATGTAATACCTACATATATTAAAAAAACCTATATTCAGTATTTTTTAAAAATCGGGCTTGAACAAACATGTGTAAACAGACATCTCCGGTGGTCTCCGGTGGAATGAATTCTGTGTTTGCGAATATCCCCTTAAGAATACATAGCTTCCCCTTTCTTTTGTTTATACTGATACTTCCTACTAGTAATTTTGAATCTTCGGAAAAAAACGTTTTAAATAAAATAATGATTGAAATTCTAAACTTTCAATAATAATATTATTTTATTTATTGTTTCGGCATTACCTTTGTGGTAAGACATGTTACAATGATTAAAGAAAACACTTGTTTTATACCACTTGAGTTTTATTAAAGACTACATGTTTCAGAAGTTAAACTTCCATCATTCAGGTCTGTATAATAACTCTATTAATATTTAGTTGTTAACCAGACCTGAATGATGGAAGTTTAACTTCCGAAACATGTAGTCTTTAAAAAATTCATGTGGTATAAAACAAGTGTTTTCTTTAATCATTATAATATTATTTTGCGTAACATTTTTAGTAGGCACTAGCATTTTTTTGACTTTTCAATACAAGATACACCGATCTAAGCGTGGATAAAAGCAAACTTTAATATTAAACTAAGACTTATGTTTTGTCGGCTCTTTATTTCTGTGTTATTTATGGTTGTCCACATTTCGAGCTCGCCGGAAGCAGTACTTTACTGTTATTAATATAACAAAAGAATAGGGATAAGAGTAGGTAATTATTGTGAGTGCTACTGATTCGTGCAACTTCTGGTATAACACTAATGAATCGTGCAGTTAGCGCGTGAAATGCATTCTTTACCCGCCCGACTCGTAACTTCTAAAGGCCTAGTGCAGGGATAGAGAAAACCTTTAATAATAATAATTAATTCGGATGATTTCTTTAGCGTCATTTTTGTGAATTACTACAATACATCAAGGACGCTTTTTATTTTAACTTATTTTATCATTGTTTTGAACAAAACAGTATTTTTTTAATAAACATTGTTTTCGGTGAAATTTTATTTAATTTTTTTAATTTTATTTAGTTTTCTTGCATTGTATTTAATAAGTAGTTTTAAAGTACTATGAATATGAAAAATAAAGTATTTTTTTCAACACAAGAGGCAGCTCAAATTTTGCCACCGGAAATTTGGGTGTTTTTATTATATACTACGAGTTTTAATTTTTCATTTAAACTTGCTAACCCTGCTTATGGGTTGACGGTTGGTTATGAAATCGTTGTTGTATTGTTTCTTTCGGACCAAACCGCGTCCAATATCAACAATGACAATAAACTACCTAAAGAAAAAAAGGCGTGACTCTTCGAATGGGTTTGTGTATTAGGTAGGTAGGTTCTCGTTTATGGAAATTATGCAACTTTTTTTTCTCTAAATTATGTTTAGTTTAATACATTTTCCAGCGAAAGAAAACGTTAACGATGTCAATTCACTCCACAATGACGCATCTTATTAGAATTTTTTACCCATTACAAAAAACTAGAAAATTAGGAAAAAAACTCAATTTACAGACAAAGTTAATCGAAATCATAACCTTCGCCTCAGTTTTGATCTTTCTGATCTCCCAACATCCAACATCATAGGTGGAGATTTTTTCAGTTGCATAAAATTACCCACATACAAAACACATAAACGTATTTTTTTTATTATTAGATTAAAACCAATATTTTTAGCTTTTCCACTTTTTTATTTGACCAGCGACCGGGTTTCGTCGTTACCGACATCATCAGACCAGTCTGATGATGTCGGTAACGACGAAACCCGGTCGCTGGTCAAATAAAAAAGTGGAAAAGCTAAAAATATTGGTTTTAATCTAATAATAAATTAAAATGCAATTCCATCACGAAGTGTCAGTGGATAATATAAAACATAAACGTAGGCTTTTTTTTAACGCGTAACTTTTGAAGGCTATGCAAAAGCTCTTATTTTATCGTTGTTTTGAACAAAACAGCGTTTTTTGTTAAATATTGTTTTCGGTGAGATTTTATTCAAAACTTTGAGTGTTTCCATCGCATCGAATTCAATAAGTAATTGTGAATTACCATATACATATTTACATATACGCCTGAAACTTTATTTTCCTCCGAAGAATTTTGAATTGTGTCCATGTAAACCTGTTTTTATTTTCATTTTCCCTTTCGAGGTTATGAATATCGTGCTTCCTCGATGAAGTTAAGTGGGTGGGTGTGTATGACGTGACACCATTTGCAATTTCAGCCATATAAGGGAAATACCTACGGCTGGACCCTGGGAATGGTTGGATCGATTGAATTGATCGCCGCAACTGTTCTAGTGTCTAGTGAACCAGGTCGACAGAGCCGCAACCGATAAATTGTTTCCTACTTGTTTCTGCTTGAACTCTCCAACCTCCGGGGAAGGGCACTTTGAACTACTAAACTTGCTTGGCTGTTGAACGCGAAGAGAAAATCAGCTGTTTGTTGAATGTATAATTTTGCTTCAAATGATGAATCGGCTTATAGAGCTGCAATATTTTTTGATATCTCAATATGGATAAAGAAGTATATGGATTTCTAGATATTTAGCTTTGACCTGCCTATGATAGGTCATAAGCCCTGTAAATACCCAGATCTCCATATTTTTCTTCATCTATGTTGATATATCAAAATGTACCCAATGCATAACAAAAGTATAATTAAATTAAAATAATATTGTATAAATATTCGTTTTGTATTCGTATTATATTGTTAAATATTGTTATACGTAATTGATGATATGGAAAAATACAGCAAATTAAATAACACTAATAAAAGGTTTTTAAAAAATTCTATCTTTACATGCTTCAAATTCAAATACTTTTAAAATTATATTAAAAATACTTCAAATAAAATTTTCATTAGTAGATAGATAATATGGAATTGAATAAAAATGCGGAACATTTTAAATATAGCGTTGTTTGAAAGATTTTATTTTTTTCGTGATGTTTGTTCATTCAATTTGGCAGTCAAGCAAAAAATGTAGACTTAATCAATCAACCACTTATCCTTTCATTACACACAAAAAGTACTTGACTAGAGTGAAAAGGCATCCATTTAAGACTTTCAATAAAACTATATTAAAAGAGAAAATAATATTTAAATGATTGTGCATATAATTAATTATATGGTAAAATATGATTCTTATGTTACTCGTTTTTGATAGCGTGATGTGTGAAAGGGAAACTTGTGATAATATCACGAACCGTGTTTGCTTTCATCAAATCTAATCTGACTTTAAATTGTGAATATTATCAACATTTATTTTTATACCGTGCTATTATTTTATCATAGCAATAGCAATAGTCTTCTCTCTGCTAATAGTATTATCTCAAAAAGACATATCGCTCACTCCTTTCAATAACGTCATTTATCAAAAATCGTAAATTTTCAGTTTTGCATGTTTTCGTAATATCCAGGAATACTACAACCCAGCAAAAGCGGCATATTTTAAACTAATATTTACCCGCTACAGGGCAGAAAGTGTTGTTTTTGTATTTTGAAGAAAGGGTATTATTTAATTATTTTTTTGAAATACACTAAATATTTTTCAAATGTAGAAAAAAACATTCAGGTTTTACCTAAAAAGACCTGTTGCACAGTAAAAAGTTCAATAAGTGGCTTGATATTTATTTTTAATAAATTGTATTATATTTCAAAACTTTAAAAACGTTCTCCTGAAAAATCAAGTTTTTTGATTTATGACGTTCTTGAAAGGAGTGAGCGATATATGTTACTATCATTATGGCTATTTTTTCATCATCATTTCATACAACCTTCAAATCGTCATTCTGTAAATCTCTTATTATCATGATTATATTCACAATTCGCGTGGCAATGAGGATAGCCTGGATTGACTGGTTGTGATCGGTAGCCTGGAGAGGAAGATACCCACACGATGGGCCGACCGAGTTAAGGCAGCAGCAGGCACCTCGGTGGTCGGAGCGCTACGTGCTGTCAAGGGATAATTGGAGAAGAGTCATTGCTTCCACAAGGGCTTGCAACCCTCAGTAAGGAGAAATAAGACGGAGAAGAGAGATATTAGATAACATTGTGTTTCACTCTCTCTTGCTGCTCGCTGATAGTGTTTGAAGGAGACGTGTATTTACCAGTGCTTACTATTTGTTATTTTATTATGATTTTATGTTATTAGACTATTTGTTATAAGACTTTTTGTTTCTCTATTAGTGTATTCATTAGTGTATTTTTATGTTAGATACTGTATATATGTATTATCTCAAAGGCTTCAGCCGTTTAATAAATAAATAAATATTACCAATACATAATCGAAAAATTACTACCAAAATGGATGGAAAAATCAATGGGTATTTAACTCTTATATTTGTGCATACTATTCGAATGACATATTTATTACAATATTATGAACCACAGAATCCATTGCTGGTGAATACCACACCATGGAATCAATAACTTCATGAAATTAATCATTTTAAAGTACTCATATTATAAAGGTGGAAACTATGTTAAATAAATATTTTATTATAAAATAATCTATTTTAATTTATGTATTAATATTATATCAAACACAGTTTTTTGAGTCTACTAAGTTGTATTTTATTAACAAAAACACATGAAAATTATATTGTGACAATTGTTTCGCCTCGTCAGGGCATTATCAAAATTTTTATGTGTTTTTGTTAATAAAATACAACTTAGTAGACTCAAAAAATCTGTGTTTGATTTAATATTAATACATAAATTAAAATGGAGTTCTATAAATTAAACGCCAAATCAATAAATAATCTATTTTATTTTAAAAATAACAAATATAATAATGAAACCCTATATTACTTGTAGAACGATTATTCCGGTTCGTCTTAGAATCAAACAGCATGTTCAACGTTTTATCTACTTTGCTGTCAAACGTTTCTTCACTTTTCCTCGTTCGCTCGATATTTCTTAATGTAAACTGTAAAACTTGGTCTTGACGTTAGAGATACATATCAGCCCCGAGGTATAGTAAGTTATGAGCATTTGCGAATGAGATTAGGGCCACACCGCTCCCCGGATGTAGTGTTTGTATTTCCATATATCACAGCATCAATATCCCAACCGTGGAAATTGATTTAACCCATAACATTTTGTTATCGCCTATACGTTTATTGCCTTACGCACTGATATTTGTAACTCTTGATTTATTTTCTGAATTAAAACGTATTAATTTCAAATAATGATTGCATTTTTATATTGATGTATGACTAGTTTCCAATGGAAAATAAACTTTATAAATAAAAATATGAATGTTTATTTGTCCAAAATCTCAAATTTCCTCAAGTTATTCACCGATTGCATTTTATAGAATAAAATAACAAGTATTTAATTTTTTCTACGTGAATTTTATTTGACCAGCAACCGGGTGTCGTCATAACTAATATTATCAGACTAATGTCTGATGATCAGTGATCTGGTGACTAGTCTGATGATGTCGGTTACGACGAAACCCGGTTGCTGGTCAAATAAAATGCATGTGGAAAAAATTACATCGTTCTCATTTTATTCTATAATAATGAAATATATTATCTATTCATATTTAAATTTAATAGGAAATGGTTTACTTTTTTCAGCATACTAGTTTTCTTTACGTTTTAGGATAATGTATATATAGTTTAAGGAATAATTAATTATCCTTTAAATCACAAGATATTCATTCCATGTCAATAGAGATCAGTAGGTTTTTGTTTTATAAGGTTTTTGTTATTGTCATAGTTTCCAGTTTGGTGGTAAGTGATAATAACCATTTGATTTCGAAAGAAATATCTCATCCCAATAAACCAATACTTTCTCGTTTTCTACAAACTACTCTTTAAATATATGACCGGCCTGTATGATTATATTATTATTGTTTTCGACTGTCCGTGAATAGTTTCCCATCACGACTGATTGATACCTTGATAGATAGATAAATTCATATGCTAGGCGTGATACTTTGTAATGACAATAATAATAGTAATGTTTAAAAATTCCCTTTTGAATTACATCTGTGAACTACGTACGTGCTAAGGCAAAAAAATTAATGAAAGTTTTCTTAGAAAAGTATCGAACAATTGATATTATTAATGGCTCTCTATCTCGAATTAATCCTTTAAAAAAATTATATATTATTCATTTATACGTGTTTTTTTTTTTTTTTTTATATTTTTATTGAACATAACAGCAACACAAACATAACTCAACATTTCTTATGGCCTACAGCGTGCTTTTTGACACTGTTGTCACTCAGCAGTTTTGCTTTATTGACTTTTAATATTTTCATTCCGTCAAAGTGTTCTTCACATTAAGGCAAGGTGATCACTCCCGCGCTTCAGGGACCAGTCCAGGGTAATATTTAATAAATATTAGAGTGTAAAATCCCAAATATTTATTATCACCCCCCCTGGGAATCAAACCCGGAACCTCCAGCACGGTAGCTAAACACACTAACTATTACACCACGAGGGCGGACGGGTACAGCTAGCTGTAAAATAAAAGCATGAATGTTTGTGAAACGGAATGATCAACTTTGAAGTTGAATAAGGAAGATGTGTTCCCCGGTTGGAACGTAAGTAATTGTGAAACGGTCTTATGATGTTCAATTTTGAAGCTTACGAAGGAAGAGGTGTTCCCCGATCGGAACGAAAAGTCAGTGAGCTTCCAGGTCCCACGTTAGTAATATTGTAATTGGAACGGCGGCGCGCGGCGACCCCCGAGGAAAGGTTGTGACGGTTCACTTAGCGGGCGGTGGGGTCGCCGGAGCAGTGCCTACCAAAGATCAAACGTCCATTAATACGCGAGCATTGCACGAATTCGGCTTTCCGTATGGAAATCCATAACAGTTTCATCGCCACGGGCTGACGTAAGGACACGCCGCACGACCCTCCTAGCTCCGACCCGTAGTTTCCTTTTCATTTAATTAACATTTTTAAGAGGGAAAGCTGTATGGAAATCAGAGGTTTCGTAGGAGAGTAGGGTGTGTGCAAATATACAAGATTTAGCCACTTATTACGATAAAAATTAATAAAAGAGTTTCTGCTCAATTAAAAAGCTACTTCATCTCACCAAAAGATGTCTCTAGTGAAAATTCTAGTGAATCAAGTACAATGTTTTTAGAAATTAGATCAAATTATAGAACTTCCAAAAATTTGAGATGTGTGGTTGTCAATCATGGGTGGAATTGGTGAATGTTACACGTGTGTAATGTGATCACTTAAACCAGCCAATGTCGGTCGTAAGCCTCGTAAATGCCCAGATTTCTATATTCTTCTTCATTTTTGTTGAGATGTCAAAATAATATATCTTATAAAATAAAAATATACGTTGTATACTTAAACATGATGTACTCGTATGTCACAATGGAGAATGAGAGTACAATGATAATAGTAAACTAAATAAAATACCAGTACACTGCTTCCTGCAGGGGTAGGCAGAGAGAATAGACCGACACACCAATATGTCTAAAAACAATATTCGCCTCTTCCTGATTTGTGCATCTCCTTATACATACTCGCGGATTC
This sequence comes from Brachycentrus maculatus, assembly GCF_059751285.1. Lineage (NCBI taxonomy): Eukaryota > Metazoa > Arthropoda > Insecta > Trichoptera > Brachycentridae > Brachycentrus > Brachycentrus maculatus. The sequence continues at coordinate 625,589 of NW_028281014.1, forward strand.
TCCATTGATCATTTTTAAGTATTTGAAATACTCGATCGTATCAAATTTTTGTTCTCTTTCCTGTGCTGCCATTTCCGTCTACATTCGCACTAACGATAAAATTAGGAAAGGTGTGTTAAGATGGTTTGGCCATGTGTATCGTAATGAGTGAAGAAAGAACAAAAGTGATTAGAAATAGTGGTATTTACCAAGTAAAACCTAAATTGAAAATATTATTCTTCTTTAAAGTAAATGGATTTCTCGTATTTTGCTCTCAAAATACCTACACATGTTTGCACTGCACCTACAGATGTTTTATTTTATTGCCGTATGGAATTTCCGCCACCTGATATACCCGCGATCTGTGATTGCTGTCCGAGCATTACGCCGACATCACGAGCACGTCGACTGTTCGTGATGAGACGCGTACAGTACTACATACAGCTGTAAACTGGTCCCACGAGCTGCAGAATTCGGTCAGTGCTGACCTTGCACTGGCCGACATATCTCCTGTCGACTTTGGCAGCCATCATCTCGGGTGACAGGAGATGCGAGACGGCCGGACGTCTGTCTCCAGGAAGCTGAGTTACTCGGGTGCGTCCGACGAGGAAACAATTTATTACAGTGCGTCTGGATGTAACAAATCGCTCACTCCTTTCAAGAACGTCATAAATAAAAAAACTTGATTTTTCCGGAGAACGTTTTTACAGTTTTAAAATAGAATACAATTTATTAAAAATAAATATCAAGCCACTTATTGAACATTTTACTGTGCAACAGATCTTTTTAGGTAAAACCTGAAGGTTCTTTCTCCATTTGAAATGTATTCAGTATATTTAAAAAAATAATTAAACAACACATTTTCTTCAAAATGCAAAAACAACACTTTCTGCCCTGTAGCGGGTAAATATTAAGTAAAAAATATACCGCTTTTACTGGGATATATGTAGTACATTTTTCTGGCATTCCGAAAACATGCACAACTGAAAATTGACGATTTTTTATTTATGATGTTATTGAAAGGAGTGAGCGATATGTACCTGGTGCAATCGGTGATAATTGAATTCAATCCGACGATATTTTTATATTAGGGCTGAGATCTCGAACGTATGAATTTAGAATGCGATCGGCCATATTAGGGGGTAGACGTCTTACCGCGTTCATTTTTTTAGAATGTACTATATATTGGAATTATACTTTTTTGAAGAACATACATTTAAAAATATAAAAACAATTTCTTTTACTCGTTACCTTTCATAGAATGAAATAACAACTACATTGATTTTTCCATATAAATAACTTAAATCGTAACCTTTTAATAACTTTTGTTTATTTCGAAGAATAACTTATTTTTTCAATACAAAAACGGTGTATAAGTAAAAAAAATTAAGAAAATTTAGGTGGGTCTTATCCTATGTCGGGCCTTAAAGATGTTTTATGATACATTATGTCAGACTTCTTATTCCGATATTCTTGCATCGTCATGAAATTCACTTTATATTTGAGGTTTTTTACAAGTTTTTTTCATCATCCTATATACTGTCAGCTCGCGAATCCGATCGCTCCGTAATCCGAAACGCGCTGTAATCCGAACGATTTTGCGGCTCAACTGATACTAGTTTCAAAAATTCTACCTTCATAGCCGAAAAAGCTTTCAGTAAAGCAATCGACTGAGCTGAAGAAGTCGTCCAGAACACTGAGAAATTGATGGTTTTGAGACGAATGCGTGATTTATCTCAGATTTGTAGATATATAATACTTTTCACATTGAACATTTCGTTTCTTGTCCTCCTTTGGCATAACTCGCAACAAGAGCACAACATTTGCCGCGTCAGTCCGATTCGCAGTGTCGTTTAATTACCATGTGCAAGCAATGTTTACATTTTCCTCAGAGCCAGTTCCGGGCCGCGAACGGTTTAACTCTGCGAAGGAAGAATCGTCACCGAGAAAGTACAATGGACCGCCGAGGTCACGAACCACACGCGACCCGCGATTTATGACCTCCTCTCTGCGAGCTTTAGATACCGAACATTACGATACCGGTCCAGTGATTTGTTTCTAATTAAACGTAGTCGTGTCTGACGATTTCAGCAGATAAGTATTTTTTCGTCGAATTCGTTAACACTTTCGCGTATTCTCGGTTTGTTTACGTTACAATACAAAGGTAAGCATTCTAAACCTTTGTGTACCTATGACCATTATAAAATGTTGTCGGTTGATTTTGTTTTGTTAAAGTCATTGTATCATTCGGCTGTGCACTTATATACCATCATGAATCTGATTTGATCGTGGTTTGTCGCAATTATTGTTAGTCAGCGTTATTGCTTCAGGCAGCTCGCGAAATTTCGCAACGCCATGCCTGGGACAATATGGTTCATATTATCTTGTCCTTAGGAATAAATGTGTGCACTTAAATTGATCTCGTTGAATCGGAAACATCAGATTAAGTAAGTACATTTGAGCTGCCCGAGCGACTATAGAGACTGAATTCTTCGATCATTATTCACACAGAGAACTAAAATTTATAGGACGAATACTCGAAAAATACTGCGATTCATATTGACTTAGATGAAATTTATACAAGGGTATTAATTAAATGAATTTTTTCCGCCTCCGTAGTGTAAAGGGCAGCACGCTCGGATACCATTCTGGAGGTCCCGGGTTCGATTCCCAGGGGGGGTCAAATAAATATAAATGATTTTTTCACTGTAATATTTATTCAGTATTATCCCGGACTGGTACCTGAAGGGCTAATCACCTTTCCTTCACGTATTAACGACCAAGATAACACTGCATTTATATGATGCGCTGCCCTATGCACCCTTGGGGTGTGGATAAGGGTTTGAAGAAGAAGAAGGAGATTAATGAAGTATTAAATATGGAGTTCGATAAAATTTTATTCGAAAAAAATTCTCTCACTGTGAATACTCGTATGCACGTTGATCATTGAATTTATTTTGCTTTGTGTGATTATCGTTAAATAAATTTAAAATATAAAATAATTTCACTAATACCAACTGTAACAACAATTGAAAATCCGATACGTGTTCATATATTGTATGTTATAATATAACTAACTAACTAACTAACCATCACGCCGCTTCCCCGCAGGGGTAGGCAGAGAGAATAGAGCGCCACACCACTCTGTCCTTGCAAACATTCTTCGCCTCTTCCACGTTCATGCGTCTCCTCATACATACCCGCCGATTGTTACGACTCTTAACCTGAACACTTTTAAGTATTTGGCATACCTGATCATGCCATGTTTTTCTCGGTCATCCTCTGGTTCTTTTCCCAATTACATTCGCCTCATAAATTTGTTGTACCGTTCTTTCCTCACTCATTCGTTCTACATGTCCAAACCATCTCAACACACCTTTCTTAATTTTATCGATAATGCTTATCTCAGCTTTGCATTCCTTCCTTATTTCACTATTCGCACATCTATCATACATCGTTTTATTACACATTCTTCTGAGAGATCGCATTTCGACTGCATTCAGTCTACTTTCATCCTTCTTTTGCCAACTCCATGTTTCACTTCCATACATTAGAGTTGGAACCAGGACTCCGTTGTGCACTGCCAGTTTAGCTTCTTATTATGTTATAATATTTTTTCCAAAATGTCTTTACTTGTGTCAGAAATCATTTGTTATTTCACCTAAATAAATTTGTTATCTACTCATTATTTTTTTTATCTTAATAAGGTGCAAGATTATATTTTCCCATATGAATGTATAATATGACTACATAGTCGATCGATGTTCATAGCAATCGTCAAGAGAGTATTGCTTATCAGAAAGGCCGTATATGATAAGATAAGGTTATTTTTTCGATTTATCTTAATATTGATTGACTCCTTTGTTTTTATTAGCGGACCGATATTAACAAATAATTATTTCGGTTATTTTAATTAACATGTTTTGTATATTTTTGACAAAAAAATACCTAATATAAGAGTTTCTGCTTAATAAAAAAGCTTCTTTACATCTCACCAACAGATGTCTCTAGTGAAGTTCTAGTAATTCATGAACAAGGTTTCTAAATTGGTTCATATATATAGAACTTCCAAGAATTTGAGTAGTGTGGTTGTCAATAATGGGTAGAATTGGTGAATGTTACACGTGTGTAAAGTGATCACTTAAACCAGCCTATGACGGTCGTAAGCCCCGTAAATGCCCAGACTTCCATATTCTTCTTCATCTTTGATGAGATGTCAAAAAATAATATAAAAAAATACCTGATGTATACTTACACGTTCCATGCATATTACTAAACGAAACACGTGTCAGAATGGATTTTAAGAAATAGTGGTACATATTTACAAATTATAAATTAATTTTAGAAAAAAATTATTGTTTCAGCGAAATATAATTTTTTATTTTATTCCACTGGAACAAGTGTAAATTTAGAGATTAGAAATTTGACTAATGGGTAACCGTTACATTTTCGTTTATCCGATTGAGTTGGTATTCGTTACTTTTTCCCGGTTTATATTTATTTCATCTTGAATTTTTATGGCAATTTGTCAAATATATTTGGTACTAGAAATTCCCAATCAAATTTGTGCACTGATTGGCATGATGAGCTTTAAATGATCGAATTCAAAAACCGAATTGTGTAACGATTTATTTCAATGAAGTCGTTGTCTAATTCGGTTTATTAATTCGGTCGTCTACCTTGTTTGGGTGTGGGTTGGCCTTACAGTGCAATGAAGGGAGTCTGGATGGTTCCACTCACGTCACTTGCGCATACTTTTGTCTCCTTACCGACGACATCTTCGATCTCGCATATTTCTCTTATCCTGTTGTTCCTTATTGTGTCTTTAAATCTTGCCAGATAGTATTCTTCTCAATGGTGGACACAATATATGTAATTGTTTTCATCGCCAGTCAGCGTCGAAACGTCACTAGGAGGAATTGAAACAATAGTCCGATGTATTTGTTTGACTGTCATACGAGTATTGTATGAATATGCACCGGCATGTTGCATGGACCGGTAATGCATCATTCGCTGATATTGTACATAAGTTGACATCGCCTAACTAGCGTGCGTGGTCCGACGGATGATAGTTTCCCTCTCCGGAAGTTGGTCCCATGTATGTTTGATCTACATGCATATCGTTTTCTATCGTTGGCTTTCTACCGACTTCCTATTTCTTGGTAATTGCAACGTGTGCTCTGAATACTCATTAACTTTAAATCAATCTCGTTTTGTGGTTAAATTTCATATATTTTCATGTAATACCCCACGTTTTCCTATTCCGACTAAATGTGTTACTGTTTTTTATGTTATTGTTTTTAGTTGTTTGTTATCACTATTTAATAAACTAACTAACCAACTAACCATCGCGCCGCTTTCCCGAAGGGTTAGGCAGAGAGAATTAGAACGCCACACTACTCAATATTTGCAAACATTTTACATCTTCGTAAACCCACCGATTATTTCGACTCCTGACCGGACCGCTTTCTAGTGTTTGACATACCTGATCATGCCAAGTTTTCTTCGGTCTTCCTCTGCTCCTCTATCCGACTACATTCGGCACTTATATTTATTTTACCGTTCTTTCCTCACTCATTTGTTCCAAATGTCCAAACCATATCAACGCACCGTTATTTATTTTATCTCAGCCTTTCCTCAAATTCACCATTCGAACATGTCAAGCGGTCGGGCTTTCAAGTATTTGACGTACCTGATCGTGCCAAGTTTTCTTCGGTCTTCTTCTGCTGCTATTTCCAACTACGTTCGCCTCATAAATTAGACTAACCGTTTTTTTCCTCACTCATTCGTTCCACATGTCTAAACTATCTCAACACACTTTTCTTAATTTTCTCGATATTTTTTTTTAATTGTGTTTATTTTGTTACAGTTGGTGGTCAACCTAGCGATGATAGTATATCGCGCTCTGGACTACGCTCAGCCTGAAGATGAAGAGAGGCTCGTGTCACCCGAGCTGGAAAACTTAATAAGAGCGATGACTGACGAAGACGGTAAGAATAACAAATTGAATACTCTCCTTGTCTTTTCTTGAATGTTTTTCCAGATACTTTGTGGCACATTTTATAAACTTTATATATTGTAATAAAACAACTTTGTTTTTAACCACTTTTTTATTGGTACATTTTTTCTCGAACCGGTTTCGACAAGAACTTTGTCATCATCGGGGTTCGACATGTACTAATTCTACATTCAACATTGAAATATTCATAGTTAGATGAGTGGGCGGATTCAAACTTAATTTTTAGGTTTAATTTAATATCCTTAAACCCGCCCACTCACCTTACTATGAATATTTCAATGTTTTAGAATTAGTACATGTTTAACCTTGATGATGACAAGGTTCTTGTCGAAACCGGTAGGAGAAAAATGTATTAATAAAAAAAGTGATGAAAAGTTGTATAATTTTTATAAAAAAATCTTCTTTTTATTCATCGTTCACTTTGTGTAATACCACTTAAAACTACTTTTGTATTACAAAAAGTAAACGATGAATGAGGATAGTGTTATATTACCATTCCATAAAGTTGACAATGCTTTTTTTTTAAAGGAATAACCCGCAAAGCGTCTATTTTAGATGCTTGTCTGCAGGTAGGATAGTAAGGATAGGGAATGTAAATGTGAAAAATACATCACAAACACCCAGAACAATTGAAAATAATTTCTTGAATTCATTTTGCAATTGGCGGGAATCGAACCCGCGACGCCAGTTTCGCAGCCGAGCGTCTACCCAACTACGCCACGGCGCCTGTCAATGACAAATTAATACGATTATCATCAAAAGAGTTGAATCCCATAACATTTTCGCATCTCATATGTAATATATGTATGTACATAAAAGATGCCACTTGCTTTAACCGGAGAGATGCTGTGGTAAAATGACACGGATTACTTTGTTTCCGTCATGATCTCGCATTTTCGATTCGAGGCAAATATTTCAGAAAGTGAACATGTCACGATTCGTGAGAAGTGAATTGTTACCGAAGATCGAGGCCGAGGAATGTAGGTCTTCGTTTGTCCAATACTGGCCAGATGTCTGCTCTCGCACTCCTAATGCATTATAGCATACAACAACTTCCCGCTGGCGATGATGACAGCTGCGGTACAATTCCCAGACTCCGCCGAGTGATGCAGTTCCACAGATTAAAATCGACCACCTTACGGCTCTTTCAACGTGGCCTTTGACACTTTTTTTTCCTTAGGCCGTAAATGTAATAACATTAATTTAATTTAAAAATCGTTAGTTAAATTTATGTACCACCGTTACCATCACGTCGTTCCCCCAATGAGGCAGGCAGAGAGGATGGAACGCCACACTCTTGTCTGCTGACATACACTCCTAGCTTCCTTCACATCCATACGTATGGTCAGTGTCGTGCATAGATTTTCAAATATGTGTAATCAGTAAGGTCATGTAAGGACTACTTAGTAGAGTAGGGCAGGCACTGCTCTTCTGCCTATATGGAACGCACGCCACTGTATATAGTCATACATGCCCTCTGATTACACAGACTTTTGACACCACCAGGTTTTAGGTTCTGATTGATCTGATCGTGTCAAGTCTTTTTCAGCCGTCCTTATTCTGTTCGCATTTCCCAAATATACTTTCTTCGTTATTCATTCGCTCCGCATGTCCATACCACCTTAAGGAACTCTTAATCTTTTCAACTATCCCTAGTTTAGCCTTACATCCCTTTCTAATAAATGTGTTCAATATATATGCTATTCTATGTTACGTTAAAGTTAAACGTAAGAATACCTCCTAATTCTAGAATAGCGGTCATAATTTCTAAAATGATAAAGCTAAACGCGTTTAAACTATGAATTTTTGTAAAAATTGTTATTATTATTTTATATTATTCTTTTGTTTGTAAATAAAAGTAATACTTGACATTGGCAGAAACATCCTTTCACTGGGGGACTGCCAAAAAAAAAGAATACCTCGATTTTAATTGAAATATCGTATGTTTATACATTGTACCGTTCTGCCCACCGGATCTGCCTCAACACATATTAAAAGGTGCTATCTTCATACTAAAGTGCTGATTCGGTTCTCAACAGGACCCAGTGGGGGTTATATTACGAGTTGTCAGGTGCCAGATGTTTTGGACCTTCTCTTTGACCTGTATATTTGCACCAAATACTCAGTTGAACAAAGCATTGCCCACGTGTACATCGGGTTTTAACTGAGTAAAAAACAATGTGTTTTAGTTTTGAATATTTTGTTTTACGTATTTTATACTTTATAAGAGAAGATTATAACGTAGTATATTTAAGATGTTTTAATAGATATTTTAATTTTATCATGTACTCTTTGATTATTTTCATATATTTAATAAAAAAAACCCCCAATGACCATAAATTAAATTTACCTACTACTATTCAAAAAACATTTTTCTTAAAGTTCATCATATATAATATAATATAAATCCCTTACCGCACCCCAATGGTGCATAGGGCACTGCTTCATATAAACGCAGTGTTATCTCGATCGATTACACATGAAGGAAAGGTGATCAGCCCTCCACTTCAGGTACCAGTCCAGTGTAATATTGAATAAATATTAGAGTGAAAAAATCACTTATATTTATTAAACCCCCCTGGGAATCGAACCCGGGACCTCCAGAACGGTAGGCGAGCATGCTGACCATTACACTACGGAGGCGGAGTTCATCAAACTGTAAAAATTATTAATATAGAAATTTAAAATAATTACTTCTAACATGTGTTGTGAAAATAGTGGAATAATGACAAATTTTAAGACATTTTGGATTGAATCCAGATTTTGTGAACAAGTATTTGGACAAGTGTGTCCAAATACTTGTTCACAAAATCTGGATTATCTCCAATTACAGGAGTTACTTTCATATTATTTTTTGACATCTCATCAAAGATGAAGAAGAATATGGAAGTCTGGGCATTTACGGCATTTTGAAGTTCTAGTGATTCATGAACAAGGTTTCTAAATTGGTTCATATATATAGAACTTCCAAGAATTTGAGTACTGAGGTTGTTAATAATGGGTAGAATTGGTGAATGTTACACGTGTGTAAAGTGATCACTTAAACCAGCCTATGACGGTCGTAAGCCCCGTAAATGCCCAGACTTCCATATTCTTCTTCATCTTTGATGAGATGTCAAAAAATAATACAAATTTTAAGGCTGATATGAGCAGTATCAATGAAATTAAGATAGGTGTGTTGAGATGTTTGGACATATGGAACGAATTAGTAAACAAATGATGGGAAAATAAATATGTATATGTTACGAATGTAGTTGGAAATAGTAGCCGAATAAGATCGAATAATTCATAGTATAATTAAGCACTTGAAATACAGTGGACAGGTCAAAATAATAGATAATAAATAAGAAAACGCGTTTTTTTTTTGGAAAGATAGAGTGGTATGGCTTTCTATCCTCTGCCTCATGGGTCGGCAACCTTTTGTTGTAAAAGGGCCAAATATTTTTCATGGGGATCAGTGCGGGCCGCACTTGCAGTAGGTATACATACAATATTTATGTACAAATATTTTAGTTTTAAAAATAAAACGCTAAGTGTATATTTTAACGACATTTGTTGTATTTAATAATATCAATGAGATTCCCTTCGCTCCCTTTCTCGCTTCCTTTCACTCGATTGTGTATAATATCGTCCGTCATGTGCGTTGCGGCGAAAATCTCGCGGGCCGCACCAAGATGTCTCGCGGGCCGCATGCGGCCCGCGGGCTGCAGGTTGCCGACCCATGCTCTGCCTAACCCTTCGGATAAGCGACGTAGTGGTTATTTAGTTACATTTACAAAGTTAAATACATGGTTTCTAATTTTGCGTATTTCTTTCTAATTTTTTTTGTTATAAATATGTAAATCAATCGTAAGTAGAGTGTATGGTTACAGAAATATGTTTGAAAATATTACGTTGCCATTCGCCTTAATAAACGCATTTTTTGTGCGCTCAAATATTTGCATTAAAATACAAGATATTATAATAATTAGTTTGAAAAGAAAGTGATACAAATCAAAGTGTCTCGTATTAATGATAATATTATAACAATAGTACCTACAATGAGACGTATTTAAAAACAATTCGCGTAAATTTATTTCGAGATTTTTCTCAATCATTTTATTGGTCGACGTATGACTGCTGCAATCTGTCCTAACGATTTTTTTAACGAATCTACAGTTAGAAAACTCGTTACCTTACAATTCGTATAGTACCTGGCAGGAATTAACTGTATGGCCTATTGAAGATTCATCGTTCGTTGAAAAAGTGCATACTATCTGCATACTCATCCTAGGTTCTGGGTTAACGGTACTTATGGGATATCTGGCCTCTGCCGGGCCAGTGCCTATATCACATTACGCAGTGTAATCAATCCGTTGCCCTCGAGGTATAACAGATTCATCATTCGTTTGTACGTAAAATATTATTTGGTGTTGATAAATTATATTCGTTTTGAGGTTTCTACGGTCTCGTTTCGCCGAAGGACGTCAATGACACGAAATGGAATTCCGAAAACTAAATTTATTCCCATCATTGTTTAAAATTGTTACATTTTAATAGAGACTGGCTATGTTGAACCGGGGCAAATAGGGGCAAGATGACTCGAAAATCGGACACAATTCACTGGGTGCATTGAATACAATATTTTAGGTTAAACTTGATTAGTTACGGGTAAGAGTAATTAAACAACATAATTTCATTGGTGTTTTATCAAGTTTTATTATGTTTTTTATAACGTTGGTATGTAAAAAATATTACACAGTGCATTAAAAAAAATCGAAATAATAATCAAACACAAAATATTATTTAAAATACAAAATTTAACACATTTATGAAGATGAAGAACTATCGGCAAAACTTTCATTCCTAATGTCCACAACATCGTAAGAATATTGAACTTTATATATTAAATGTTAAAATCAAACACTGCTTTTTTGATTCTACTGAATTGTATTTTATTGTTAAAAAACACATGAAAATATATTTTCTGATAATTGTTTCGCCGCGTTATAGCATTTTCAAACGAATGTCTATATTTTGTTTAACAATAAAATACAATTAAGTAGACTCAACAAAGTCGTGTTTGTTTTTAACATTTAATATACGTATATAAATTGAAATAGAGTTCTACAAATTAAACGCCAAATCTATAAATATAATATTGGACGTTTGGACGCTATATTATGTTCTTATTTTCAAAGAAGGATTTGATAAACGAGACAGTATCTCATGTTACAAAATGATGTCTTTGTAAAGATGACCCTTTTTTCGATGGATGACCCATCGAGATCCACATGTTGTCCCATTCATCATCCAACATGGTTTGGATCCAGTCAGCTGGTATGTTGTATGTAATTAGATGTTGTTTCCATCATCCGTCATTGTTTAACATTATTTAGCTATGCATAACATCCCGATATGCATCTGCGTTATCCACACAACAGTATTTCTAAAAAATGCACTAGCCAGTTTTACAACAAAAAAGATCACATTTTATGAAAATTACTATGCATTAATGATATTTTATATATTAACAAAAAACATGGCGTTATTTTAATATCAGAATTCAAAAAAACATTTAAGGTGTCTTCTGAATTTGCTAATCACCTTATATCTGAAGACTTTAATTTAAATAAATGAATCGACGGGTATAGAAAATTTACATGTAAATAAAACTGGCCTTTCTTTAGATAATCTATGTAGAAAAAATTGAAATAAGTAAAACAATCAATAAAGACTCATCCATAATAAATAACCAATTAAATTTAACTACAAGTCCACTTGAGATTTATTTGCCTTCATTAATTTTTTTTTAATTTTTGTAAATTTAATGTGGTATTACACAAAGTGAACGATGAATGCTTAGGAGAATGCATAAATTAATTAGTAGTTTATCTAGATTTTTATTTATGAAAACTTATATTTTTTAATGTACTATTTTTCTTCGAAAATGTCCAAGTTGTTAGATGTTGATAGTTAATATATTTTTACTGTTAATCATTTCTCAATTCAACCTTTGGAGCACACGTTACGTTGCCACCCGTTATACCCACTGAAGACTGTTAAATATGAGATGTCTCGATTCTTGCGCTTACGACCAAGAGCTTGTGAAATCGTCTCTTAATTATTGTCACAAATGTTTTAATTAGTGTTTTGCTAACCATTTGTGTACGTTGGAAGTTGGCTGTAATAGCTCACCGGATTATGTCATGTGGCATCGATTTCCCGCGCTAACGCCTTCTATTTGTCACGCGTCATTGCTTCCGCTTTAGCACGCTCTCAAGGTTTGTCGGATTACTGAAAACGCGGGCGGTTATGGTTTCTAATGATCGGAATATCGTCCTTAATCTACCGCATATATGTAACTACTATTAGTCCAGATTACACCTTACTTCACCCCGTCACAAAATTCATCTCCTCCTTTCCACTTTAATAATAGGAATACGCTTTGAATTAGAAGTATACAGATCGCGTTCCCTCGATCGTTGAATGTTAAGCTCGCGTATATGGTAAATAATTCATATAGTTTAATGCAGATACACATATACGTGAAATGACAAATTACGTAATAAATTTTGTAAATAAAAAGCTTTGTTAACTTTGTGGTATGGTAATATAACACTCTCCTTATCATTCATCTTTCACTTTGTAAGTAAAGCAATTAAAAATACCCATAAAAAATAACCAACTACATTTTAACTTCAAGTCCACTTTTTGTTAGATTCATTTGACTTCTTTCTTACTTTCAAAATTTTATTTTTGAATAAATGTCAGACCGTAACAATTTCATATTAATGACCTGATGATGGAATGATTATTCCAAAACCGGAAGTCATGAATTAGTGTTTTTTAGAGTGGTATTACACAAAGTGAACTATGAATGATAAGGAGAGTGTTAAATTACAAAATATCAAAATTTTTAGAATTTAAATCTTTGTACTGTAAATAATCTGTCGATTTCATTTCCGATACGAGTATTATTTATTCTATTCTATACTTTTTAGTATTAACCTTTGGTTCCTACAAATTTTGATATCTTTCGTTTTATGTGTGAATCACACTGAATCTCAGATTGGGAGATGTGCGTCTTTTTACATATTTTAACAAGGACTTTGCCGTCACTTGATACGATCATAATGTTATTAATAATATCAAATGAAAATGCCGCCAATAACCGATTGTAATCTTGTCAAATGATTCATGAACTTGTGATTTGATACAAATCAATAATCATTACGTATTTTTACATCGCACGTCGTCTTTCCATAACTGCAGAAGTAAATGGTACTAACCTAATCAGATATATATGTAAGCTAACTATGGCCTTAACCCTTTCAATACTCTAGGGATATATTGTCCCAGTGAATTTCTAATTATTACTAAAATAATTTAAATGCTTTCAAATGCATTGGGATCTGGGATTTTAGTACTGTGCGGTCATAGGCTGAATAAAAAATAAATGTTGAATTACAATGTTGTTTTTTTTCTTTCTTTTTAGTGCAACATATATTTTATATGCTCCACTATTATACTTATCATAAAATACTGTTGGGACACATACGACACACTCATCAATACTATTGGGACAGTATGTAAATAAATAATATGATCATTTATTTAAATATTTGTTTTTCCCGTCAAACTAAATAAGCAATAAATATTTTGTGCTATAAATTTTACTTGAAGTATTGAAATAAAAATAAAATCGTATTGAAAGGGTTAAAGTCCTTTATTTTTGATATTGGGTTCCGTGCCTAGAACTTCATTAAACTGTATCTAAATTCGACATTGGATGCTCACTACAAAAAGGGATATCTTGTAAGCCAATCTACCCCCTGTAATACTTATAAACGGTTATATCATAAATGATGTATATACATATGTAACACTTATTTTTTATATAAACAAATAATATGTAATTTATTTGTTTATATAAAAAATAAATAATTTAGAGGTGTTAGAAATAAAAAAAAGCGGTTAAACAAAAATTAAATATAATTAATAACCAAATAAACATTAGTCAAAGTCCCATTTTAATATTTTTCCCATAAAATCAAACCCAACCTAAACAGAGTTATCCCCTTCCTTGCTCTTACCCCTCCTTAAAACACCATTACCCCCACCCCTACCCTTTCGAAACCCAACAACTTGTACACTGTTTCTTTTTATATATATATTTAGTAATAAATGTAACCCTGAAGAGGGCAACAGGTTGTTGCCGAAACTAGTTGGTTAATAAAAATGTGAGTGGATCAGAACACAAAGTATTTTTATTTCTCGAAATAATATAGGGTCCGCCATCTAAAGTTTTTTTTTTCAACTAGTGCTTATTTCGTGAATGGTAACACTTAGCTCATGTCTGATTTGACAGATAATTAGTTTTATCCTTCCGCTGAGCGAATATGGTTGTGTATACGCTTGAACAGCGCTGGGAAATATTGCGACATTACTTTGAAAATCATGGTAATGTTGCAGAATGTGTGCGAAAATTGCGTACGGTTTTTGGAAGAAGAGAAGCACCGTCAGCTCCGTATGTTCGTTATCTTGTGAAAAAAGTGAAAGAAACTGGCATCCTCATCGATAAACCAAAGCGTGAAAAGCCAAAAACAGTGCGTACACCCGAGAATATCGATGTTGTGGCAGAAAGTGTGCGTGAAGCGCCATCAACATCAATTCACCGTCGTTCTCAACAATTGAACATTTCGGAGACATCATTGAGACGAATTTTGCATAAAGACCTTGGTATGACGCCATACAAAGTCCAATTGGTTCAGGAGTTGAAGCCAACTGACCATCCAATGCGTTTTCGCTTCGCTGAGTGGGCCTGCGATCGACTTACAGAAGATGCCGATTTTGCCAAAAAAATCATCTTTTCGGATGAAGCTCATTTTGATCTTGGCGGGTATGTAAACAAGCAAAATTGTCGTATTTGGGGCACAGAAAACCCGCACGCATACATTGAAAAGCCGGTACACCCAAAACGAGTCACTGTTTGGTGCGGATTTTGGTCCAGAGGCATAATTGGGCCATTTTTCTTTGAAAATGAGCAAGGAGTGGCCGTTACAGTCAATGGCGATCGTTATCGGGCCATGTTGAACGGATTTTTGTTCACAAAAATTGAAGAGGAGGATATTGGCAACATTTGGTTTCAACAGGACGGCGCTACGTGCCACACAGCCGAAGCTACACTCGATGTTTTTTATAGCATTTTCAAAAAAAAAAAGTTATTTGGCGGACCCTTTATATCAATATGATCCACAAAGTTAATGTTTTCAATACTCAAAAAAAAAAAATAATAATCATAATATGTTGCTATTATTACATGTGTGACTAATAAAACATTACATCTATGTCCTCGTCATTCTCGCGTATCGTGTTGATCAACTTGTAGTATGGTCAATAATTTTAAGTTTAGATGATTTCTCTTTAGTAATGCAGTTAATTATGAAGGTTGCTTTCATTTGTAATTCTTTATCACTGATTGAAATGATCCCGGTCTTCTCCTGTTGCATTTCTGTCGTAATTATCATTTTAATAGGGCGGATGTGACTTCCGCTTCACAGGTAATTTAATTACACATTATTTTGTTGACGTTTACGCCGGGTGACCATGGAAAATGTAGTGTTAAGAAAAGGTTGACATTGTTATTTAAAGTAGTGATTGTAAACAATGATTTGTATATGCCACGTGGTATTTGCTCTTTGATTTATTTGATAAAATAATGTTAGGTGGAAAATAATCATTTTAATGAATCACGACATATCTACGTACGTCAATATGTATTTTATTGATAATAAATTTGTTTTTCATTAGAATGATTTAATGTTATATGTCGTATCAAGATAAATATTATGTATATTTCAAATATCAAGCAAATTAATATATCTTGTAGTTTTATATTATCATGGAATTTATAATTTGTTTTTCTCTGTGTCAAAATTTGCACAAAATTTATGCATTTTTCTTCGTGGAATCTCTTTTCCCGGCAATTATTTTTTTCTGATTTAACCTTGAACATTACTTGGCTAAATTTATTCATTACGAATACATTTTTCTACCATTCCCTCAAATGTGTATTGTGTTTGAGAATGCGTTATATGCTATATACGTACATCCCTCGTGCTTTTTGACTCTCCTGTTTTTTTTTAATTAGCCTAGTGTGTTTCTACTCACCTCTTATCTTGTGCTCTCATCAACACCTTTTTTTTGCTACTTTAATCTGACTTTGTAGTTCTTTCTTTACTTACCTCCACAGCTTTAACATATTTAATAATTTGAGAAATGAACGTGATTAATTTAATACATTTTTGACATCTAAACAAAGATGAAGAAGAATATGGAAGTCTGGATATTTACAGTGCTTATGACCGTTATAAGCTTGGTTAAGTGATCACTTTACACACATGCAACATTCATCAATTCTAGTCATGATTGACGACCACAGTACTAAATTTTTGGAACACCTAGTTATATTAATCAAACTCGTACATGTGAGTTCACTACCGCCACCTATATTTGAATAGAGAAATCTTTTATTAAGCAAATACTCTTTCTATTTGTATATAAGGTCCGAATCTTTGATTAAATTCACATACTTAAGCCCCGCCTCAAAACGTAATTTAAATTTTTTTTCAAGTAGCTTAAAATTTGACCAGTTATTTTATTTACAACATTTTAAGAGTGTCTAAATACTTGTTCACAAATCTGGATTATCTCTATTAATTTTAATATAATATAAGTGATTAATTGCTGTTACTAAATTACTTACTCACTAACCATCACGCCGCTTTCCGCAGGGGTAGGCAGAAAGAATAGAACGTCTTTGTTTTTGCATTCTTCGCCTCTTCCACATTTATGCATCTCCTCATCCATACCCGCTTCTTATTTCGAATCCTGACCTTGTAAGTGCTGCAATTCCGTGAATATATTTAAATATGAACAAAATCCGGTCTTAAGGATTCTGATGGGCTATTGGAGAAGAAATTATTTTGCACAGAACTAGCGCAATGACAGCGCGTTATTTGTACCTACCGATTTGTGTTTTATTCCAAATTCCACGTCTGAAATTCCTATTTACGTACGGTATAACATCAACAATGGAGGTTCGATGTACTATAACTGGTTCTCTTATTGTGTTCGGAGTTTGCTAGTTTTAAGTATTAGGGCCCTATACTGCTGAACAAACTGATCTCGCTCAACGCGTTAAGCTGCTTAGCTTCCACTTATTACTAAATGCCGGACAAATATTTGATCGAGGCAAATTCGTGATTTACTGATTGTACCCTGTCGCCTTCCCGGTTTAAATGGCCACTTGTCGAAACCGTGTTTTGAAATAGTATGAATTATGATAAAAAAATAATCCACACAAGACATATCTCTGTGGGACGATGATCCCGTGTCGAACTGAAACTAACAGGTTTTTTTTTAAATCAAGTCATTTATTATTAAAAAAAAAAACGTATATCTTTAATTCTGTGAGCAGAACATTGGGTTGGATCAATTAAAAGTTATCATATTTGTGAATTATAAAATACATATACTGCGTAAAAAGAGACTCTCTTTTAATTATAATGTATATTTAAAGCACTAACTTTGTGATTTTCCATTTTACATAAAATTAAAATGTAACTTTGTGATTTTAAAACAAAGTTACATTTTAATTATATATCTTTTAATTATTTACTTAAATATCAAAGATAATGCACCTATACAGAAATAAATAGCATTTTACCCTTACCCGCACTCCAATGGTGCATAAGGCTTTGCATTATATAAACGCAGTGTTATCTTGATCGTTAGCACATGGAGGAAAGGTGATTTGCCCTCCGCTTCAGGTGCCAGTCCAGGGTAATACTGAATAAATATTAGAGTGAAAAATCACATGTATTTATTTGATCTCCCCTGGGAATCGAACCCGGGATTCAAAACGGTAGCCGAGCGTGCTGACCATTAGTCTACGGAGGCGGATATAAATAGCATTTTCCATTGCGTAATTGGTATATAAAGAATTGTGATACTACACTATCTCATATCCATACGAACTACGCTATAAATTTGAAATTACCTCATTTGATTACTTTTTTTCTACATTTTGATTATCCATTCTGAATCTTCTGCAGTTCTGAAGTTGTTTGATTGTTTCCTTATTACGCAACTATGAGTATGATGTTATGATGCAGTATATTGTGTACAGAACCACGGTGACCTGCGTCTACGCGACTCTTCAAATTCATAAACATTTTGCACTAGCTTACTGAAAGGAATATAATGAATATTTTCCTATTATGTCCGTATGCACATTCTCATATATATGTACATGTAATACAAAAATGCAATGAATATCATCATTTTATAACTTAGCACGCTTCTTTCGTTGCAAAATATGGTGTTAGCATTGCGACGAAATCTTGTAGTAATAGTACTGAAATACTTATTTTATATATTCACGCCAGAACGCCATTATTGGCGCGTAGTTTTTATGTAGCTCATGTTCATATTGATTTTCGTATAAGGATGTTGGTTGCCAACAATGAGAAGTTGAGAATGAGTACTGCAGAGAACATGATTTGTTTTGTACAGGCATAGCTACTCGGGATATTTAAATATTAATTTTTAACAAATTAGTTACCTACAACAAATCATTAAGTGATAAATAAATATGTATCAACATGAATTTGTTTAATTTTTTAATGGTTGATATCTGATGTATCACAAACTAATGCTAAACAAAAAATAACGTGTACCTGTGAGAATTTTTTAAACCGTTCTTCTAAAAAATATGATGTAAATGAATGTCTCTTCACAGGTTCTGTTTAGCAAGGCGTTCATTAAGAAAAGTATTGTTTTAATTAATAAATAATAATAATAAAATAATGAAAAGAAAACATTGATAATTTTTATTTATAATTAAAAAAAATCTAAAAATAAACAACTTTTCAGGCTGTAAAAATGCACTCCAAAAGTTAAATGTATTTTTTTTTACAAAAATGTTAATAATATTAGTATATAACCACTCACCGAGTTGTTCGGTGAGTGGTTGTATACTAATATTATTAACATTTTTGTAAAAAAAAAAAATAAGTAAAAATGGGTAATCACGAAGTAAATGCTTTAAATATTAATAATATTGAATGTTAAATTTATAATAATAAAGTGCATAAAGGTCAAGTAAACCCGACTTGTAAGGATAAAAAAACAAAACGACAATTTGAAAAAAACAGGCTTCATAAGTGTATTTGGATGATTGATCCCCCTTGATAGCTTTGTTGATATTATAATTTATTTAATGCGCAAGTATCGTAAAATAGGAATAACTGCAAATATCATTATATATTCGCATACCAGCTGGTAGTTTACAATGCAATTTTCAATACGTGTAAACACCCAAATCGTTTGTTTACGGTTTTCGTTTCATAAATTTACGATGTTTTGTTCTGTGTTTCATCTCGGATGTGTTCCCTCTTTGGTTCATTCAAGCACCTTGATTAGGCGAACAAACCAGGCCTAAGTTTAACAATAGCTTTCCTTACCGGTGAAAGATCGTGCATTCGTTTATTATACCGTTAAAATATGAAAGTTTTACAAGTAAAAACAAATTCATTAAGTATGTTCCTCATCCTGAAGCACTCATAGATCGATTTCATAGATTGTTCATTTCATCTAAGTGGAGTAATTCGGAGCTGTGCGCTGTGATCGAATTTCGAGGTGAGTTGGCACAGCGTGAGGCGAAAATTCTCCGAATCAAATACGAGCGCTATAATTTTTATCTCATCTTTGTTGTTAAAGAAGCGGAAGTGTATTAAAAGGCTGAGCAAATATGTGAGAAATATATGATTGATGGTCGGTATGCAGCTTTTACTCGGATTTCTAAATGTGACCCCACTGCCCCCGTAGTAGAGCCGTAGAACAAATGGATCATAAAACATTGTGGAATCTCGTTTTCAATTCTCTCATTTAAAACGTACACAATGCCCAATTACTTTTATGAACTATCCAATATAAAACACAGATCTACAATGCACAAAGCAATGTATCGTTACATTTTGTGTGCATATCGATCAACGTTAATTTAAATTAATGTCGTCTATTTAAGTTGAATCGATGTTCAAAAGTCACGAGTGAATTTTTGCAAAATGAAAAGTTATACTTTTTTCTTTTATTTCTTTACATATTATTAAAATTTATGTTGCATTTTTAAGTTGGCAATAATAATAATTATAAGGTATTTGAATGTAGGTAAACACAACTCGACGTCTTTAAGGGAAGAAACGATGAAGTCACGTTGTTTTTTGCATATTTCAATTAATTTTTAATCAGTTTTTAGTATATGTAAATATAAATAACTTTTGATCTGTGAAGTATAGCATAAAATCCGTAGGCACAAGGTAAACAACCATAAAACCAATACGATAAATATTGACGAGAGAAGTAAATATATTAAATATTATTATTTACTTCTTAAAAACAGAATTTTTTTTTTAATAAAATTGCTAACTGGTCTTTCCTGAATGTTAGACGTTTTGGATTTCAGATTGTGTTCCTCTCACCTATCGTTATTATGACAATAACATTTTCTTCCTTTAGTGTTAAAAGTACACTATGTTAGTAGGTTATGTAAGTAATAATAAATTTCCATACATAATTCACTCAACTTTCTCATAATTTTAAACGTGAACAAATACCAAAAAAAAAAAACAATTTATGGCTATAGTTTTAAAGGTATTATTAATTTATTTCGAACGTATGTAAGACCTTGTCTCTCAAACTAATGAGGTTTTTATATTTAATTTACTGGGCTAACTGTTTGACAGCTAGATTTTTATTGTAGGTAAATTGAAAAGTAAATTTTTCACACTCGAAGAAATAAATCATGTGTTGTTTTGTACCGAAACCGAAGGTCAAACAAATGTTAGTAATGTTTTAGAATTATTTTTATCAGGAATTATTTTTTTCTATTTGATATGACTTGATTTAAAGTTGAAAGATATATATTAATAATAAAACACCAAATATATGCTCGTAAATCTTTTTTCTCATAGTAAATGAGATAATTTAAAAGAGAATTTTATTCTTTAAAAAAAAACATGAAAAAAAATGTTCAGGAGCATTGTTGCGCAAATATTTAAATAAAACGATAATGATTTCACAATATGTGATAATAAAACACCAAAATAGACATGATTATAGCTTTTCTAACGATAGCATTGTTTAATTTCCCGTCAAATTATGTACATGATGTCACCAAGATAATACAATTTTATTTACTACATCAATATATTTGGACAGTATTATCACATTTTTCGAGATAAATAAGCATTTTATAATTTTTAATTAAGCGAATTATGGTTTTCATCATTTTAATTTGTTATTATTGTTATATAATTTTTATACATTTTCCTGTACATAAATCACGTTTATTCGTAAACTTATTTTTAATAGGCTGATTATGTAATGTATGCTAAGATTAAATAATATACACTTCGTCATGTTGGGATTGGTTTTTACCAATTAAAACCAATCCAACAATAAGAACAGTTATTTCATATTATTTTTTGACATCTCATCAAAGATGAAGAAGAATATGGAAGTCTGGGCATTTACGGGGCTGACGACCGTCATAGGCTGGTTTAAGTGACCACTTTACACACGTGTAACATTCACCAATTCTACCCATTATTTACAACCGCACTACTCAAATTCTTGGAAGTTCCATATATATGAACCAATTTCGAAACCTTGTTCTTGAATCACTAGAAATTAAAGCTTCTTTACATCTCACCAATAGATGTCTCTAGTGAAGTTCTAGTGATTCAAGAACAAGGTTTCTAAATTGGTTCATATATATGGAACTTCCAAGAATTTGAGTAGTGTGGTTGTAAATAATGGGTAGAATTGGTGAATGTTACACGTGTGTAAAGTGATCACTTTAACCAGCCTATGACGGTCGTCAGCCCCGTAAATGCCCAGACTTCCATATTCTTCTTCATCTTTGATGAGATGTCAAAAAATAATATGAAAATAACTCCTGTAATTGGAGATAATCCAGATTTTGTGAACAAGTATTTGGACACACTCAAAATGTTGTAAAGAACAGTTAAGTTAAATATTTAGTGCCTTAAGGGAAGGAACTCAATATTCAGCTGCCAAAGATCGTTACCTTGTTACGTTTGCACACCTGAACTACATACAAATATAAGCCCAACTCAACATTGTTTTTTTAATGATTTGGTGCACAATGTTTTTTTACTATGACGATTTCGTCATTTGTTTACGTATCGCTCACTCCTTTCGAGAACGTCATAAATAAAAAAAAAACATGATTTTTCAGGAGAAGGTTTTTAAGTTTGAAAATTTAATACAATGTATTAAAAATAAATATCAAGCCACTTATTGAACTTTTTACTGTGCAACAGATCTGTTTAGGTTAAACCTGAAGGTTTTTTCTCCATTTGAAAAATATTAAATTTATTTAAAAAAAAATTAAAGAATACCATTTCTTCAAAATGCAAAAACAACACTTTCTGCCCTGTAGCAGGTAAATATTAAGTTAAAAATATGCTTCTTTGCTAGGATATAGTACATTTTCTGGGCATTCGGAAAACATGCTCAACTGAAAATTTACGATTTTTGATTTGTGACGTTCTTGAAAGGAGTGAGCGATATGTTAACATATGTGTATACGTATATGTTTACATATAACACACACTAAGTTTGCAAAAAAAAAATCGTATGCCTAAGAAATTATTTATATTACCCTTATCCGTTCCCAAGGGTGCATCGGACGCTGCTTTGAATGGAAGTATTGTTATCCTGAGGGTTGTTTAACCCTGTTTCCGTGAAGGAAAGGTGATGATCAACTCTGCGTTTCAGGAACCGGTATTACGCTGAAAAATCACAATCGAACCTGAGGCCTCCAGCACGGTAGTCAAACACGATAACCAGTACACTAAGGAAGCAGACTAGGAAATTATAGGGTGAAAAAATATGGGTGCGAAATTCAAAATATATCGTTATGAATTATGCATTAATGACAATTAAATTCTTAACAATTGAAACAATTGAAAGTAAAATGAAAATATACAAAACATGTGTGCGACCAATAGTCACTCATGGGATTAAGGCAAGACGAGATACTTCTAGAACAAAATCTCGACTTCGAACCTCCGAGATGAAGACTCTCCGATCCATAACCGGAAACACATTGCGAGACCGAGTAAGAAATACCGACATCCGGAGCTTGTGTAAGACGTAGGATATTGTGAGGTGGGGATGACAACGAAGGCGATACTGGAATGATCATGTAAACAGAATGTCAGATGACAGACTTCCACGTATCGCCCTTCAAGGAATCCCCGAAGGACGCAGACCCCCAGGCAGACCTCCAAAAAGGTGGAAAGACAGCTGGGTGTCAACATACCAAGAGCTACAAGCGGAGGCACAAACAGATCCTTAATATCTAGAAAAAGAAGAAGAAGAAATTCTTATCACAGTCGAGTTTAAATTTACTGCACGTTCTTGTTTGATTGCTTCTAAAGATTTTGTTTAGGAATTGTGATTGATAATAAGGATATTATAGTTTAACCTATATTAAAATGCTGCTGGGTGTTGACAGTGAGTCGAAAAATGAAGAACCTGACAACCCATCACGTTGTGCTAAAAGCTTATTGAGCTTTAGCAACATGAAAGCACGTACGAAATAACGATTCAATAAATCTGTAGGCATGAGTCACGTCCATTAGGTATGCTGCGTGATCGAAAGGGAATTCGGCGGTCTACTTGCGAGACGGAGAGCATATTATACTGTAGTACCCATCGATTCTCAAACGGAGCCTCTTATGTATAAATCCATTGAAAACGAAATTATTCGCAAATCAGTAGCCACAGTACCTACACGTAATTGTTTTATTTTTATTTAGTTTCCTTATTTTATTTAATTTTATAGTAATTATTTTGTTTATTTATTATTGTAATAACCGAGGCACTGATTTATATATTTGAGTATATTAAACCCTTCATTGTTGCTATATTTCAGAAAGCAATTTCAATCTTTTTCGCCCACGAAATTGGAGTGTAAACTATTTGTCGATATTAAGAAGACACTTTAGTAAAACGTAGTAATTTTTTCATTATTGATTCGGCAGTCACTTTTTGGTTAAATATATTTATTTTTTAAATTTACATTTTACTAAAAAAATAACACTATTTTTGTTGAAATAGTGGTATTTACCAAGTAACACTTAAAATAAAATAAAAACATAGCCATTTTAGCTGAACGGCATTAATTAAAAAATAAACTAAGCAGTTTAGAATACTTTTTTGTTTTTGTTTTTGTAGATAATATAAAACTTTATTTGAATTTGAAGACCATAATATAAGAGTTTCTGCTTAATAAAAAGCTTCTTTACATCTCACCAATAGATGTCTCTAGTGAAGTTTTAGTGATTCATGAACAAGGTTTCTAAATTGGTTCATATTTATATAGAACTTCCAAGAATTTGAGTAGTGTGGTTGTCAATAATGGGTAGAATTGGTGAATGTTACACGTGTGTAAAGTGATCACTCAAACCAGCCTATGACGGTCGTAAGCCCCGTAAATGCCCAGACTTCCATATTCTTCTTCATCTTTGATGAGATGTCAAAAAATAATATGAATTTGAAGTATAAAAATAAGCTTTTCAAGAAAAAAGATCACGTAGGAATTGTTATTTATTTAAATAACGCTTTAAATAAATGTCCGATGATATTCTCAGACATAAAAAATAACGGTTGGCGTATTCATTTATTATTATTTATTAAATTAGAAAAGAAAACATTGGATTTTTTATTCTTGATACTTAATTTTCGATTGAGAATCTTGTGATATTGTGATTAGTGAAGTAGTGTTATGTGCTGTTGACGCCACACAATGGTGACCTTTCAAATCTGACCAGGACATTGGATTGTTTTCGTACTTTTTATAAACACAATATTATATTACAAAATGTCTTTGACAGAAAAAATAACAGAGCACTACAAATCAAACAAACTGCTTGGTGTAAATAAGGGTCAGAAAAAGAAACCAACTGCAAACAAATCCGATTTCAATTTTTGGTTGCGCGGCCAGGTTTTCCACCTTTTAAAACGTATTGTTTTTTTTAAACGTTATATTTATAACTGCAGGCTAGGCAAAATGTTGAACCATTGAAATCATGTTTTTTTGCTGTGCGAAACGAATTTCAACATTAAAAATATAGCATGCGTTGAAAGCAGGAATTTGTTCCATATCATAAAAAGAAGTGAATTTTTATATCTCATTTTAATAATTTAATACTGTGTCTTTACCGTCGATTGTCAGTTTAGACCTGTATTCGTTCGGGGAATCGGATATTCTTCACAATGTGAAAATCCCGGCAGTTAGTTCTTATCGACCGACATTAAGGCAAAATTACTTTACTCACTACAAAACAAATAAAAGATGTCTTAATGTCCTGCCATTATGAATTATCTTTCGGGAAATTTAAATTTCAGAGAATATTTAATCCCTTCAGACGAAGACAACTATAGATACATACCAGTATATGTGTAAACGTGTCACTCAATATTTCTTTATCAACGCAATTTTTAAATCTACTTGTTTCCGGAATTTCTAAACTAAGAAGTGTACGTTAATATATTTTTGAGTAAATATTTGAGTCACTTAAATAGTCAGCAAATGTGTTTTTCTTCTTAATTTTTTCTAATTTTGAAAGAGCGTCTTGTTCGCCTTACGAATTAACTATTCTCCCTTCACTCATTCAATATTATGTACATACTATTTTAAAAAAAAAAAAAACGGAGATTTAAAAAAAACTAAATCACATTTTTTTGTTTACATTGAAAACAAAAACAAAAAAAAACATTTAACCAATGATCCTGCTAGATTTGCGAAAGGTGCCATTGTGCGCCACCTTCATGCATTATTCACCATTGTGCAGGCAGCAGGCAGCGGGCTACAGGCGGGAACCGTAGCGCACATGCCGGCCAGCATTTCCACGGACGCTTCGCATGTCAGCCTAAACATTCTTAATCGGTAATGGATTACTTTTCGGTTACGACACGTCACCGGCGCCTTGCACACGTTACATTATTCATCGAACCTCGGAATCTGGCAATAATGAAATTGTGCAATCAACAGAATGAAAATGAGTGGCGGAACGTTTTCGCGGTTTGACATCGTAATACTGAATTAAAAGGTCAATTAATTAATATCTTAACCCTCCATTATGTTCTCACTTTTACAGAGTAGTATTTCACAAAAAAATGTTGGCTATGAAATTATGTAATTTAATTTTTTTTTATTGCGTGCATAGGTACTATAAATTAAACACTCTTTTGTTCGTCTCGTTTCACGTTTGTTATCGGTATTATCGGAAACCATAAAATTACATTTGTATTTTAACAATTAAAAAAATGAATAAACCACAAAGCCTCTACTTTAAGAGGCTTGCCTGCATGTAGGATAGTAAAGAAAAAAAAATAAAACCCTTATCCGTACCCCAATGGTGCATAGGGCACTGCGTCATATAAACGCAGTGTTATCTTGATCGTTTACACATGAAGGAAAGGTGATCGGCCCTCCGCTTCAGGTACCAGTCCAGGGCAATATTGAATAAATATTACAGTGAAAAAAACGTTTATATTTATTTGACCCCTCTGGGAATCGAACCCGGGACCTCCAGAACGGTAGCCGAGCGTGCTGACCATTACACTGTGGAGGCGGACAAATGTGCATGTAGGATAGTAAGGATAGGGAAAGTTAATGTGCAAAATACATCACAAATACCCAGACTATGGTAATTGAAAATAAATCTTTCTTGAAGTGAAAAAAGCATTCATATACATGTCGTGCAATATTTTATTTTAGTTAGTTAGTATAAGTATCTAATAAAATGTTGTTAAGAGGATGTTCCTAATTTAAGCTCGTAGTAAAATATTCCGACGACACTAATACTTCTACTTTTTATTGATATATTTTACGCTGAAGGTTGGCACTCATCATGGCATTTTTTTGTTTACAACCGCTCTAAACGGTGACTTAGTGCTACAGTGGAACCACTCTCTCAAGTTTTAAGCCAGAATATGCCTCTTTTTTCTAAGCTACACGACGTTAATTAATGATTTACGTTTAATGAATTGGGATCATGGATATAAAACTTTGACCATTAATAAAATAAATACCTAGCTACAATATTGTAACACTGATGTCACTTTCCAAATTTAAGACTTTGCGCGTAACGAGATCGTAACATACATGTACTAATTAATTATTTTTTTATTTTATTATTATGTCATCTTTGATAGTAAATATTCTCATTAAATATCCGGAGAAGAATCTAGTAAACATTTTTTTGTTCCGACTGTCGGTCTCATAAGTCAAAGGAAAATGTTTGCTATTACACTGATGTCAAAAGGTTATCATCTCTCAGGGTAGATAGTTCGTCAGAGTTATATTTAGCACTATGGCAATGAAATTGCGAACAATCTATGACCATCACCCAGTTACTTATTGCTTACTTGTTTGTATATCTTGAGAAACTAGTATAATTAAACAAAGAATATCTTTCGGTTTTCGGCACATTAAGCATGGATTTTCAAACAATGCCTTAATTATCACGATTAGTTCTTTCAACCCGTGGTAAATACTTAACAGTACAATGAAGGTCCTAAAATAGTTTTGATGGATCCTGTCTTTGTATTGATTTTCTTCGTGAGGCGTTCACAGTACTTATGTCATTTTATACTCCGAACGTCTTTATTTAAATCTATTTTTAATGAATTAAACGTAATAATTTATTTACAGCATTTTGAGTGTGTCCAAATATTTTCTGGCGTTTCTCACGTGTGTGATTATAATCCAGGATTCGGACCTCACATACTAATAAAAGAGTTTCTGCTCAATAAAAAGCTTCTTTTCATCTCACCAATAGATGTCTCTAGTGAAGTTCTCGTGATTCATAAATAATGTTTCAAAATTGGTTAATATATATAGAACTTCCAAGAATTTGAGTAGTGTGGTTATCAATAATGGGTAGAATTGGGGAATGTTACACGTGTGTACAGTGATCATTTAAACCAGCCTTTGACGGTCGCCAGCCCCGTAAATGCCCAGACATCCATATTCTTCTTCATCTTTGATGAGATGTCAACAAAATAGTATTAATTTATTATTTAATAGAAATTAGAATGTATCTAGAATCAAAAATTGATGTATTTAATATATTTTTGTTATTTATAATATTGCATCGTCTATAATTTATCAAAAATTATTAAATATTATAATTCTACTTTCCGGTCTGCAAACCAAATACATATCTAAAACGAATTGTATGTAATAACGATTTTACATATTCCAATTTATCGTGCCGTGAAATTCACAACCATTCTTTTTACACGAGAAAAAGAAGCATCGGACTTTCATAAATATTACTTTTCTTCGTTTGAAATAGTGTCCGCTTGGTCAAGTTTATACCTCGCTAGATATTATCAAAGCGTGCAGATGGGTCAATTAAGATGCAGATATGTTCGCAGATTGAATGGGAATATTCGTTCTTGGTCGATGAAATATTAGATTTAGAGATATGTTTTTTTTCTTCTTCGGGTTTGTTTTCTCTTTTCCTCCGATTTTTACGCGTGATTTGTGATTTCCGTCAGTGAAACTTATCCCTGCCCGGTGGACCACTAGCCTGGATCGTGTCTCTTACCACAGCCGAGCTGGTGCAATCGTGACTACCGTCTCGTGATCTTATCTTTTCCAAATTCCCTCTAATACATTCATCCGTTGCACGCTGACATAATTTTACGACTGAAATATTTTATTTAGCCGAACGCAATTTATTTTCGCAATAAAATTCACATTCGTACACTTGTCTAATATATGAGTAGTCCACTTGCAAACTACGTAATGCTAAAAAATTAAGTTTTTTAGCCAATGGCGGCAATCGGTAGAAGATCAAATCTTCTTCCGATTTGAGCTTTTTCGAGAGATTTTTGAAAGTGAAGATCGGCGTAGCCGGTTTTGCAAGTGTATTGATTTTTCCATTCCATTTTATTCCTAACTTAGCGAGTTTTACTAGATTATGGTAAACATAGAGGTTAACATTTTAAATCGTCTACCGATTGCCGCCAGTGGCTAAAAAACTTATTTTTTAACATAACGGGGTTTGCAACTGGACTACTCATATATACTATGCAACACGTTATGTTTTCGATGATATCGTACCATCACTTCAATAATGGTATCAATTTTTATTCTGCAATAAAAAGATAATGAAAAAGACGGGAATTTCCGCAACTCGCGAATTACATTGCCACATCGGGTGACATAAAGATTTTTTTTTATATAAAACCGCACGTTTGCGAATGGTTATATTATGTTGTAAATTATCGAATGTGAAACGGTTGGTTATCCAACCAAAACTTTTCGATACCATTTTGAATTTGCATCAATTCGATTTTAGGTGATGAAATGGTTTTTGTATTTAATTAATAGTTACATCTAACAGAGATACTTGTATTTTTTTAATTTAAAATATATTCTGGTGTATGTAAAATAATTCATTATCAACACAACGAAATACTAGCAACTCCGTAAAGTAAACGTATGCTAAATACTAGCGAATCGTATGGAGCCATCGCATCGTATCATAAAAATACACGTTATTTTATTTTATTTAAGAATTCAACAGATCAGTAACATCAGGTTATACACATATACGAGAATAACAAAACAAGTACTTGTACTATTCAAATTCTACATTTGTAAAAAATACCTAGAAGAGGGACGGAAGGAAGGAAAAGAGGAAAGAGGAAAGACCAAAGCTCAACTCAGATGACAATGTCGAGTTGAATATATCAAAATCCCCATGTTCATCGCTAACTAATTTTGATGAACGATAAATATAGGATCTTTGTTTAGAGTTTGTTCTTCTCGTTGTAAGCGCTAAGGTGTTAGTTGCCCTGGTGGTTCGACTCTCTTCTCCGTCTCATTCCTCAATACTGAGAGTTGTGACCCTTGTGGAAGCAATAACTTTTTTCCTGTTATCCCTTGACTGCGCTACACGTAGCGCTCCAACCACCAAGGTGCCTACTGCTGCCTTAACTTGATCGGTCCATCGTGTGGGGATCTTCCTCTCTCTTTTCTTCCCCTCCAGGCTACCGATCACAACCAGTCGTTCCAGGCTATCCTCATTGCTAAGCGCAACGTGTCCAAAAAACTGAAGAAATCCGTCGTGTACAGACATGCCAGAATCAAGCCATCCAAGTGAAGTTGTTCCTGGCGAATGGACTCGTTGAACACTATATACGTTTCAGCATTCCAGCGAATATGTTATAAGAAACACTAAAAATATTAACATATCGTAGTCGTACAGGAGAAAGTGACCAAGCGCATTTGTTTACAAAAACGTGATCATTGACTATTTGATATCTTTCTAGCTTAATATTGCCCTGAAAAATCCCAAAGCGATTTTAAACATGGAAGTTTAATATATTGACTTGTTAAAAATGACACACTGCATTGATGTTTATTTTCTCGCCAAACAAAAGTGACTCAAATGGCCCCCCTGAACTACAATATTTATATTTTGTTAGTTGGTCACTTTCTCCTGTACGACTACGATATATGCGTATAATTGAGTACATTTGCTATTTTACGACTTCCATCTGTTGCATGGTTTGGAGACATAATAGTACCATGCAAACAGGCGACAGTTGTGTAATAATTATTACGAAGGTTGGAGGCGTAATTATTAGCCGTAGTTTCCATCTACCATGTAATGATGTATTCGACAGCGAGTCGCAAAAATACACTGTTTAAATGTCACCTTCATGCCAGGAATGCTCTGATTTAATACGTTTGGTTAAATTAATGTCGTTATTGTTCTACGAGAGCGGTTGTCATTTGGAATGAAACGGATACTTCCTTTGCGGTTTTTGTCACGTAATCGTAACGAGAATTACATATTCGTTACAGTCGTTAGAAAATGCACGATTGAAATTTTAAATGATACATATTTTATCTTATTTCATATATTTTTTTCTTGCGAATAGCTTAAATATCCTTATTATTTTATTATCAAAAGAGCTTTTGAAGTATTGGAATTGCTATTTTAATGAAGTAGGTAGGTATATACAATAATTTGTAGACATTGGTGAACGAATTGAAGGAACAACTTCTTTAAAAGAAATCGATCCTTAATCGGTTTTAGGATTCGATAATTTTAAGCTTATCACGCCAATCAATCCACAAATTTAGTTAAGTATCGCCTATTTCTATGTCCTAATGTATTTGTCATGAAAAATAAAGCAGGAAAGAAATATAAACTGAGAAAAAGCAGCAAATACTATCCCGACCGGGTTATCGTAGAAGTAACAGTTACCCATAAAATTATTTTGTGAGTTTTGTTGCAAAATATTGCATTTTTAACAAAATTACTTACCATATTCTGTAAGTCATCAATAAATGTATCGTCAGTTATAAAGATTGATGTTTTCAAAAGTTACACAATATATAATTGCATTGATTTTTTCACAAATAGCGTAGAAGGGTGTTTATTTTAATATGAAAAAGGATTAAATGAACTTAACACTTATGTAATTATTTTGTATTTGCTTTAATAATAGCCACTAAGTGAGATAAATTATAATTATTTTATAGGCCTGTATTTTATCATAATTACTGTGCCCGTAGATAAATTTACACATGAATCGAAAGTGTTCAATCGTGTTACAACTCCGTTTTATATGTAGATTTAATTATTAGAATTAACCAATCTAGCCAAGCGCCATTCAGACTTATCTCGGTAAAAGTCCATAATAATTAGTAATCAGCATACCTAGTACCTAACTAGTGCCTACCCAGTACCTACCCAGTACAGGGTGGCGCAGAATTAATCACCGTATAGGAAGATGTTAATTTTTTTTAAATAGCGTAGTACGTCAATCAAATTTGATGTTTGTGAACTAGACAGCTGTAGTAAACAAACCAATTCAGGGTGGCGCAAAATTAATCATACAATTTAGTTTTTTTAATAACTTTTTATTCCAATGAAAAAAATTTTTTTAAACTTATTGAAATC
The DNA here is from genome assembly GCF_059751285.1 of Brachycentrus maculatus. Taxonomy (NCBI): domain Eukaryota; kingdom Metazoa; phylum Arthropoda; class Insecta; order Trichoptera; family Brachycentridae; genus Brachycentrus; species Brachycentrus maculatus. The sequence continues at coordinate 657,659 of NW_028281014.1, forward strand.
TTATTTGGACTTTTACAATTGTTTCTATTAAATAGAAAATATAATATCCGTCAAGTGGCTGCAGCCAGTGTTGATACACATTTGTGCCCGTTTTATCAATCTGTTTGTATTCTGCAGCTGTGTTAATCACAAACGTCAAATATGATTGACGTACAACGCTATTTGCAAAAGTTATAATATCTTCCGATGGGGTGATAAATTTTGCGCCACCCTTCACTCACCCAGGCTCTATTCTAGTCGATGTGCTCCGCTATGGACGGACGCGCGTTTCAATTAACTAGTACTCACTGTAATTTCCTGCGCCACATTCTGCGAATGATTTGTCGTTTACTTCCTCGCCTAACAATAATAATAATACGGTTTAATAGTAATGAAATAGCCGGCATTATGTCGCGGGTCGCGGCGGGTTTTCCTTCGTGATTTATGTCGCTTATCGTGGACATGCCGTGATGTCAGCTTCCCTTCTATTTTGTAGCCGACACTTTTCGGAAGCGCCGCGAACATCCGATTCGGACGAGTCACCAAGCCTACCGTCCACAGGATGTTGACATCTTGTCGAGATGACATTGGAAGATGACCTAATCCTACATGTTAATCCTCTACAATTATTGTGATTTTTTGTAAAAGTCTGCGTAATCGGAGGGCATGTATGACAAGATGTATGGATGTGAAGGAGGCGAGGAGTATATGTCAAGACAGAAGAGTGTGGCGTTCCATCCTCTCTGCCCACCCCTGCGGGGAAACGGCATGATGGTAGTAGTAGTAGTAGCAGTTATTTCGTCATCTCAATTTTTGTAGGCAATTTTTTAAGGAAATTTAATATAATTCTTTGGATTTTTCGATTTCATTTAGAAAGGAGAATCAGGAGGCTATGTCAAATTATAGTTGTTTAAATGTGCTTCACTTAATTAAAGTTTTAAACAGTTTGAACTGTTTTCCCTTGCGAATTACACAAAACAGTTATATACATACTAGTACTCGTACGTTCTAGTAACCAGGGGCGTGCATCCCAAACAGTGCCTATCCTGACTTATACTTGACCCGCGTGACATATAAAAACGCAACCAGTACCTACCCTATCTTACTAAGTAGTACCTACCTAGCTTACCTTACTACCTACCTCTACTGCCTATTCTAATTAAATATCTGTGCACGCCACTGCTAGTAACGAATATTTTATCAGTACACTATACCTAAATTCGCCTGTAACTATACGCAAAATTTAAAATTTAATATGAACCCTTATTTTTATAGTTTGGCTATATCGGCTGTCCAAACTTAAAACACAGTAAGGGACATTTTTTTGTAGTACGTTTGTTTTGCATTTTTGGACTAAGTAGAATCTACTCAGTCCAAAACTGCAAAAAACCATGAATAATAATAATAAATCCCCTACCGCACCCCAATGGTGCATAGGGCACTGCTTCATATAAACGCAGTGTTATCTCGATCGATTACACATGAAGGAAAGGTGATCAGCCCTCCACTTCAGGTACCAGTCCAGTGTAATATTGAATAAATATTAGAGTGAAAAAATCACTTATATTTATTAAACCCCCCTGGGAATCGAACCCGGGACCTCCAGAACGGTAGGCGAGCATGCTGACCATTACACTACGGAGGCGGACAAAAAAAACATAAAAAACATACTACATAAAAAATTGTCCCTTACTGTGTTTTGAGTTTGGACAGCCGATATGCCTGATTTTTTCCGTTGTACAAAGTTACTCCATAGTCACTCGAGTAACAAAGTTTTATTCTGTGTAAGAATTATTTTGAGCTTAATCTATGATGGCATTTTATGCAGTTCAAGGAAGAGAGGAATGAAATTGTGTCGTTCTCCTATTATTTTCCTCTGCGCAATTATTAGAAATTGTTAAATCTCCGCGTGTAATTCCGTATCTCGGTCCGTCAGTCCGTAATGGGTAATGGAGAATACTCGCCTATTACATCTCGCGCCGTAATTCTGCGTAAACGAAATAATGCATTATGCCTTCGGATGAAATCTGAATGGAGCAGCATGTCGCCGATTGCATTCAGCAGCCGACATAACAATCAACAATCGTTCCGCGAAAGCGGCGGCGCGGAGCGCGGTGGATTGCAGACGAGTATCCGCAAACTGCGAGGAATATTACGATTATGTATCTCGCCTTGTATTTTGGAGCACGTAGAAGTAGAAAGCTTTGTATTGCTGCTTGTTGCGGTGAATCGGGAAAATGAACCACCGCACAACTTATTACCAAAGAAAAATATTACGAGTATAACATAATTTATGATGTATATGTGTGTGAGTGTATATATGTATATATATATATGTGTATATATATATATATATATATATATATATATATATATATATATATATATATATATATATATATGTCCGCCTCCGTAGTGTAATGGTCAGCACGCTCGGCTACCGTTCTGGAGGTCCCGGGTTCGATTCCCAAGGGGGGTAAAAATAAATATAAGTGATTTTTTCACTGTAATATTTATTCAATATTACCATGGGCTGGTACCTGAAGCGGAGGGCTGATCACCTTTCCTTCATAAGTAAAACGATCATGATAACACTGCGTTTATAAGACACAGTGCCCTATGCACCATTGGGGTGCGGATAAGGGTTTTATATATATATATATATATATATTATATATATATATATATATATATATATATATATATATATATATATATATGTATTTATATATTTTTATATATATATATATATATATATATATATATATATATATATATATATATATATATATATATATATATATATATTCTTCTTCTTCAATCCTTTATCCGCACTCCAGTGGTGCATAGGGCACTGCATATAGACTCAGCGTTATCTTGATCGATAACACACGAGGGAAAGGCGATCGGCCCTCCGCTTCAGGTACCAGTCCAGGGTGATATTGAATAAATATTAGAGTGAAAAATCACTTATATTTATTTGGCCCCGCCTGGGAATCGAACCCGGGACCTCCAGAATGGTAGCCGAGCGTGCTGACCATTACACTGTGGAGTTGGATAATGGTGATAATGCAGATTTGTGGATAAGTATTTGGACACACTCAAAATGATGTATATGTATGTACCTACCTATGTACCGAAATAAATTTATAATGACTGAAATCTGTAATAATGATTTACTTAATGACCCTCTATTTCAGTCGCTATCTTCATGATTATAATATTTTGTACTCCCAATATGTTACGTATTTATGTTTACTGTTATTTTATGGACACTTGTAATACCACGTTTCGGACGTGTGTTTTTTACGCCTGCGGACCGCTGGCGACGGGATTTGATAACTGATTTGATACTTATAATAAAGACCTCGAGAGATTGATATTAAGATTCATATAAAAAATATTAAATAATTCATCATTTTCTGACTTTGTAATAAGGCCTGCGCAGAAGGTAAAAATACCCTTCCCGTACTTAAGCATCAAACGACCGAACGGGTAGAAATAGCTTTCCCGTCCTTAGTGTGATATTATACATGGCACTGCTTTGAATTGATGTTTTGAACATTTTTTGTTTATTCTGTTTTCAAATTTCACAGATAAAACATTGTCTGATTTTTTAATGAAAATCGGTACTAATTTCCATTCTCATACAACTTTTCAGAAATGTATCTCTTCTCAAAAGCTAGTTAGTGGATGGAGGTACTTGGTTATTATAATTTTATGACACCGTTCTGTACTGGTATCATAGTGCTAACAATTGTAATTATTCCACTAGTTTAAGATATATGGGATGAATTCTGGGTAAATATCTAACTTTCTCATTCGCTAATAGCATTTTAATGTCAACCAGCGCACTTAGGGGTATTTCCAGTAATTAGATGCCTATAAATCGAATTCCTAAAATTTGTCCCCGACAAGGATAAATTAGTATTGAAAATATTGAATAGACACCGAATAATGAACGACCCTTTTCGTCATTCAGTACAAAACGTGGGCTGGTGTGTGTCAGTCAGAATTCGACTGTCGTTCTAAGTGTTCGCATACTTTTAAGGCATCCTTGAAAAATAAGTGAATAGGATATCCTTCAAAAAGTGAATATTTTTATTTTGTAGTTTGTTTGGAAAATAATTGTGATCGATTCGGCTATGATAGGTAAGCATTCAAATATCCGACAAGTTTTACGAAAATATATGGATAGTTAAATATATTTTAGTAAGTTTAAAATCATGGTCATTGTTTTTGTAGACAATTTGTTTTTTGTTTTTGTTTTCAACATGGTTTTTGTTATAGTTAGGGTATCCCCCCGTAGTTTTATCGATCGTTACTAAAAGTAGAGCGTTTCAAAGTTATAATTTACGAAACTATGTTTACGAAACGATGATGAAGTAGGATTTTACCAAATAAATTTTTTGTTACATCCAATTTTAAAGGAACAAAACAACTTTAGAAAATGTTGCTGTTTCTCGTATCTTCGTCCTGCATTTTTTAGTTTATACTTTGATTTTTGCGATCCATCACATCAGTAACGACGAAACCCTGCCACTGGTCAAATAAAATAAAATTATAAGTTCTTGTTTTATTGTAGAATATAATTTCCGCCTTTACTTTGGCCGTCTAATAAGCAGATATACCCTTATGTGCTTCGCTAAAACAACTGCGTTTTAAACGCCCCCGTGCAAGCAAAGGTACTCAACGCGTGTCCAGTAGATCTAACATTGTATGGATTAAAACTGCCAACTACTTGATATCAAATGAATGCCTCGGCTAATAACCGGCTTACTTCTTATTCTTGGACCACCTCATTAATAAACCTTTCCACTTGATCCTTTGTTGGTCGATTTTGACTTTGACATTTCGTATGTGTGCGGTTGAATTGTGGGCCGTACGGAATCCGAGAAAGTAGACGCATTTATACGATAACTTAAATAATTGTCTGAATGGTAATTATGGCCGTCTAGTGGATACTGCTTATTAATTTTACATTGATAACGGATACGTAAACACTACCCACTCGAACCTTTTTCAGACGTGAGCTTCCCAAATACGTAGTAAATTATATATTAACTTTACTTGCAATAAAACGTTATGGCGATTCTCTTCAATGCGCTACTTTATAGTTATGTTACATATTCAACTTCTTATTTTTTAGGCCAACAAGATTTTTACTTCATTTATAAGAAATAAAACTTATAGGACAAATCTTTTTAACATTCCGTGTAATGTTGTAAAGATGAAGCAAATAAAATTTACATTTTCTAAATCCAGTTTCTCAAAAGGTTGCCCAGCAATGCCCACCTGTGTTAATTATACATCTGTGTTTTTTTTCTCTCGATGTAATTTTGTTTCGTCTATTGACTGTTTCAAATTTCTTCCTTTCAGAGCTCAACGAGTCAGAGATGAAGGGTAGCGACGCGAGTGGAAGGGAGGGCGGCCTCGAGGGGTGTGGCGCGGGTGGGGCGGCGGAGACGGATGACGAGGGTATAGAGAGGGACTCTGGAGACGTCATGGACTACATGTCAAGTTCGCCCAGGCACTATTTCACCCTCACTCGTGTTGTCGAGGTAAGTGAATTCGATCACCTGATCCTGATTTTCATTTACTCGTGTTACTTTGTTTTTGACGACATAGATAAGGATTTTTTTTTAAATAATAGAAATATTTGTGTTTTTATTATTTACAAAAATTCTTCAATTTCAACCTATTTCTCTGAGCCTAAGCGGCTTTTTATTAGAAATAGGTGTCAAATTGTGGTAGAGTGGGCTCGAACCCAAACTCTGATTCAGGAGTCCACGACACTAACCATGGGACCACGACCCGATACATCAGATATACTTTGACCTTTGATTTAAATAAGGTATATTTTATGTAAAGTTTAACAACTAATTATTATTTTTCAAAGAATTACATTTATTTATAAATTCTAGCTGCATCGTTGTGACGAATGGTCATAATGATTTCATCGATGTATAAAAAATAAGCAAATTATCTACTGGGATGTCTTTTATGTGGATATTATTTTTTATATTCATAGTTTTCACCAGCTATAATGTTTTTTGTTGTTGTTTTATCGGATCAGATGTATATATTTTCAATTGGTTGAGCCAACTAACTCCATTGAGTCGCAAATAAATATCTATATATATATTTTTGGATGTTTATTTATTCAGTCAACAATTTTTCCATCCGTCATTATACCTAATGACGCTCAATATTTTCTCTGATACCGGGTTAAAGGTGAAGGCTCTTCAGTGTTCTGTGGAGCTTCATGGGTACATTAATCCATCATAAAAATTTCTTTATTCGTGGCAACAAAAGATCCGATATGCCGGGGCCGAAATGGAATTGAAAGTTGGCGCCGCGCCGGAAGGAATGTTAGAAAAATCGGCCTGCTTGTTACCGAAAACCGTTATTGTTGCCGTCGTTATTATTTTTATAGCAGAATAATGCGCTTCTGTCGCATTTGGTATTTTGCCTACGCACTTATACGACTAGTCGAAACACCTAAATGAGCACAAATATCAGATTAATCTCATTTTTGTATGTATGCCCCAATATCCCACTGAGATGTACCGGATTGGACATCGCAGACATCAGAAATGAAAGTATGATTATCTTTTGTGCGTAGAAACCATTTTTTCATAATATATCACCGTCGTATTAAAATCAAAACTCCAGTGGTGTTTGTTGGAATGCTGGCAATATTCAATGCCGCATTTGAATACGATTTATTTGTTTACTTTCTAACTGGTCCCTTTGGTAGTGGAAAATGTTATTATTGGCAGGCTTATTGCTAACAAGCAATACCATCTAAATTTGTATATATATATGTATATATTTATATTAATATAACTTTAAAATTATTCTCGGAGAATTTTCACATTTCATAGGCAATTTATTTTCGAATGAACTTTGTTCAGGTTTAATTACATATATCGTCGTTAATCGTATTATTTCAATTGAAATTCATTATCAATATCAAAAAATATTTTGTTTTTCACAAAAAAGATATGAGATTTATTTGTAAGTGTACAATATATGCATTTAATAAGTGTACAATACTATTAAAGGATCATTTATTATTTACTTTCTCCAACTCTCTGTGAATATACCAATACAAGTTCCAAAAATCAATTGGTAAGGATTTTAAAACACGGGCTGGATGGTGAAGTGTTTTACAGTGATCACCCTCCAAACTTTTATATTTCCTTCCTCTTTATTACTCCGTCTCTATGAGACATAGTTATTTTATTGTGGTTCCTAGATTTATTAATATGTACGTAAAAAAAAATATGTCCTTATATGATATTCCCGCCATACCTGTATGGTATACTTTTTATATCCTTATATTATATGCTGCTTCGAAAATGAAGATGCCTACGTATTACACGTTAGAAACGTCGGAAATGTTGTAAGAGATATCAATTTGACATTGCTGGAACATACTCAATCAAAATAGTGACATCTCCTGGACATGATTGCGAACCTTCCAGTTATGAAGCAGCTGACAAGTCCTGCTGCCGTCTCTGCATGGACTGCTGCCTTAGAAGGAGAGTCCTGCCTTAGAAGGAGAATCCTTTCATTCCGCTTCCCGTTTCTCCTTTGTGTGGGGACAGGAATGATGTTACATATACGTACTCGTGCAGTGTGCGGTGTACTAGTCCAATAAGTTTTTATTAACCGCCTTGCCTTCCAGTTAAACAATGCCGCATTCATTACTTGAGGGTATTTCTCTTGATAAGCTTAGTCCAAAGCTATTCTTACTTTTCAAGGATTCTATTTATTGATTGCTGTTTATAAAATACACTTAAGTATACATATAATATTTTTTACATCTCAACGAAGATGAAGAAGAATAAAAGTCTGGGTATTAACAGGGTTTATGACCTGTCAAAGGCTGGTTATGTGATCGCCTTACACACGTGCAACGTTCGCCAATTTTACCCATGATTGAACACCATACCACTCAAATATTAGGAACTCCTCGATATATGTATGAATCTCGTGAGACAGTACATTACTGATATAAGTATAATAAAATACTTAATATTTGCTTTTTTATTCGATTCTTTCTTTAAAATAAAACCATCGTTGATCGAAGTATAGGTGCCTATTTAGTTAGAAGAAACTAAAATCCACTAAATGATCTATAAACCTTGTGCATAATAAGTAAGGTAAATAATAAATGCAATTCCCATATAAACAAAAACATGGGGATAATATTTTTGCATTTGAAGGATTGTACATTTTTGGATTGTACATTTTTTTAATCGGCGGGTACGTATGAGATGCATGAACGTGGAAGAGGCGAATAATGTTTGCAAGGACATAGTGGTGTGGCGTTCTATTCTCTCTACCTATCCCTGCGGGGAAGTGGCGTGATGGTTAGTTAGTTTACATTTTTGGATTTTTACTCTAAAATGTACTTTTTTTGTTGTTGTCAAAACCCAACCAAGTACCAAAGGCAAGGCAAGACTTGTCGAGTTTTTAAATTAGAGCTTACGGCGTTTTCACTTTCCACAGTCGATATTGTGATAATTGAAACAATACATACTAAATGACTCACGTGTTTACGCATCTTATTATATTATCTCACCGGCCCATGTCCTCGTCGCTCTGTTCCGTCCACGTGCTGACAGCCGATGCGCCCGCATGCACTCGGTACATATTTGCATATCCTCATATTATTCAGTATGTTCCACCGGTCACTCGGAACATATTTGCATATCCTCATATGTGGAGTTCCTCACCAAAATGTAACATATCCAAAATTGGTCAAAAACATCATTTAAATACAAATCATTTCTGTTTAATGTATTCTATCGAAATCTTAACTGAAGTTAACTAAAGTGTTAAACCAATATGGAATAATTTAATTGCACCGAAACGTCACAATTTTACAATCTAGAATTCCTGATGTATTTGTCCCAACAAAACGTTTAATTTTTTTACCATTTTATTTTATTCAATATAGTTACAAATGTTTTTTTTAAAGTAATTTTAATTCATTTTCTAAACATTTCTACTTACAATCTTAAAATTAAAAACACAGTTCTCTCCAATAAAGAGACTGAGCTCTTGTGCTAGGAGAAGGACTCTTTATGTTTTTATGTTTGTTGGTAATACAATTTATTTCTATTCAAATTATTTTATATTTTTCGTTAATTTATTTTTTTTTGTGTTTTTTTTTCATTCATAGATAAACATCTATGAAATTCATTTAATTTATTTTTTAGTATTTTAAAGTCTTTATTTTTTTTATATCTGTAGGAAGGTTGTTGAAGATACATTTCCACCATACTTCTTACGTTCAATAGTTCGCAACAATATGTAACATTTTCCTTTACAAATAATTTATTGCCTGTGTGTTCAAAACAATCTAAATAAATAATTCAAAACGCTCTAAATAAATAAAAAAAATATTCAATTATAAATGAGCAGTTATTTTCATAGACGAAAACAATTTGTTAAGATGGTACTGTCCAAAACTTGTCGACAAAATGTCAGATGTTGATTAAGTCATTTTGCGGCGTGGTTGTATTGTGATGGGTGATTATCTATGAAGAAATTAAACTATTCTAGGGCGTTTTTAATAAAAAAAAAAACAGTTTCAAGTTGACCAAGAAGACAAAATATGTGACTGTTGAGAAGAAGATTACGCTCTGGGAGTTATTTTTTTTATTCTTATTTAATTTCTGTGTAAATTGTGTTTCAATTATAATAAACTTATTTCTATTTTTAATCTCTTCGAACCAAAAAGTGACATTTATTAGTAGATAAGTAGATATTGATCAAAAAGCAATATTTCCACAATGGTCCGATCAAAACGCTACATTACCAATCATGAAAGCTAAAAAAAAATCGATTAATGAAGTACCCAATAGTACTGTGCTTTTTTATGTCAATTTATCACCCCTTGTGGAATAAAACTTGTTTTAGACATCCATGAAATTAATCTTTTTCAAATTACTTAAAATCAAACTTAAAATTACTTATAATGGAAATGTTTTGGCGAGGTCCTCCACATATTATTTAGCCTGTTCCACCGGTAGCGTCCCTGTTTTTGCTCGCGATAAGCATTTCACAGTCAAGGCCAGCGGTGTAGAGCCGGTACATTTTGTTTACCTTTCCCATTGTTTTGTCATATGCCGGAATGGACGCTTTGCATTGTGGCTTGGCTGAATGTGGCCGACCGGGGGTGGCGAGTGGCTGCTCTCTGCGTAGGTACGAATAGATTAACGGACCATTTTTTGTCATTCGCGTGTGTGTTGACTTTATTTCACAAACAAAACAACCGACTTGAACTACAGATCGTTTCCTTAGTCGTATTAATTGATGATATGTTGTCTTCGGCTATTTTCGTATCGTGTTTCTACAAAATCACATCGATGACTGCACAGCCATCTTTTTGTCAAATGTCATTTTTATTTATTAATGTTTATTTTCTTATTTCGTTAGTTAGTTTACAATACATTTAAAAAAAAACCCTTATCCGCACTTAATGGTGCATAGGGCACTGCGTCATATAAACGCAGTGTTATCTTGATCGTTTACACATGAAGGAAAGGTGATCAGCCTTCCGCTTCAGGTACCAGTCCAGGGTAATATTGAATAAATATTACAGTGAAAAAATCACTTATATTTATTTTACCCCCCTTGGGAATCGAACCTGGGACCTCCAGAACGGTAGCCGAGCGTGCTGACCATTACACTACGGAGGCGGACATACAATACACATAATACAAATTATTTTTGTACACTTAATTTACATCATGTGTATTTACATCTTCTTACAATAGACAAAAAATTTCTTTTTCATGGGCACACTGCTAGATTTTTTTTGCAGATATATAGAACGATATCAATATTCTGAAATACATTTACGTATTATATATCCTTACACCAACTAGATAATTCTTATGATTTTTTTTTGAGCTGAGGAAATAATAAAGCAATATTTTTTACTTGTACGATTCATATCGATTCTTATTTTAAGGCTTTTTTATGATTTCTCAATTGGTACAGTAAACAAAAGAAATAGGATATTTCTTTTTGATTCAATAGAATTTCTTCCATTTACTGTCAAAGTTATTTTATTACAATAATGTTTTATTTTATTTTATTCTTTCGACTAAGTGTATGTAATCGATTTTCTATGTCAAACTATTGAGTGTTTTTAATCTTACGAGCATATAGCAAAATGCTCTTATTCATTGTGAATATGAACAATAAAAATTGAGCTTTTTTATTCGCCTTCCATTAAAGTATTAACAACCGGTTTTATTATTAATAATGATTTGATCCGATGCCCATCAAATTATAAGTACCTTATGGAATTATCTCGAGTAGGCATCGATATAACTATACATTTTTTTTTCTATTTACGTCAGCGTTTTAATAATTGTTTCGACCTTTATCTCTTTTAATTAATTTCCTGCGAACAATATGGATTTGGACGCGGTCCTATCCCGAGGCAATGGTCGACCTATCAGGTAAGCTGGATATAGATCATTCTGGTCACTATCAATTATTACATCCGCGGTGTTAAAAAAGCTCCCATGAAGTCATTATACTAACGAGTCGGCATCGTATTTGGTAGCAAGGGTGGGTGGACATATGAAGGACGAAATATCTTGTGTAGGTACTTTTGTGTTTATCCTCAGATATGCAAAAAAACGTTAATTTAACATACTCATATTTTTCAATGATAAATTGATAAATGTTCTAATTTGGATTGGTCTTGTTTAGTTGTGTCTTTATTTTAAATATATGTTCCGCTGATTTACACAGTTTGTAATTCATTTCAACATATACCATAATATACTCATTGGTAAATGGTAGGTAGTAATAGGAAACGAATTATACATATTTGTTTATAATCAAGTGTATTAGCACATGATGATCATCATTAGAGATGCACCGATTACTGGTCCAGTCGACTAACTGAGTACCGACTATTCAGCAAATTTGAGGAACCGACTAATTGGCCAACTGGTCTGATTAGTTGAATTTTCTTAAAAAGGCTCTTTTCTTAGCAAGGTATAAAAGGCGTAGGTAAAAAATCGTAAATTACCAGAACGAGCATAAAGCTATTTTTTGTTTCTAACTTTGGCTAAATATATGTAATAAAATATAAATGTATTTTTATAAAATGTAGGTAGTACCTTTTTTCTGGTTTATATTGCTAAGTAGACTAATTGTCGAGTATCACCTAGTACAGTATCCAGTTATCCAAATTATTTGGCTTTGCCGGCTTTAACCTAGTAATCGATACGTTTTTAGTTGATTCTTCATAATATTGTAAAAAAATATATTTAAAGCATTAGCTTTGTGGTAAGTAATTTTTAGTCAGTTTTTTTATAGTTCCAAATCATTTTTGACTGTGATGATTTTGTGCAGTGAACGCCTGTCACATTTTGCTTTTTCTAGTGGCGATGTTGCAAACACAATCAAAAGCTTTTATTGGTCTCTAGTGTATGTAGTACAATTCTGAATTCAATTTATCGTTATCTCGGATAGTCCTTTTCCGCTGAACCTGTTCTCAGGGACAGCTACTATTACAGTATGATACACGTATAAAAAGCTAAGAACAAACTAGCATTGCAGTATTTGGTTTGGGAAAAAATCGCATTGTTGTTGAAACAATAAATGATACCACGCAGAACATGACAGAATACATGCCATTTTAATATAAGACATGTCGTGTATATCAGAACACTTGCTTGTTAAAAAAAACACATAGTGATAAATATGGTTTTGTTGTAGTGGCCTTTGATCCATAAAACGGTTATATAAGCGGCAATCAAAATCCCAGAAACACATCAAGCAAAATCTAACATATACCACGTTTGGTCAAAGAAACTTTTACGCAATAAAGGTGCAAAACCTGCTTATATTATCCTAAAATAATTTAAAAATAAAACTTTTAATAAAAAAATAAAATGTGTTATAGAGCTATTGATAAAATTCGATAACGGGGGTTGATAGATTAAAAATAGATTGTGTCATTCGGTCATGTTTTCCACTCATGACTCATGAAATCCAGTAAGGACACATTATCGCTAATTTAATTGTAGATTTATTTATTTTCATTTGTCGTCTTGGCACTATATACGAGTATAATTTTTCATAAGAGAAAGCTCTTTCAATATGTTGTAGTTTTTTCTGTAATAATTGTTTATTTGTGTTTTATGGAAACTATTTTATGTAATAATTTTGTGAACTCTGAGAACGGATAATAATTAATTCCGAAGTTACGGAAAATGTTAATTATGTACACATCAGAATTTTTGAGAACATTATTGGCATCGGTGAGCTTCATAATAGTCTAGTCAGCCAATGTTTTAACGCATGGAGTATTACTAATTACCTGTAGGTTTGGTAAGTTTTTCACCCACTTTTTATATCACTTTTGGAGATTACATACACAGCATACCGTATGTGAAGTGTGGTTACGTTAAATTATGAAACGAAGTCAAGTTCGCTTACAGGTTCGATACAAAATCTCCGTTCTATTATATTCTGTCGAGTTATCTGAATGAAATTATAATTTTGCGGTGATTGACATTGAGCGTGTAAAAATGTCAAAATTAATTTCGTTAACATTGAAACAACGCCCGCAGACGTGTACATCTGATTTAAAATTAGCGTTTGTAACCGGTAATGTTTCGGTGATTTCATTTCCTATGTACCGATTCATTTACAAAAGAACTGGTTAGATGATTGTTTTTGTCTGGATAATAATAGCGCACTCCGAATGTTAATTATCGTTTGATTAAAATAAATGTCCGTAGCGCCTACTTCAGGTCGCGATCTCGGAAATTTATTGAAATTAGTGCACAAATTAGCGAAATGAAATACAGTGTATAAAGCTTTCACCCTAGTTTTTTGTTGTTGTTATTCCGCGAGCTTCGTCCACTTTCTTAAAAATCCGCTATCCTTTCTCTCGCAATGGAGCAATCGTTGCACTACATCGTCATTAAAATGGTTCTGCAGTTGACAGATTTATGAGATAATTTTAGTTTTAAGTGGTTTTACGTATAAACCAATCAACGGATAATTTCATATACACAGTTCGCATAGTTGTGGTATTTTGCTCTTGGCTGTTTAAATTTCGTTATGTGGTGAATGCACACAAGTTTAATTATAATATACTCAAGCATGAACGATTATTTTTCTCCTTTAAAATAAATCGAACTTTAAGCAATATACATATACAACTTTCTATATTATACTGCGTTTTTCACCCATTGGGATCGAATTTTGTAAAATCCTTCCTTAATGGGTGCTTACGTCATAAAAACAAATACGTCATAGAAGTCTTTGTGGCAAACTGATTTATGCGCATTGGTCAGTTCGAATAGCCGAATGAGTTGATATTTCCAATCCTCATGAATCAAGATAACCTTGTTTGTGATGGATCAAAGACTACCTTTACTGCTCGTTGGGTCAAACATTTCTGCTATCAGCATGATTTTAACCGACGATTCCACTCCGCGTTCCAAGTTCTGCCACATTATCAGCTCTTGAACCTGTATCAAATCACATGACATATTCTGACCGAGTGTTTAGATATCTATGCCTATAAAAGGTGCAACAAAATGTCCCAGCAGCATCGTATATTTGGTCAATGGGTGTTAACTGTTGATAAATCTAAAGACGGATATTTGCTAAATCAATACCGTATGCAAAACATGCCAAAATTTCTTGATTCTTGAAAAATAATGGATGAGGTAGAAGTAAGAGCTTTTTTGTAATAGTGGAAACATGCACACTATTAAACATTTTTAATTATTGATTTACCTTTTTAAAAGAAAATTATGCTTAACTGACGAGGTATAATTTAATGACACTGAACTTTTTCTATAGTGTAGTTTGTAACTAGTTCTAAAAAAGTCTACTTACTAATCCATTAACCATTGCTTAGGTAACATGTGAAGCTTAACACGCCATTCTATAAATTTGAAATTAAATATAAAATTATTTAAAAAATAAAAACATCTTGATATGTTTGCTAAAATACGACCTATGGTCGATATTTTGAACCGAGCGAAATTGGGTTATTTCATAATTTTATTATATTTTTATTAAAAATATTTTTCTGAGATATTTAGATTTTACTAACAAAAGACTAAAGGTGGCTGGATAACCTGTACAAGTGCATGTTTTGATTCTCTCCGTTCGCGGTTGTCGAGTTTTCCTGTCATCTTTCTCTCGACTAGTTTCTTGGCCATTTCCCTCCGAGATCGAGTAACAATGTAATCGATATGTCACACTATTCGCATATAATTAATGACACAACTGCTCACTCTGTGGGCGATGATTTATTCCCAAGGGTATTATGTAACGTGACTAAAATTGGAAAACAGAAATAGACGGCTGAATCGATTTGCAAGTGCAATAGTAGTGCGCTACATCATCCGGGATGGAATCTCAACCTATTTAGGAAATTGTTCTCTCATCTCTCCAAATGAATATGGACATCAAAATCCAATCCATGTTTGTCGATATTCTCGCTCGATGAGCAGGTATCATTCATATGTATCGCAGATTTTTTGAAATTTGTGTCTGATTTATTTATAAGCTACATGAGCTCAATTTCGTATGTATTATATGTAGTTGTGAACGAGTACTCTTAATTTGTTTATTTTCTAAGTAGGTATGTGAGTTTATCATCTGTCACGATGATTTCCATGGGAAAAAACTGTATTTAGAATTATTCACGCCCGTGCGAAGGCGAAAAGTCATGTTGTCAGAAAAAAATGAACGCACGATATTTCAAATAGGAACTAATCGTGGAACATACACACCTTTTTGTGTTTGTCAATAAATAAAAAATAAAGACATTTACCTATGTATTGACATAATTTTACGCAGTTTATAAATGTAAAAATAGAGTGGACATATGAAAGTTCATTCTGCTCCAGGAAACTTTAGTGAAAACAGATAAATATTTAGTAATTGCTTCGATTAAAGTACATACGAAGTGTAAGTTAAATTACTAGTACTGTGTACATAATATTTTGGTATACTGTTATTATAATAATTGTCCACACAGTCGTATGAAAGGTGCTTTCGTTAAACAATAATCATCCACACCGGCAACGGTAAATACCTGGTGCAATGTATTTTTTGTTTTATAACTTAATATTTTTTGCCTGCTCACTTCGCGTGTTCGAAATCGCTAGCAAAAAATCTTGTGTGTGGCAATTGAGATGAAATTATAGGAGGAACCATACATTTTAACTTCAGAGTGTGAGGCCATACCGTTTATTTTCAATTGTCTGTCTTAATGTGCAGCAATTTGATCCGCGCCATTTTATAGAACGCAAGATGGACGATACGCATCTGCTGTACAAGGTGCACTCGATTGTGTTTAGGCACCGGAGGAAAACGTATCGATTCCTTTCGAGGAAGAGATAACTCCGATTTCTAAATCTCGACGACTTGCGAAAGAGTTTGCTTTGTTTTCTTATTTCAGGCTAATATATGCGCATTTCACTTTTTGCACAGATTAGAGACAAGGGCGTTACTTCCATATAGGCAGAAAAGCAGTGCCCATCTTAACTTATCCGCGTGACATATAAAACCGTAACCAGTACTTACCTTACCCTACTAAGTAGTACCAGCTTACCTTACTTCCTACCCTAGTAAGTATCACCTAGCTTACCTTACTACCAACCTCTACTACCTACCCTTATTAATTCTTTGTGTATGCCTCTAATTAGAAAGAAGAACACGGGGGGTTATGACTCCATATCGATTACGTAAATCGCTAGTTTTCCTAGAAATCCGCGGACGATGAATCGAATCGGCTTATTTATGATTACGCGTATTGGGTAACGTACCTCAGATTGTCAATAAATCAATTGTAATTGTATTTATTCTAGTATTAATGCACCCACGGCTATTACGAGACACTACTCCTTCGCATTTCTGTATAGGTCCTCGTTCACTTTGCGCATTTGACGCCCCGCAAGAACAGGTATGGCGGCTACCGCGTTCGCGGAGTTATTATTTATCAATATTATTATTCCTGGCTTTTCAGTGTGCGAGATAAGCGCGAACGTGAGCAATTTCCAGCGCTTTAAATTAAAATGAAAGCATCTAGATACAATCGAACTGCACTCGTTCCAACGGAATCCGTAGTAAGAAAATTCGAGGACATAGTATTACTTTTATCAATTGATTAATATTCAAAGCCATTTAAAGTTTTTGTTTCCCAATACTTTCGATATCCTCAGATCAACGTTATCTATGTTTATTATTGTGGATCCCCATACTTTCGATTTGTGACTGTCTTTAAGGACATTGCCATGAGTTTGTTTCAGCACACCCATTATGCTAATAACGTTTCGGAATTAAGTTTTCAAGGATATTTCGTAGAGTAATGCACCCATTCTCTAAATCGGTAACATGATGTGTTGTAATCGATTGTTCGTTTTGACATCGTGTGCGGTGAATTATTGTTTTGTAAGATTTCTGACATCTGCGTGTATTTTTTTAACTAATCGCTTTTTAATCACCATGTAATAATATTTATTACCAAATATAATAATATCTACTTAAATTATTACCAGGGAATTGATTTAAGTTGGAAATTTTACTAATAGTATTGTTTACATGCCTTAACTCTTTGGCTAATCTGTTAAGTAGGTAATAAATATACATTTTTCATAATTTTTATTTTTATTTTTATTTTTCTTACTTCATTACTTTTAATTGTTACTTCCCTTTTTTTTACCACCAAATTACTATTGTTTATATATGTGTTTAACCTGCACCTTTATTGTTTCTGTAAGCTTGTTGTGTTCCCATGTAATTGATGAAAAACATCAAAACTATCTGTATTGCACTGTATTTCGTTTATTGTAATATGTTTTTCATTGTTTGTGAACCGTAAATAAATAAAATAAAATAAAATTTCAATATAAATATTTATTACTTGATTCAGTCATTAATTTACTTGGAATTGGTTTAAACAAAACACCCCCGTCTACAATTTGAGCGAATTTTAACAGGTTTAATTTAAACCCTGAAGAAAATAAATTAAACCCTGGAGAGGGCAACAGGTTGTTGTCGAAACTATTTGGTTAGTAAAAATGTGAGTGGATCAAAACACAAAGTATTTTTATTTCTCGAAATAATAAATCAATATGATCCACAAAGTTAATGCTTTCAATATTCAAAACATAATATGCTAATATTTTGTTATGTTATATAAATGTATATGGTCTTGTTGCAGCACTGCTCGTGGCACGCGGGTCGCAGCGGTGCCGCGGCGCACTACCAGGCCGTGTGCCGCGCGCTGGTGGCCGAGGCGCTGGAGCTGGCGCAGTTCCTGGCGCGCGTCAAGGCGGGCGGCGCGCGGGACCTCGTGCGCCGCGCCGACGCGGCCGCCTCCTGCCGCGAGCTGGACACGCTGCGCTTCGCCGACTGGGTGAGCTAAACATAAAGAGTAAATCCACTCACAAGTAGGCATAGGCTATGAAACTTATAAAGTTGAAGCCTGAGTAGGGACATGATAAACGGTATTGCATATTTCAGAGTCACTTGGACGTTAGGTAATTAAAAAAAAAACCTGCACTTGCTCCCGCACTTCCCTCACATGCTCCATTCGTCCATCCGACATACCCTGATCGTTACTTGCATCAGCCTTCTTCTTGTGGCGGCCTTTGTCCATACATCCTCCTCTACTACTACTATTACTTCTTCTTATTATAGGCCTTGCGGCCTGTTTTTAAGAGGGATTAGCCTCCTGCGACGTCGATTCCCAGTTATCGACACATCTCTGTGGTGGTCTGCCCGGGAGTCGTCTACCATGGGGTTAACCGTATAGTGCGATGTGGGGGAGTCTGGATGGTTTCATTCTCCTCACATGCGCATAACATTGTCTCCTTCGTTGCCTTCCCCACCTAACGACATCTTCGATCTCGCATATTTCCCTGATCCTGGCATTTCTGATTCTATCTCGAAGACTCTTGCCTGTGACTGCTACTTCTACTACCATCAAATATCATAAATACCAAAAATTCAGACCATCTACTACCATCACGCCGTTTCACCGCAGGGGTAGGCAGAGTGGATGAAACGCCACGCTCTTCTGTCCTGACATACACTCCTCGCCTCCTTCACATCCATGCATGCCCTCCGATTACGCAGACTTTTGACACCGCCAGATTTTAGGTTCCGATTGATCTGATCGCGCCAAGTCTTTTCCGGTCGTCCTCGTTCTGTTTTCTCTCTCACATTGGCCACATATATTTTTTTAGTCATTCTCTCGCTATCCATTCGCTCCACATGTCCATACCATCGTAAAAAACTCTTTCTAATTTTCTCAATTATTCCCCGTTCAGCCTTACATTCCTTTCTTATATCTTCGTTTTTAATTCTGTCATTCAATGATTTTTCCACACATTCGTCTGAGGGAGCGCATTTCAGCAGCATTCACTTTGCTTTCATCCTCCTCGCCCCTCATTAATCTGCATAGAGTTTTTATTCCTTCAGAATTAATTAAAATTATTCCTCTATGCGCAGCTGGCAAAGAGCTTCCCTCAGGACTTTATAACTGCTGCGGGTGGGTTGTGGGTTTCCAAAAAAAACCTTCTTCTTGTGTCCAGCATTGAACATTGGCCTCTTTCTTGGACTCAAGACACGAGGTACAATTTAATGACCTGGACTTTTTTCTTTGAAAATTTTCTAATAGTAATGTTTCATACCTTACTCTTTGGCGAAGCTGTTAAGTATGTACGTAGTAAATATTCATTTTAATGTGGATATTAATTACAAACTTTAGTCATTAAAGTAGTTCAAATAGTTCTCTGCGAGCTGGACACGCTGCGCTTCGCCGACTGGGTGAGCTAGACA